>NC_084615.1:21748759-21948759 GCF_033978795.1 Nerophis ophidion
TTTTAGTTTGACACCTGTGCTATAGTTCAAAGGGCACGGACAGATCACTGACAAAACGAGGGACATGCAGGCTGATAGAGATTGTGTGACGGTACACAACACAAATAAATACACAATGGAGTAGTAGCTGGGACACACAACTGTATCTTGCATGCATGAGGATCACATTGAAGCCCTGAATTCCGACCGGGGTCTCATTTTATGCAAAGTGATATTGGCAGACGATTGCCATTTAATCACATGGAGGACAAACAGGGGAAGAGGGTGCATCTTCATTCGAAACAGTTGATGACTTTTTGGCCATGAGGCAAAAATAATTGCTTGACAGCAAGATTGTGACCTTTAATTTAAAAGAACTGCCAGTAAACAGAGATGGGGCCAGTCTGGGCAATACACCAGCGAAATGATGGACTCCCCCCCCCTCACCTGGAGGCTATGAAGACCGCGACAAAGAGAAGACAAAATAGGCCAGAATAAGTTTCCGTTTCCTTGGGTTGGGGAAATTAAACGCGTGGAGCAATGATAAAACGGGTTCCAGCCGAATCTCCAAAGATTTCTTCAAATGTCCCAGAGCAATGCTTGCGTGTGACTTATAATATCAATGTTCTTTTTTTTTTTTCTTTTCTTTTGCCGGCGTTTCATTTTCTGATGTTATAAAAAGATGTGCATTACAATACCGAGCCGAGCACGTAGCGGGGGGAAATATTTGGGATATTTCAGCCGAAAATTCATTGGTCAAATCAACATCAAAACCCAACATTGATTAAAGGTTGTCAAAAACATGTTTCAAGATTGTATTTGTGTTATACTATATCGGTTGGAAAAATACCAAAATTCAATGGTCAAATCAATGTCAGGACCCAACATTGATTAAATGTTGTCTAAAAACATGTTGTTTCAACGTTATGTTTGTGTTGTAGAAATTTTGGTTGGGAAATGACCTCAATTCAATGGTCAAATCAACATCAGGACCCAACATTGATTAAACAACGTCAAAAAGCATGTTAGTTCAACGTTTGTATTTGTGTTATAGAATTTTGGTCGGGAAATGACCAAAATTCAATGGTCAAATCAACATCGGAACCCAACATTGATTAAAGGGGAACATTATCACAATTTCAAAAGGGTTAAAAACAATAAAAATCAGTTCCCAGTGGCTTGTTGTATTTTTTGAAGTTTTTTTCAAAATTTTACCGGTCTCGGAATATCCCTAAATAAAGCTTTAAAGTGCCTTATTTTCGGCTCTCTGCGAAGACACTGGCCATTTCCCTGTGACGTCACACAGTGCTGCCAATGTAAACAAACAATGGGAATACCACAGCAAGATATAGCGACATTAGCTCGGATTCAAACTCGGATTTCAACGACTTAAGCGATTCAACAGATTACGCATGTATTGAAACAGATGGTTGGAGTATGAAAATATTGAAAAAGAAACTGAAGCTATTGAGCGAATAGCTATTGACGCTATTCATAACCATATCATGGCCAAATAGCTGCGTTAGCATCGCCGGTAAAATGTGCGGACCAAACGATCAGGACTTTCGCATCCTGTGACACTGGAGCAACTTAAATCCGTCGATTGGTAAGTGTTTTTTTGCATTAAATGTGGGTGGAAGGAAACGTAATATAGTTGCAAATGCATCTACAGGTTATCCATATATCTCTGTGCCATGTCTGCTTTAGCACCGCCGGTAAATAGCATGTTAGCATCGATTAGCTGGCAGTCAACATCAACAAAACTCACCTTTGTGATTTTGTTGACTATCATTGCAAATGCATTTGCAGGTTATCCATACATCTCTGTGCCATGTCTGCCTTAGCATCGCCGGTAAAATGTGGAGACACTCCAGCACATTCAATGGGGGTCTGGCGGCAGACACTTTCGCATCTTCGGGCCAGTGGTGCAACTTGAATCCCTCCCTGTTAGTGTTGTTACACCCTCCGTCAACACACCGTCGAGACATGATGTCTCCAAGGTTCCAAAAAGTAGTCAAAAAACGGAAAATAACAGAGCTGAGACCCAATGTTTGTAATGTGTTGAAAATGAAAATGGTGGGTGTGTTACCTCGGCTACGTCACATTCTGACGTCATCGCCTCCAGTGCGATAAACAGAAAGGCGTTTAATTCGCCAAAATTCACCCATTTAGAGTTCGGAAATCGGTTAAAAAAATAGATGGTCTTTTTTCTGCACCAATAAGGTATATATATATTGACGCTTACATAGGTCTGGCGATAATTTTCCCCTTTAAAGGCCTACTGAAACCCACTACTACCGACCACGCAGTCTATACATCAATGATGAAATATTAACATTGCAACACATGCCAATACGCCCTTTTTAGTTTACCAAATTGCAATTTTAAATTTCCCCCGAGTTCCTTTTTGAAAACGTCGCGGAATGATGACGCGTACGTGTGACGTCACGGACTGTCAGGAAATATTAGCGCAGCACCACTCGCGGCTAAAAGTCGTCTGCTTTAACCGCATAATTACTCAGTTTTTTGGACATCTGTTGTGCTGAATCTTTTGCAATTTGTTCATTTAATAATGGAGACTATGAAGAACAATGCTGTTGGTGGAAAGCCGTGGATTGCAGCTGACTTTAGCACCGAGACACTGCCGGTGTTTCTTTGTTTGTTGTGAAGTGGAGCTGTCAAGCGAACATGTTTTCTCTACGTCAAACAGCATGTTTTTGGAAGGGGAAATTGTGATATATATCTTACCGGAGAAATCATTGGATTATTCGTCGTCCTGCAGCAGCGGCAGCTTTGAGCTTGGCTCCTCGGCTTCTCTCTGAGACACTTCTGTCAGGCTTTCCCCTGACAGTTTGTCTAAGTTTTAGTGTTTTCCTCTGCATTTGTCTGTTTCCTCTGTGTTTAGTATCGCCTGTCTTTAGTTCTTGTCTAGTGCTCTTATTTTGTCAGCTTCCTGTCTTGTTCCCTGAGTGCTGTGTTCCTCCTCAGCTGCGGCTGATTGGCACCTGGCCACACCTGTTACTAATCAGCCTGCTCCTATTTGTACCCGCTTTGTCTTGTGTCAGTTGCTGGATCATTGTATTGTATTGTCGTTGCGACATGTCACTCTTGTCATGCTACCTGTCGTGTCGTTTTGTTACAGCTACTACCTGTCGTGCTACATTTTGTCCTGGTCATCGTAGCTGTAAGCTGTTTCTGTTAGCATTAGCTATTTCCAGTTTTTCTGTTTGTTTTCCACTAGCTTCCATGCTAAAGTTCCTTTTTGTTTTTCTAGCTCCCAGTGCTAGCTCCCTTAGTTTGTTATTCCGCCCACATGCGTGCTTTTTGTTTGTTCTTGTTCTATTATTTATATTAAATCATGTCTTCATATCCAATGCCTGCCTCCATCTCTGCATCTTGGGGTTCGACAACAAATACACCTGACAACTTCCGACCTCGAGGTATGTCTTTACAATCTTTTACAATCTTTAAAATCTCACAAAAAAATATTAAAACAATAAGCAGATAAGGGATCTTCCAGAATTATCCTAGTAAATGTGTCTAATAACATCTGAAATGCTCACTTTGCCGCCGCCCGGAGCCGTCGCTTTTTTTTTTTTTTTTTTTGTAGTGCTTCACTATCAATTTCCTAATTCACGAATCGTTCATCCTCGCTCAAATTACTGGGGGAATTGTCGCTTTCTCGGTCCGAATTGCTCTTACTGCTAGTGGCTCCCGTTAAAAACAATGTGAATATCTGTGGAGCCCTGCAACTCGTGACGTCACGCGCACATCGTCTGCTACTTCCGGTAAAGGCAGGGCTTTTCTATTAGCGACCAAAAGTTGCGAACTTTATTGTTGACGTTCTCTACTAAATTCTTTCAGCAAAAATATGGCAATATCGCGAAATGATCAAGTATGACACAGAATGAACCTGCTATCCCCGTTTAAATAAGAAAATCTAATTTCAATAGGCCTTTAAAGGTTGTCAAAAACATGTTTCAATATTGTAATTTAATAGTCAAATCAACGTCAGGACCCAACATTGAATGAACGTCGTCAAAAAACATGTTGTTTCAACGATGTATTTGTGTTGTAGAATATTGGTTGGGAAATGGCCAAATTTCAATGGTCAAATCAACGTCAGAACCTAACATTGATTAAATGTCGTCAAAAACATTTTACAAAGTTGTATGTGTGTTTTAATACATTGGTTCGAAGATGATCAAAATTCATTGGTCAAATCAACGTCAGGACCCAACATTGATTAAACGTTGTCCAAAATCATGTTGTTTCAACGTTATGTTTGTGTTGTAGAATTTTGGTTGGATAATGACCATATTTCAATGGTCAAATCAACGTCAAAACCCAATATTGATTAAACATCGTAAAAAAGCATTTTGTTTCAATGTTGAATTTGTGTTGTATAATATTGGTTGGGAAATGACCAAATGTCTCTGGTCAAATCAACGTCAGATCCCAACACTGATTAAACGTCGTCAAAAAGCATGTTGTTTCAACGTTGTATTTGTGTTGTACGATATTGGTTGGGAAATGATCAACAGTCAATGGTCAAATCAATAGCAGAACCCAACATTGACCAAACGTCGTAAATAAGCATGTTGTTTCAACGTTATATTTGTGTTGTAAAATTTCGGTTGGAAATTGTTATGATCCACTGCCCGGATCATATTATGATTTTAGAGTTTTGAGTCTGTTAGTGTTTTCTGTTAGTTTTGGACTCCTTTTGTTATTGTTTGTGCACCTGTGAGTTAGTTTCGTCACCATAATAACTCATTATTTTCACCTGCCGTTTACTCCTGACGCGCACTTGTTTTGTGATTACTGACATTATTTAGCTTGCCTTCTCGCGTCAGTCTGCCTTGCTTCCTAATTTGTTTTCACGCAACAAGTAACAACTTATGTGTTCCTGCTCGCTACCAGCTAACTTCCAGGTTAAATAATTTTGTTTATGCTAGTTCCCATGCTATTTGTTTTTTAGCTCCCATGCTAGCTCTTTTGGTTTGTCAAAGTCTGTTTTATTGCTGAAATAAATCATTTCCTAACTGCACACTGTGTCCGAAGCCTGTCTGCATTCCTGGGAGAACGAAATCCGCAACACCATGTGACCAGGTCGTTACAGAAATGATCAAAATTCAATGGTCAAATCAACATCGGAACCCAATATTGATTAAAGGTTGTCAAAAACATGTTTCAATATTGTATTTGTGTTATAATATATTGGTTGGAAAAATATCAATATTTAACAACATTGATTAAATGTTGTCAAAAAACATGTTGTTTCAATGTTGTATTTGTGTTGTAGAATATTGATGGGAAAATGACCAATATTCAATGGTCAATATCAACATCAGTGTGATGTTTAGCTGGCATCGTGGTGTGGGTTCGTTCTCTCAAATATGCAGTCAGACTTGGACACAGCGTGAAGGTAAGAAATGAAAATTTATTTACACTAAGGAACTGACTATAAACAGAAAACTTGCAGTAGGCATAAACAGGCAACAGAAAACTTGCACTAGGCATAAACAGGCAAAACAAAGAGCTAGCATGGGAGGTAGAAAAACAGGAAGCATAGCGTGGAAGCTAGCAAGAGCAAAAACAGTCTTTTACCAGAGTTGGGAATCAGCGTCGTCACCTGTTGCATGGAACAGAAACCAGGATGCGAGGAGGAGTAAACGGAAAAGGCAGGCTTAGATAAGGAGAGTAATTACGAGGCAGGTGCGCGTCAAAAACGAGAGGCAGGTGACACTAATGCGTACAGGTTTGTGTCGTGGGGTCATCAGGACCGAAGGATCACAGCAGGAGTTTCAGTTGACAATTCTTTTTAATATTTTTACACACAGTATTTCTTCTTTTGTTGGTTCCCAAAAGGATTTTCTTTTAATTTTAAATTTTCACAACAGTTCATCTTCTTCGTTCACTCCCCAAGTCTTTTCAGTCTTAGTTCGTTCACTCACAAAGTTTTTAACTCGCTCAGTCCTCCCACAACCCTTCTGGCGTCCTCAGCACCTCCTGGGTCCTTCTGGCTTTTCAGCCCCGCCCTGCAGTCACCAACGCTGCTAAATAGAGATAGGTGATTAGATAACTCGTTCCAGCTGAGGTATCCACTCACCTGTCATCTTGCTTCCAGCCGGCTCCTGTGCATGCCATTGCCAACAGGCGGCGCGTGACCCCCAAGAGGGCGAGAGAGGAAGTCCGCCACAGCCATCCCCGCGCCCGGCCTGTGGACCACCCGGAAGTTGTATGGTTGTAATGCAAGGTACCTCCGGGTGATCCGTGCGTTTGCATCCTTCATCCGGTGGAGCCATTGGAGCGGTTTGTGGTCCGAACAGAGACTGAAGGCGCGCCCCAGCAGGTAGTAACGGAGGGCCCCGACCGCCCATCGGATGGCGAGGCACTCCCTCTCCACCATACTGTACCTCGCCTCCCGGACTGACAGTTTCCTACTGATGTACAGAATGGGGCGGTCGACACCCTCCACCCGCTGGGACAGCACCGCCCCCAGCCCCCTGCCCGATGCGTCCGCCTGCAGACAAAAGGGGATGGTGAAGTCAGGCATACACAGTACCGGTTTCTCGCAGAGTGCCGTCTTTACCTGCTCGAACGCCCGCTGACACTGCTCCGTCCACTGGACCAGCTCTGGGGCACCCTTTCGGGTGAGGTCAGTTAGTGGGCTGGTTAAGTCCGCGAACCGTGGAATAAAGCGGCGGTAATATCCCGCCAGGCCCAAAAACTGCCTCACCTCCCTTTTTGTCTTGGGGGGTGGACAGGCCGCAACCGCAGCTGTTTTATCTACCTGTGGGCGCACCTGCCCCCCCCCCCCCAAGTGGTACCCCAGGTACTGTACCTCCCTCCGGCCAACCGCACACTTTGCCGGGTTGGCGGTGAGCCCCGCCCGCCTCAGGGACTCGAGCACCGCCCCCACCCGCTGCATGTGCTGTTCCCAGCCGCTGCTTTGGATGATGACGTCATCCAAATATGCCACCGCGTATGCCGCGTGGGGGCGCAGCACCCGGTCCATGAGACGCTGGAACGTGGCGGGGGCACCGAACAAACCAAACGGCAGTGTCACGAACTGGAATAAACCTTCCGGAGTGGAAAAGGCCGTTTTTTCCTTGGACTCTGGTGATAAGGGAATCTGCCAGTAGCCCTTGGTTAAAACCAGTGTGGTGAAAAAGCGAGCAGTGCCTAGCCGATCCAGGAGCTCGTCGCCCCGGGGCATTGGGTACGCGTCAAAACGTGACACCTCATTCACCTTGCGGTAATCCACACAGAAGCGTACGGAGCCATCCTTCTTTCCCACCAGAACGATTGGGCTACAGCACGCGCTGTGGGATTCTTCTATCACCCCCAGTTCCAGCATGGTCTTTAATTCTTCCCGAACTACGTTGCGCTTGTGCTCGGGAAGTCTGTATGGTCGAGTCCGCACCGTAACCCCCGGGCTGGTCTCGATGTGATGTTGGAAGAGGTTCGTGCGGCCGGGCCGCGCAGAGAACACATCAGAAAAGCGCTGTTGCAGCGCTGCAACATCCGCTTTCTGTCTGAGCGTGAGGTGATCATCACAGGGGAGGGCAGGGGAAGGGGCGGAGCGCGGGACCTCTGGCCCCAACTCCTCCTCCTCTCTTACTACCGTCACCATGGAAACAGGCTCCGCCTCCTTCCATGCTTTCAGCAGATTGAGGTGGTAAATTTGGGTGTCTCCGCCTCGGTCCGAGCGCCGAACCTCATAGTCCACATCCCCCACTTGCCGTGTGACCTCAAAGGGTCCTTGCCATCGCGCAAGTAATTTACAGCTGGAACTGGGAAGTAACAAAAGGACTTTTTCTCCCGGTGCAAATTTTCACAGCTGGGTTCCCTGGTTGTACGTGTGTTTTTGGCGTTCTTGGGCTTGGAGCAAATTCTCCCGTGATAAGTGCCCCAAAGTGTGTAGTTTTGCTCTCAAGTCCATAACGTACTGGACTTCAGTTTTACTGGAGCTCGGACCTTCCTCCCAGCTTTCTTTAATTATGTCCAGCACTCCACGCGGCTTCCTGCCGTACAACAACTCGAATGGTGTAAAACCTAGGGAGGACTGGGGTACCTCCCGCATCACAAACATGAGGGGATCCAGCCATTTCTCCCAATTTGGTTTGTCCTTGTGCGTGAACTTACGGATCATGGTTTTTAGCATTTTGTTCAAGCGTTCCACCAGCCCATCTGTTTGGGGGTGATACACGCTGGTGCGGATTGCTTTCATACCCAGTAATCCGTATAGTTCCTTGACTGTGCGTGACATGAAGGACGTGCCTTGGTCGGTCAGGATCTCTTTCGGGATCCCGACCCGGGAGATAATTTGAAACAGCGCTTGCGCTACGCTCCTTGCGGAGATGGAGCGCTGAGGCACTGCTTCGGGATAGCGCGTTGCGTAATCCACTAGGACTAACACAAAGCGATATCCGCGTGAGCTCGGGTGCAATGGCCCGATGAGGTCCATGCCTATTCTTTCGAATGGGACCTCTATAAGTGGTAATGGGCGCAAGGGTGCCTTCGGGACGGCCGCTGGATTTACCAGTTGGCATTCCGGGCAGGCGGCGCACCAGCGGCGCACATCTGCCCGAATGCCCGGCCAATAGAACCGAGCCATTACCCGATTGAGTGTTTTGTCGTAACCCATATGTCCAGCCATTGGGTTCACATGCGCCGCCTGGAAAACCATTTCCCGGTGGCGTTTCGGCAAAAGCAACTGGGTGATCTCTTCTCCCGTCTGAGTGTCATGGGTCACTCTATACAGCCTATCTCTCATAATGGAGAAATGCGGGAATACCTGCGCCATTCCCGGGCGCATTAGCTGACCGTCGATATAGTCGACTTGGTCCCAGGCCGCACGAAAAGTTTCGTCTCGCGACTGCTCGAGGGGAAAATCCTCCGTAGGATGCCAATAGGGGGCCGGGGGGGCGTCCCGCGAAGCCCCCGCCGGTTCCCGCTCAGCAGTGGCGAAAGGCTCCGCCTCGCCACTGAGAACCGCGCGGATACTCCCTTTTCCTACGGTCCGTGAACGCCTCCCCACACATTGCGTCACAAGAAATGGAAACCCCGGCCAATTTGTCCCTAATATTATGGGAGGCGTAAGGTGCGCACTTACAGCAACCTTTACACTATGCTTTTGTCCCCGATGCCAAATTTCTACTGGAACAATGGGATACGTGTGCACATCCCCATGAATACATCTAATTCGCCCCAGTGTTGCCTGCCTCAACGCCCCGGGCCGAACCAGGTTTTGGTGGATCATGGTTTGTTTGCACCCCGAATCCACCATTGCCCGGTATATACTCCCTTGAACCCTTACCGGGACACAGTACGCCTCCCCTGGATCGGAGGCGGGTGCTGGGGGTTCGACCACCCGTATCACCTGCCCCACCTCCATCAGCGAGCACTCCCTGCGCACGTGACCAGGTTGGCCGCACCCCCAGCACACCGGCCCTGGCGTTCGAGGTGCCGTCTGCGGGGGGAGCCCTTGTTGCGCAGCGCCCGAAACCTGGACAGAGGGAGGAAGGTTATATACGTTATACACCCCGTCTCCCCCCCTCAGTAGTGCTGGAGGATGATGTGGTGTGTGCGTGTGTGTGTGTGTGTGTATGTCCCTGTCCGGGCCGACGACCTGCTCTACCGCGGCCTCCTGCGTCTGCCAGCTTCGTCTCCGGGGTGCGGGGATGGGCCGCTCGGCCGCTCGTGGTGCTGCTCTGTTGGCTGCCCTTGGCGCTGGTGCGGGTCTTTCGGCGATCTTGTTGCTTCCTTCACGGTGTACCGCCAGATGATCCTCGGCCAGGGCCACCGCGGCTATCAGGTCCTGCGGGCGATGGTAGAGCACCCAAGCGGCCGTCCGGGCTGGGATCCGCTCCAGCATCTTGCTGTCGGCCTCCTGGGGTTCAATTCACCGGACGGCCGCGTCCCGAAGCTGCTGCGCCAGCACGAACGGTCGATCCTCAGGCCCCAGTCGCATGGCCCGGAACCGGCGTCGGTGGTCCTCCGGGTGGCTGCCGATGCGGTCTAATATTGCCCGGCGTAGGTTGGGGAAATGCACCCGAGCGTGCGCTGCGAGACTAAGCGCCGCCCGCTCCGCCTCCCCCGCCAGGAGCGGCAGCAGCTTGACACCCCACTCGGTGTCCGGCCAGCCGCATGCTGTCGCTGTGGTCTCGAATACGTCGAGGAATACTTGCGGGTCCTCTCCCTCTGACATCCTCTGCATGGCGGTCCCCTTCTCCTTCTCCTTTCCTCCGGACTGGCTCACCAGTGCTTGCAGTACCTGCGTCTGTTGCATGCTTGCCTCCATCTGCTGCTGGGTGGCTGCCGGCACTCTTCCCAGTGCCTCCAGGGGGGTTGGGGCCGTCATCTTTCCTCTGTCCTTGCTTGGTTGGGCGCCAACTGTGACAGGTTTGTGTCGTGGGGTCTTCAGGACCAAAGGATCACAGCAGGAGTTCCAGTTGACAATTATTTTTAATCTTTTTACACACAATATTTCCTCTTTTGTTTGTTCCCAAAAGGATTTTCTTTTCATTTTTTATTTTCACAAAAGTTCATCTTCTTCGTTCACTCCCCAAGTCTTTTCAGTCTTAGTTCGTTCACTCACAAAGTTTTTAACTCGCTCAGTCCTCCCACAACCCTTCTGGCGTCCTCAGCACCTCCTGGGTCCTTCTGGCTTTTCAGCCCCGCCCTGCAGTCACCAACGCTGCTAAATAGAGATAGGTGATTAGATAACTCGTTCCAGCTGAGGTATCCACTCACCTGTCATCTTGCTTCCAGCCGGCTCCTGTGCATGCCATTGCCACTAGGCGGCGCGTGACCAAGCCCCGCCTCCCACACCGTGATTATGGCAACAGAACAAAACAGGAAGTGCCACCCGGAACTAAAGAAGTTAAATACCAACAGAATACGACACAAAGACGGAAAAAAAACAGAATATGACATGATCCGGGCAGCGGATCATGACAATCAGAATCCAACATTGATTAAGTGTCGTCAAAAACATGTTACCAGATTTTATTTGAGTTATAATAAATTAGTTGGAAAATTAACAAAATTCAATGGTCAAATAAACGTTAGGACCCAACATTGATTAAACGTCGTAAAAAAGTATGTTGTTTTAACGTTATATTTGTGTCATAATATATTGGTTAAAAAATGACCAAAAATCAATGGTCAAATCAACATCAGAACCCAAAATTTATTGAACGTCGTCAAAAAGTATGTTGTTTTAATGTTATATTTGTGTTTTAGATTGAATTAAACGTTATCGAAAGTCAAATCAACGTGTGACTTATAATATGTATTTTAATTTTTAATATATATATATATATTTTTTTGCCCATGTTTAATTTTCTCATGTTATAAAATAACATGCATTACAATACCGAGCCTAGTAAGGAGCGGTGGTAAACTTTTTTGGGGGGGATAATTCAGCCGAAAGGACACACGTTGAAGGTCGAGGGCCGGACAGAGAGCAGCAAACTGTTAAGTATGCTTGTGGGGAGCAGGTGTGCTGGCCCGCCTGCACACAGGAATATGTGCTTTATTTCCAGTCGCTACATTACCATCCGGCTGTAGTGAGCCCCCGTATTTTATTTCATCATGAATAGTATTTATTTCACCGTAGCGTCGGGGAGAGGGTTGAAGGTGCATACACCTCCTGGTATCCATAACCTTGAGAGGCGAAACCTGAAAGAAAAACTCACATTTACTGCACATCATTTATTGGTATTACCACCACCAGGGGGAGTTTGTTGATTGAGGTAATATTTGCTTTAATTACCATCTACTGGTCACACTTATCATTACACAATGTACCAAATAAAATTGCTTTGAGGTTGGTATGCACGACCAAAATGATTCCGTACATTAGTCGCACCGGGTTATAAGGCACCGTGTCAAGTTTTGAACAAATTAAATGATTTTAAGTGCGCCTTATAGTCCGATAAATACAGCACTTTATTATTTCTGAATTATAATTGTAATTATTATCTATGTTTACATGTTTAATATTTATTTTTTACCTATTTATTCACTGTTCTGTTATAGAGAACTAACAAAATGGTTATTTGAGATGGCCGATAATATCGGTCTGTCTTGCACTAAAGGAGGACTATGTTATTGTGTACTTTATTACTCTAGTATACCCTGGACTGAAGCTGTGTGCCTTCATTGTTTTTGTAGCTGTTGTTTTGAGGCATGTTTAAAAATATATAAAAAATATTCCACTTTGTGAAAGTCAAAGTATAGTATTTCCCATAGTTGTTTGTGGGTATCAGGATTATCTCATGTAGAGCATGTCCCAAATTGCTGCTGTTTTGAGGCATGTTAGAAAAAAATAATGCACTTTGTGACTTCAATAACAAATATGGCAGTGCCATGTTGGCATTTTTTCGTTGAAGTTATTCTCTTATTTTGGAAAACCTTGTTACATTGTTTAATGCATCCAGCCGGCAATCACAACAAAATTAGGCATAACAATGTGTAAACTCCACGACTGTATATATCGGTATCGGTTGATATCGGAATATGTAATTAAGAGTTGGACAATAGCGGAATATCGGGTATCGGCAAAAAACCCATTATCGGACATCTCTAATTGCTGTGATACGAAAAGGGGTAGGATTGGATTAAGCTCTGCTTTTTCCTACTCCTTTTCGGTCATATGGTGTAATAAAACACCTGGACGTATGTGAGGCAAAATATTGTATATCGGTTGATATCGGAATCAGTAATTAAGAGTTAGACAATATCGGAATATCAGATATCGGCACCAAAGCCATTATCGGACATCTGTAATCAAAATATGTACCGGTACAAACAAATTGGTATCAGAACATACATTTTTGCAGTGCTCTTATTAGAAAACCACACCCGGGTTCAAGTGTGTGCATGTGGGACTCGAACCTGGATAGGTATTTTGAACATTTTTAGGACTTCAGCCGACTTTTCCAACTTTTATCCCCCCTCCCCGTGGGACTCGGCTGGATGTGGTATGGACATTTTGGGCATCTCGGGACTTGCGTGGCTGGTGACGGGACTTGTGGGACTCGAACCTGGGTAGGTATTGTGAACGTTCGAACGTTTTTGGGGGACATTTGCCGACTTTCCTCACTTTTCTCCCCCACTTCTCGTGGGACTTTGCTGAGTGTGTTTTAGACATTTTTTTGCATCCAAGGACCCTGGGAGGTATTTTGGACAAAATTGGGACTTTTGACCATTTTGTCCCGCCTTTCCCCTTTTCTTCCCTGCCTTCATGTGCACCATTGCTGGGTGTGTTTTGGACATTTGGACAAAAATTGTTTCAAGCATGTTTTACTCATCATAGGTCATCAAATCTCAGCAACAAGCTGTAATATCTTACTGAGATCATTTAGGACCAAAACCCTTAAAACAAGTTAAACACTCTAACATAAAATGTTATGTATGACCGCGCAAGTCCCGGGATGCCCCAAATGTCCATAACACACCCACCCGAGTCCCACACGGAAGGGGGATAAAAGTTAGAAAAGTTGACAAAAGTCCCAAAAATGTTCAAAATACCTACACAGGTTCGAGTCCCACAAGTCCCACCCACGGCCGGGATGCCCATGATGTCCAAAACGCGCCCAGCAAAGTCCCACGGGAAGGCGGGGAGAAAAGTGAGAAAAGTCAGTAAAATTTTTAAAAAATCACACCCGGGTTCGAGTGCCACAAGTCTTAATACTCGAACCTTGGTAGGCATTTTGAAGATTTTTAGGTCTTTTGCCGACTTTTCTGACTTTTATCCCCCCTCCCCATGGGACTCGGCTGGGTGTGGTATGGACATTTTGGGCGTCCCGGGACTTGCACGGCCGGCGGCGGGACTTGTGGGACTCGAACCTGGGTAGGTACTTTGAACATTTCTGGGGGACTTTTGCCCACTTTTCTCATTTTTCTTCCCTACTTCCTGTGGTACATTGCTACATTTTCAATTTGGACATTTTTTTGCATCCCGGGACTTGCGCGGCCGGCGGCGGGACTCATGGGACTGCAACCCTGTGAGATATTTTGGACAAAATTGGGACTTTTGACCATTTTGTCCCGCCTTTTTCCCTTTTCTTCCCCGCCTTCCTGAGCACCATTGCTGGGTGTGTTTTGGACATTTGGACTAAAATAGCATGTTTTACTCAATATAAGTCATAGAGTCTCAGCAACAAGCTGTAATATCTTACTTGGATCATTTAGGATGAAAACCCTTAAAACAAGTAAAAGACTCAAACATAAAAACTACTTAGTGAGAAGAATTATCTTATCGGACAAAAAAATGAGCAAATATCACTGCGATGTCTTGTGATCATGTTCTGTTTAGTTATGTTCTGTTTGTTTTTGACTCCATTAGTTCCTGTTTTTGCGCACCCTGGTTTGTTTTAGTTTCCATGACAACTCAATAGTTTCACCTGCTTCATTTGTTTGAATTCACGTACCCGTTGTTAATCATGTCGCTATTTAAGCCTGTCATTTTCTGTTGGTCGTTCTGGTGTCATCACGCTTGTTTTTTGCTCTGTCCATGCCATAGTTCGTACAGATGTTCATTGTTCAGGCTGCCTTGCTCAGGTCACAGTAAGTGTTGTTTGTTTTATGATCATAGTTTATGTTTAATTATTAGTTTTTTTTCCTGCGTTAAGTTTTGTGCCTCCACTGTGAGGGCCTTTTTGTTTGTAGCTTTTGAGTTAAGATTAAAATCATGTATTTATATTCACGCCATGTCCCGTCACCGTCTTTTGCATTCCGGGAAAACAAACCCCACCACAATCCACATTTTGACAATTACCCTTATTTGATATGCCGTATTTCCTCGAATTGCCGCAGGGCATATAGTATGTGCCTGCCTTGAATTACTGCCGGGTCAAACTCCCTTCCCAAAATAATAAGCGCATGCTTAGTATTACTGCCTGGTCAAACTTGTGACGTCACAAGTGACACTTCTCCTGTCGTCATTTTCAAAATGGAGGAAACTGATTTCAATTTGAAATCGCATAAAGGGCAGAAGATGAAGAGCTATTCAGTAGGATTTAAGGTCCAAGCTTACATCACACTCAAATGTTTACTGCATACCTTTGGTAAGTGCCGGAGTGAGATGAGTTTTTAAAATAATTAGCGCATGCTTACTTTTACCGCATGCCTTTGGTAAGCGCAGGAGTGAGAAGAGGTTTTGAATTAATTAGCGCCCAGGGCGGCAATTCAAGAAATACGGTATTTAATCTTACTTAGATGTCTTTGTTTGCAGTGTGGAAATTATTTTAGTGATCTTTTTCAACTTAATAGGAGATGTGTATTTTTGTTTAATCACTTTGAAGCGAGACGCCCCCCCCCAAAAAAAAAAATCATGAAAAGGGTGTTTGGGTCTTTTTTAAACATTAAAAAAGTTAAATGATCACATGTAGCGTTTAATTAGTATGACTTTAATGTGGCTAGATTAAAGGAAGGAGGACGTGTTTACCAAAACACACGCAAAGAGCATATTTGATGTGAGATTTTATTTAAGAATAATTTAGTCAAAATTGTATTTTATCACACATATGACTGAGTTTAACCGGGGTGGCAGAACTCATTTATTACCGCCGCTGCTGGGTTCTGCCTACGCACACCTGGACATTACCTAAAAGTCATATCAAGCATGCTTAATGGCTTCGTTTAGCGGAGGTGGGTGCGGGTGTCTGCGGAGGGGGTGGAAGGTGCTCTTTGCCTGCCACATTTTCCTAATTGTTTTTTAATTACACCTCAGACTGTATCATCTGCGGTAATATGCGACAGCAGGTCAGTTTCCTGGCAGAGTGATGAAACATTAATGCAATTTTCGGGGCGCAGATCTTTTCGGCAGGTCTATTTCCGTCTGCCTGAAGTTGTTTGAAGTAAATGTACTTTTAATAATAAAAAAAAATGCATTTCTTATTTTCTAAAGGCGCTCACTGTAGGGACTAATGAGCGAATATTTGGAGAGTTTCCATAGGGCCATAGGACGCAACGGATTAAAAAGGCGCACTGCCGATGAGCGGGTCTATTTTCATACCAAAGGCGCATATTATTAATTATTATGTTTTTTGTTTTTTTTTCCAAAATTTGAAACACTATCTTATGGTCTACATAACATGTGATGGTGGTTCTTTGGTAATAGTGTGCTGATGAATGGTCTATTTTTAATCATTTTTCACATATAAGGCGGACTACATGGCGCACCAAAGGAGTCATTGTATTATTATTTTTTTAAATTATTTAAAACACTATCTTGTGGTCCACATAACTTGCAATAGTGGTTATTCGGTAAAAGCGTGCTGATGAAAGGTCTATTTTTTATCTTTTTTCCATATATAAGGCCCACCTGATTATAGGGTGCAAAAAAAGGAGTCATTTTATTATTTTTTTCTGAATTTAAAACAGTATCCTGTGGTCTGCATAACATGTGATGGTGGTTCTTTGGTGAAGGTGTGCCGATGAATGGTCTATTTTTGATCTTTTTTCACATACAAGGCGCACCGGACTACATGGCGCATCAAAGGAGTAATTTTGTTATTATTTTTTTATTTATTTAAAACACTGTTTTGTTGTCTACATAACAAGTGATGGTGGTTCTTTGGTGAAAGTGTGCCGATGAATGGTCTATTTTTGATCTTTTTTCACATATGAGGTGCACCAGATTTTAGGGCGCAAACAAAGGAGTGATTTTATTATTTTTTTTTTCTAAATTTAAAACACTATCTTGTGGTCCACATAGCAACAATGGTGTTTTTTTGGTGAAAAAGTGCAAATGAATGGTCTATTTTTGACAACTTTTTCAAATATAAAGCTCACAGAGGCGCATCACTCCTCTCTGAGCTGCAACCTTATCGTGGTAGAGGAGTTTGCGTGTCCCAATGATCCTAGGAGCTATGTTGTCCGGGGGCATAAAGCACCCTGGTAGGGTCTCCCAAGGCAAACAGGTTCTAAGTGAGGGATCAGACAAAGAGCAGCTCGAAGACCTTTATGAAGAAGAAAAAGCATGGACCCAGATTTCCCTCGCCCGGACGCGGGTCACCGGGGCCCCCCTCTGGAGCCAGGCCCGGAGGTGGGGTACGATGGCGAGCGCCTGGTGGCCGGGCCTGTTCCCATGGGGCCCAGCCGGGCACAACCCGAAGAGGCAACGTGGGTCACCCCTCGAATGGGCTCACCACCCATAGCAGGGGCCATAGAGGTCGGGTGCAATGTGAGCTGGGCGACAGCCGAAGGCAGGGCACTTGGCGGTCCGATCCTCGGCTACAGAAGCTAGCTCTTGAGACGTGGAACGTCACGTCACTGGGGGGGAAAGAGCCTTAGCTAGTGCGCGAAGTCGAGAAATTCCGGCTGGATATAGTCGGACTCACTTCGACGCACAGCAAGGGCTCTGGAACCACTTCTCTCGAGAGGGATTGGACCCTCTTCCACTCTGGCGTTGCCGGCAGTGAGAGGCGACGGGCTGGGGTGGCAATTCTTGTTTCTCCCCGGCTCAAAGCCTGTACGTTGGAGTTCAACCCGGTGGACGAAAGGGTAGCCTCCCTCCGCCTTCGGGTGGGGGGACGGGTCCTGACTGTTGTTTGTGCTTACGCACCGAAAAGCAGGTCAGAGTACCCACCCTTTTTGGGAACACTCGAGGGAGTACTGGAAAGTGCTCCCCCGGGTGATTCCCTTGTCCAACTGGGAGACTTCAACGCTCACGTTGGCAACGACAGTGAAACCTGGAGAGGCGTGATTGGGAAGAATGGCCGCCCGGATCTGAACCCGAGTGGTGTTTTGTTATTGGACTTTTGTGCTCGTCACAGTTTGTCCATAACAAACACCATTTTCAAACATAAGGGTGTCCATATGTGCACTTGGCACCAGGACACCCTAGGCCGCAGTTCCATGATCGACTTTGTAGTTTTGTCATCGGATTTGCGGCCTTATGTTTTGGACACTCGGGTGAAGAGAGGGGCGGAGCTTTCTACCGATCACCACCTGATGGGGAGTTGGCTCCGATGGTGGGGGAGGATGCCGGACAGACCTGGCAGGCCCAAACGCATTGTGAGGGTCTGCTGGGAACGTCTGGCAGAGTCTCCTGTCAGACAAAGTTTCAATTCCCACCTCCGGAAGAACTTTGAACATGTCACGAGGGAGGTGCTGGACATTGAGTCCGAGTGGACCATGTTCCGCACCTCTATTGTCGAGGCGGCAGATCGGAGCTGTGGCCGCAAGGTAGTTGGTCCATGTCGGGGCGGCAATCCTAAAACCCCTTGGTGGACACCAGCGGTGAGGGATGCCGTCAAGCTGAAGAAGGAGTCCTATCGGGTCCTTTTGGCTCATAGGACTCCGGAGGCAGTGGACAGGTACCGACAGGCCAAGCGGTGTGCAGCTTCAGCGGTCGCGGAGGCAAAAACCCGGACATGGGAGGAGTTCAGGGGAAGCCATGGAAAACGTCTTCCGGACGGCTTCAAAGCGATTCTGGACCACCGTCCGCCGCCTCAGGAAGGGGAAGCAGTGCACTATCAACACCGTGTATGGTGCAGATGGTGTTCTGCTGACCTCAACTGCGGATGTTGTGGATAGGTGGAAGGAATACTTTGAAGACCTCCTCAATCCCACCAACACGTCTTCCTATGAGGAAGCAGTGCCTGGGGAATCTGTGGTGGACTCGTTGGGAAGACTATGTCTCCCGGCTGGCCTGGGAACGCCTCGGGATCCCCCGGGAAGAGCTAGACGAAGTGGCTGGGGAGAGGGAAGTCTGGGTTTCCCTGCTTAGGCTGTTGCCCCCGCGACCCGACCTCGGATAAGCGGAAGAAGATGGATGGACATAGTGTGTTTGTACCTGTTGCAATGACAATAAAGACGTATCCTATGCTATCTATTCTATCTCTTATGTATGACTGCCATCTACTGGTCACACTTATCATTACACCATGTACCGAATAAAATTGCTTCGAGGTCAGTAAGCACACCCAGAATAATGCCATACATTAGGCGCACCTGGTTATAAGACGATTTTTGAGAAAATGAAAAGATTTTAAGTGGGCCTAATAGTCCGAAAAACATTTTTTGGTGGCGTATTTTAAAGTTGTGATGACGTGGTACTGACGTCATCACCAGGACGCTGAGCACCGTACATTACCAGGATCGATCATTCGCCATAGTATCGCAACTCTACGAAAAGACACTAACCTGTAGAACCCCTACTTTTTAGACTATAGGTAGGACCAATTCTCAATGTCTTGAAGCTCGCGGAGGGTACATATATATATATATATATATATATATATATATATATATATATATATATCCATCCATCCTTTTTCTACCGCTTATTCCCTTTTGGGGTCGCGGGGGGCGCTGGCGCCTATGTCAGCTACAATCGGGCGGAAGGCGGGGTACACCCTGGACAAGTCGCCATATATATATATATATATATATATATATATATATATATATATATATATTTTTTTTTTTTTTTTTTTTTTTTTTCCTGCTGTTCTCTCATTAAATGTCAATCACGGCGAACTCCAGTGGAGCTGAAGCAATCAATATCGCCATATTCGCGAGCATGTGATGGGTGAACACTAATCGTGGGCAACATTGGGTACATCTGGCCCTCTCAGGGACGGATCATCCTCTGAATGGAATGTGTTGAAGCAGAACAAACAAGAAACCTAATTGCTTTCTAAAATACTTTTAGTCTGAGAATGTTTACCGCCTGAATCGGTTATTTCGCTGAGAGTGTCAATCATTTTTGCTGATGTTATCTTGTAAAATAGAGCTGAGATATAGTGTTATTTCCGGGTGAGTTCATGAAGTTTTTGTCCCTGGAACCGGGGGTCTACAACGCGCGGCTCTGGTGCCACATGCGGTTCTTTCAGGCCTCGACCATGGCTCCCTTTGGTAGTGATGTGCAGACCGATTCTGTAATATTGATACAGCCGATTGATTGATTGATTGATTGGATTGATTGAGACTGTTATTAGTAGATTGCACAGTACAGTACAAATTCTTACGTTCGACCACTCATGATACCAGATACTTATGCTCCAATATCGATTAAAAAAAAAATCTAAATATCGATATTATTTTTTTTATCCAATCAGAATTCAGCTAGCATATGTTGCCATGCTGTACGAAATCTGCCCGGAGCTTTCAGAAACAACAATAGAGTGGAGGGAGAGTGTGACCAGCGTGCCTGCAGGAGCAAAGGTCACCGCCTCTGTCCATGGTGCTGAAGACAGAACACGATCAGACGGGGCTGTGGCAGTGCTGACGGCGAGACAAAGCTGGCGGGTGATTAGAGTTCCCAGGTTATACAAGTTGTCTAATCATCTGCTGTCTTTAACAGTAAGGGGAGCAGAGAGGAGAGAGGATACGGACGTGACTCAATAGTCACGTTCTGGGGGAGAGGAACTTTGTTGAAAAATGTTGAGTATTAAAACCTTTGTTAAAAACCGCACGTGTGGCTCTTGTGCCGTGTCTTCAGTGGAACTGCTAGGAAGCGACTTCCACAGCATTTTATCACGGGAAAAACGCCAGATATTATGTCTTACCTCATACACACGCCATATTACTGGTATGTTGAAGCACAGTGCAATCCATCAAAGTGGTGCGGCTTCAATGCTTATTAAAGTCAAACTAAAACATTTTGATAGATTTTCGAGCGCCGTGTGCAATGTTCTATATTTTCAGTGGAACATATACCATTTGAGTCAAATTGCAGTCCACACGTGTGTTATATGTGACTGCCATCTACTGGTCACACTTATCATTTCACCGTGCACCGAATAAAATAGCATGGAGGTCGGTAAGCACGACCAACATTATTCTGTACATTAGGCGCCCCGGGTATAAGGCGCATTGTCGAGTTTTGGAAAAATTAAAGGATTGTAAGTAGGGCTGGGCGATATATCGATATATTCGATATATTGCGTGTTTGTCTCTGTGCGATATAGAAAATGACTATATCGTGATATTAAGGTATGCGTTCTCACACAGTTGCCATCTGGTGTTGATTTGGATTCAAGCGGGAAGATGTTGAACAATTATGTGGTAAAAGCGTTGCTACAAAAAGTAGCAGCACTGCTAATGTAGAATCATTTGAAAAGTCACCTGCTAGAGAATGAAGAGTGCTTGAAACTCATGTCAACATCTCCGTTCGGTGCCACACCAACAAAAAGCCGAAGCAACTATTTCCAGATCAACACCGTATGAAAAAAATAGTCAATAACAGCAGAAGATAACGTCCGCAGGAACCTACCACATAGGGAAGAACACACACTATTTGATTTCCTATTGCGCAGCTCATTTTTATTTGACATGTCGTGTGACATCGTGCACAAAAGTGCACTTTATTTGTTTTAAACTATTGTAGTGGCGTTCGGTACAAAAAGTGCACTTTAATTTAGTGTTGTTTTGATATGTCATCTTAGTGAAATCATGCACGGAATTGCACTAATAGCTTGTTTTAAAATGACTTGCACTTTCTGTTTTGGAATGTCTGTCCCACTGCTTAAAAACTGTTTAGTTAATACAGTTTTGATAAATCGACTTAGTTGTGGTTTCCCTCTCTGCATGAAAGTTTAAAATGAGAATATATTAATGCAGTATGGAGAAGAATCTTTTAATGTAGACACATAGAATCATCATAATGCTGTGATTGTATGCGTCGATTTTCTGAATCAACAATGCAGGCGTCTGTGCACTTTAAGTGAACAGGCACATAAATTGCAAGGACTACAAAGGCGCACTTGCGCAAATTTTCAGGACTCATGCAGATCCCAAATACAGATCAGCAGGTACCAGAAGGTAAGAAAAGCTGCTTTTGCATATGTGGAGGGAGAGTGTGACCAGTGCGCCTGCAGGAGCAAAGGCCATCGCCTCTGTCCATGGTGCTGAAATTCAAGGCTAAGGCAAAATATTGAGATATGTATCGTGACATGGCCTAAAAATATCGAGATATTAATAAAAGGCCATAACGCCCAGCCCTAATTGTAAGCCCAGCTTATAGTCCGAAAAATATGGTAATGGTTTAAAAATAGTTTGCTTTGATTTTACTGCATTTTCATGTTAGTTATTAAAGGCCTACTGAAACCCACTACTACCGACCACGCAGTCTGATAGTTTATATATCAATGATGAAATATTAACATTGCAACACATGCCAATACGGCCGGTTTAGTTTACTAAATTACAATTTTAAATTTCCCACGGAATGTCCTGTTGAAAACGTCGCGGAATGATGAAACGTATGGTGACGCGTGTTTGTGACGTTATTGGTTGGAGGGGACGTATTAGCCCAGTACCACTTACGGCTAAAAGTTGTCTCTTTTCATCGCGCAATTACACAGTATTTTGGACATCTGTTTTTCTGAATCTTTGGCAATGTATTCAAATGATAATGGAGACGTCAAATAAGAATGCTGTTGGATTGCAGCCGGTGTTTCTTTGTTTGTTGTGAAGCTTTAACACAGAGCTGTCAAGCGAACATGTTTCTTTACGTCAACCAGCAAGTTTTTGGATGGGAAAATTGTGATATTAAGTCGGCTCTTAACGGAGGCCTGAGTGGATTACGCGACCTCATCCTGCATCTCAAAAAGGCAGTTGTGATCTTGGCTCTTCGGCTTCTCTTAGAGACACTGGCGTTCACCGCAGCCATCCGACTTTCAGGTATGACTTCATAATCTCACTAGAATACTATTAACACAATAAGCAGATACGGGATTTTCCAGAATTATCCTAGTAAATGTATCTAATTACATCTGAAACTCTCCCACTGCCGCCGCCTGGAGGAGCTCTCACACCGGTGACCTCAGGTAAGTACAGGCAAGGCTTTTTTATTAGATACCAAAAGTTGCGAACTTTACCGTGGATGTTCTCTACTAAATCCTTTCAGCAAAAATATGGCAATATCGCGAAATGATCAAGTATGACACATAGAATGGACCTACTATCCCCGTTTAAATAAGAAAATCTCAGGCCTTTAAGGGGGTACTTGGAGAGACACAGGTGTCTTCTGAGACAGTATTTGGTAAAACAAAACAAAAAAAATGCTTGAGAACACGGTTCAATGTTAGTAGAATGTTTGAAAGTAATGTGCTTTCTCATAAAAAGTGATTATTATCATTATGTAGTTGAGTAGCCAATAAGCAATTGATGAGTTCATTAAATGCCGACCATCAAGTTTAGCATTGTTTCATCATTATGTCAATGTCTACTTGATACAGTGGGGCAAAACAGTATTTAGTCAGCCACCCATTGTGCAAGTTCTCCTACTTAAAATGATGACAGAGGTCAAGTAATTTTCATCATAGGTACACTTCAACTGTGAGAGACAGAATGTGAAAAAGAAATCCAGGAATTCACATTGTAGGAATTTTAAATAATTTATTTGTATCACTGATGGAAGGAGGTTTTGGCTCAAAATCTCACGATACATGGCCCCATTAATTCTTTCCTTAACACGGATCAATTGTCCTGTCCCCTTAGCAGAAAAACAGCCCCAAAGCATGATGTTTTCACCCCCATGCTTCACAGTAGGTATGGTGCTCTTGAGATGCAACTCAGTATTCTTCTTCCTCCAAACACGACGAGTTGAGTTTTAACCAAAAAGTTCTATTTTGGTTTCATCTGACCACATGATATTCTCCCAATCCTCTGCTGTATCATCCATGTATCCATTTTGGAATAAACTCAACTCGTCCTGTTTGGAGGAAGAAGAATACTGAGTTGCATCCCAAGAACACCATACCTACTGTGAAGCATTGGAGTGGAATCATTATGCTTTGGGGCAGTTTTTCTGCTAAGCGGACAGGACGATTGATCCGTGTTAAGGAAAGAATGAATGGGGCCATGTATCGTGAGATTTTGAGCCAAAACCTCCTTCCATCAGTGAGAGCTTTGAATGGTTGACCAAATACTTATTTTCCACCATAATTTACAAATAAATTCTTCAAAATTCCTACAAGGTGAATTGAATTCTGTCTCTCACAGTTGAAGTGTACCTATGATGAAAATTACAGACCTCTGTCATCATTTTAAGTGGGAGAACTTGCACAATCGGTGGCTGACTAAATACTTTTTGCCCCACTGTACTTTGGGGCGGGTTTTGGCTCGCCCCTTGGAAAACTCCGTGTCCGACGGCGGGTCCTCGCGGAGCGGGGGCGGGGGGCGGGTTTCGGCCCGTTCAATGCCCCCCCACCCACCTGTTTCAGGGAATTCAACGCAGAAGTCTCAGGGCTTTGGGGCGTTTTTCGGCCCACCACTTGGCGCGGGTGGCACGGCGGGCTCCGCAACCAATGGCCGGGCTTTTCGGAACCTTGAACCGGCATCCGCTTCTGAGCGGGAGGTTTCGAGCACCCAACTCGCCTCCGTCCCACGGAGGGAAGTGGGGGGTTTAATGTCCGGAACCCAGAGCCCTGGCGTCCCCGGGCGACGTGCCAAAGGAAAAAAAAACATTTTTAACCTACTCAGTGGCGTAGTAGTTAGAATGTCCGCCCTGAGATCAGTAGGTTGTGAGTTCAAACCCCGGCCGAGTCCTACCAAAGACTATAAAAATGGGACCCATTACCTCCCTGCTTGGCACTCAGCATCAAAGGTTGGAATCACCAAAAAGTATTCCCGGGCGCGGCCACAGCTGCTGCCCACTGCTCCCCTCACCTCCCAGGGGGTGATCAAGGGGATGGGTCGAATGCAGAGGAAAAATTTCACCACACCTAGTGTGTGTGTGACAATCATTGATACTTTGATTTAATTTAATACACTTTTATACGCTATTATTTAGTGTACGGGGTAATTTCGACTTCGTTTTAGACTTAGACAAACTTTAATGATCCACAAGTGCAACATAGTGATACATAGCTGACAGTAGCAAACCCATTACTGTACATGGTCAGATGTAATAACCAAATGATGGTTGCTGCTGGTGGTAATAGCGCCTTAAGGTTATAGCTGTCAGTGATCATATCCAGAAACGAGCATTACGGGCTGGACTCTCCCCATACTCATTCCCCAAGACCCATAAAGGCCACCCTGGGCTTTTGTTCGGGCAATTAAGATATGCATGGACATTAGTTTCTAAAGCCAAACGGTGCAATTCAACCCTGACCTGCCTTCAGCGTAAAATGAATTGAGACTGAATTATTCTCCTCCAGTTGCTTCCCCATGCAGCATCGTCATAAAGAGCAGTCGCTCTAATTTCCTTTGACAAATCGTTAAACAGCCCCGGCACTAATGTGTCAGTTTGTTTCAACTCAGGCTATTTTTTGTAAAGTCCGGCATCCGAACACGTTTGTTCATCACAATATGGAAATAATCCTCCCATTTTTATTTTTATTTTTTTGATAAATCTGTAAAATGCACCACGTTTATTTTGGCACATTTTAGACCTAAGATCCGAGTTTCAGAATGTGAAGTGAAGTGAAGTATATTTATACAGCGCTTTTCTCAAGTGACTCAAGGCGCTTTACATAGTGAAACCCAATATCTAACTTTTACATTTAAACCAATGTGGGTGCCACTGGGAGCAGGTGGGTAAAGCTTTTGCCCAAGGACACAACGGCAGTGACTAGGATGGTGCAAGCGGGGATCGAACCTGCAACCCTCAAGTTGCTGGCACAGCCGCTCTACCAACCGAGCTATACCGCGATATGTGATTGAACAGATCTTTTTAGTGGTTTTTGCCATCTGACAACACTTTCAACTAAGGTATAAGTCACATAGGCCTTCCAAACATGGTCGTTTACAGGATTTTTCGGACTATAAGTAACAGTTTTTTTTCATAGTTTGGCCGGGGGTGCGACCATACTTGCCAACCCTCCCAGATTTTCTGGGAGACTCCCAAAATTCAGCACCTCTCCCGAAAACCTGACAAGACAAATTTTCTCCCGAAAATCTCCCGAAATTCAGGCGGACTTGAGTGAGGACAGCCTGTTTTCACGCCCGCTTTCCCAATGTTGCGACACTCTTAAACAGGCCAATACTGCCATCTACTGTACTTGCATATGTGACAATACCATCTACGACTTTTAGAGAGTGCAGTGCACAACTGCGCACACAACCCTCCCGGATTTTACGGGAGACTCCCGAAATTCAGCGCCTCTCCCGAAAACCTCCTAGGACAAATTTTCTCCTGATATTCTCCCGAAATTCAGGCGGAGCTGGAGGCCACGCCCCCTTCAGCTCCATGCGGACCTGAGTGAGGAAAGCCTGTTTTCACGCCCGCTTTCCCACAATATAAACAGCGTGTCCCCCCAATGACGTTATAACCGTACAATGATCGAGGGCGAGTTCTTGGTTTCTTATATGGGTTTATTGTTAGGCAGTTTCATTAACGTCCTCCCAGCGCGGTAACAACACACAAAAACAGCAGTCACGTTTTCGTCCACCCTAAAGCAGTTTGTCTGCCGTAAACAGCAATGTTGCGACACTCTTAAACAGGACAATACTGCCATCTACTGTACATGCATATGTGACAATAACATCTACGGCTTTTAGAAAGTGCAGTGCGCAAATGCGCACACAACAAGGAGACGAAGCAGAAGAACGAGGAAGATACAGCCGTTGTTGTGTATACATATATATATATATATATATATATATATTAAATACTTGACTTGGTGAATTCTAACTGTAAATATATTCCTCCCCTCTTAACCACGCCCCGCCCACAACCACCACGTAATATGTTACGTTAACATACCAGGCACCTTCTCAGTTGGTTATTTATGCGTCATATAACGTACACTTTTTCAGCCTGTTGTTCACTATTCTTTATTTATTTTAAATTGCCTTTCAAATGTCTATTCTTGGTGTTATGTTTTATCAAATAAATTTCCCCCCAAAATGCAAAATGTGACGTATATATATTTTTTTCCTTTTTTATAATGCATTTTCGGCTGGTGCGACGTATACTCCGGAGCGGTTTATAATCCGTAAAATGCGGTACCTTCCTATGCAAACCCAAAAATGAAGTCAATGAATTAAACATGGATGTATTTATGCAACCTCGGTGGATGCCAACTGGGTAATATTGAAGCAAGAAGAAACTAGAGGTTTAAATGTGTACACAACTGTTGCAGAAGGCTTTGGCGATTACATTTCGCATTCAAAGTGACGCAAATTGGTCCATCCATCAATCATAATCCTGTATTTAACCAGGTAAAAAAAACCTAATTGAGATTAAAATCTATTTTCCAAGAGGGCAGCAACACAAAGTTACACAAATACATAGAAGAACAACAAAAACATCTGCAGTCAGACACCACAATTAAAAAAATTAATAATGTACATATATTAACAGTTATATATTAACAATATTTGAAATGTTTCAGTAAAAACAACTTAAAAACAAGTACAACGCCCAATAGAAACAATTTCTCCATTCATTTTACCATGAATTGATTAAAGTGGACCCCGACTTAAACAAGTTGAAAAACTTATTCGGGTGTAACCATTTAGTGGTCAATTGTACGGAATATGTACTGAACTGTGCAATCTACTAATATAATTATCAATCAATCAATCGATCATTAAAATGGCTTGAAATTTCCCCAAAATGATCAGCTCAAGTAACCTCAGATCCTTCTGTAAGTTATTCCATGACCATGGAGCAGCATATCTGAAAGCTATTTGTCCAAGACATTTTATTTGCTAAATCTGTCAAATGTACCCACTTTATTTTAGTACATTTTAGAGCTAGCATTCGAGTCAGACCACAGAACATTTTTCCGCTTTGCATCACTCCATCTTAGATGATCTCGGGCCCAGAGAAGCCGGATGTTGTTGATAAATGGCTTTCACTTTGCATAGTATAGCTTTAACTTGCACTTACAGATGTAGTGACAAACTGTATTTAGTGACAGTGGTTTTCTGAAGTGTTCCTGAGCCCATGTGGTGATATCCTTTAGAGATTGATGCCGGTTTTTGATACAGTGCCGTCTGAGGGATCCAAGGTCACGGTCATTCAATGTTGATTTCCGTCGAGTGATTTCCCCAGATTCTCAGAACCTTTTGATGATATTATGGACCATATTTGTTGAAATCCCTAAATTTCTTGCAATTTCTTTTTAAAAAACGTTGTTCTTAAATTGTTTGACTATTTGCTCAAAGCAGTTGTGGACAAAGGGGTGTACCTCGCCCCATCCTTTCTTGTGAAAGACAGTGGATTTTTTGGGAAGCTGTTTTTATACCCAATCATGGCACCCACGTGTTCCCAATTAGCCTGCACACCTGTGGGATGTTCCAAATAAGCGTTTGATGAGCATTCCTCAACTTTATCAGTATTCATTGCCACCTTTCCTAACTTTTTTGTCACGTTTTGCTGGCATCAAATTCTAAAGTTAATGATTATTTGCAAAAAAAAAATGTTTATCAGTTTGAACATCGAATATGTTGTCTTTGTAGCATATTCAATTGAATATGGGTTGAAAATGATTTGCAAATCATTGTATTCCGTTATTGTTTAGATCTAACACAATTCCCCAACTCATATGGAAACGCGGTTTGTAGTACATTTAAGAACTAACATCCAAGTTTCATAATGCGTTTGAACGTATCGACAGTCTTTTTAGTGGTTTTTGCCATCTGGCAACACTGTTTCAACAATGGTATAATTCACATAGGCCTTTCAAACATGGTCGATTGACTTCCTATGCAAACCCAAAAAGGAAGTCAATGAAATAAACATGGATGTATTTATGTAACCTCAGTAGATGCCAACTGGGTAATATCAAAGCAAGAAGAAACTAGTAGTTCAAACTAAGGTTTAAATGTGTACACAACTGTTACAGAATGCTTTTGGCGATTACCCAAACAGCATTCATGGTGACCTAAATTGGTCAATCAATTAATGAAAATCCTTTATTTAACAAAATAAAAAAACTCATTGAGATTAAATTCAGAACCCAAATACAGATCAGCAGATACCAGAAGGTAAGACAAGTTGCTTTTGCATAATAAAGCAAAACAAAACACCAAATAATTTGTCTTACCTTATACACACACCATAATAATACTTATATGTTTAATGCCCTGACAATACATCAAGCGGTGCGGCGTCATAGCTTACCAAAGTCATACAAAAACATTTTGGTACTTTTTTGAGCGCTGTGTGTAATGTTCTATATTTTCAATGGATCATATTAAATAATAGTGTTGTTTACTTGAGTCAGATTGCCATCATATTGCAGTCTTCACGTATATCGTATGTTTGGCTGCCATCTACTGGTCACACCTATTATTACACCATGTACCAAATAATATTGATTCGAGGTCGGTAAGCAAAACCAGAATTATTCCGTAAAATAGGCGCACCGGTTTATAAGGCGCACTGTCGAGTTTTGAGGGACAAAAGAAAAATGTAAGTGCGCCTTAGAGTCCGGTAAATACGGCATGTCCTGCACCCTTAAGCTGTAGCGACTGAAATATCTACACACAAAAGAACACAAATATGGAGAAAACAGACTGAAAAATAATTTACCATATTTTCCTGAATATAGGACGCACCAAATTATAATGCGCACTGCCGATGAATGGTCTATTTTATAGGGCACTTTAAAGGAGTCATATTTATATTCATGCAGATCCCAAATACAGATCAGCAGGTACCAGAAGGTAAGAAAAGTTGCTTTTGCATAATATTACAAAACAAAACGCCAGATACTATGTTTTACCTTATAAAAAAAAACATATTAATAATTGTATGTTTAATGCCCTGACAATACATGAAGCGGTGCGGTGTCATAGCTTACCAAAGTCGTACTAAAATATTTTTAAAGTTTTTTCGAGCGCCGTGTATAATGTTCTATATTTTCAATGGATCATATTAAATAATGGTGTTGTTAACTTGAGTCAGATTGCCATCATATTGCAGTCTACACGTATATCTTATGTTTGACTGCCATCTACTGGTCACACTTATTATTACACCATGTACAAAATAATATTGCTTCGAGGTCGGTAAGCAAAACCAGAATTATTCCGTACACTAGGCGCACCGGTTTATAAGGCGCACTGTCGAGTTTTGGGGAATAAAAGAAAAATGTAAGTGCGCCTTATAATCCGGAAAATACGGCATGTCCTGCGCCCTCAAGCTGTAGCGACTGAAATATCTACACACAAAAGAACACAAATATGGAGAAAACAGACTGAAAAATAATTTACCATATTTTCCTGAATATAGGACGCACCAAATTATAAGGCGCACTGCCGATGAATGGTCTATTTTTTATCATGTTTTCATATATTAGGCACGACGGATTATAGGACACTTCAAAGGAGTCATATTTATATTAATGCAGATCCCAAATACAGATCAGCAGGTACCAGAAGGAAAGATAATTAGATTTTGCGTAATTTTACGAAACAAAACACCAGATACTATGTCTTACCTTATAAAAAAAACATATTAATAATTGTATGTTTAATGCCCTGACAGTACATGAAGTGGTGCAGTGTTTAGCTTACCAAAGTCGTACTAAAATATTTTTAAGGTTTTTTGAGCGCCGTGTATAATGTTCTATATTTTCAATGGTGTTGTTTACTTTGGTCAGATTGTCATCATATTGCAGTCTACACGTATCTCTTATGTTTGGCTGCCATCTACTGGTCACACTTATCATTACACCATGTACCAAATAAAATTGATTCGAGGTCAGTAAGCAAAACCAGAATTATTCCGTACATTAGGCGCACTGTCGAATTTTGAGGGGAAAAAAGTATTTTAGGTGCGCCTTATAGTCCGGAAAATACGGTATGTCATGCAACCTTAAACCGTAGCGACTGGAATATTTACCCATAAAAGAGCACAAATAAGGAGAAAACTGACCGAGAAGTAATTTACCATATTTTCCGGACCATATGGCACACTGCCGATGAAAGGTCTATTTTTTATATTTTTCTCATATATTAGGCACACCGGATTATAGGGCACATTAAAGTAGTCATATTTATATTCATGCAGATCCCAAATACTGATCAGCAGGTACCAGAAGGTAAGAAAATTAGATTTTGCATAATTTTACGAAACAAAACGCCAGATATTATGTCTTACCTTATAGAAAAAACATATCAATACTTTTATGTTTAATGCCCTGACAATAAATCAAGCGGTGCGGCGTCATAACTTACCAAAGTCATAGTAAAATATTTTTAAGGTTTTTTGAGCGTCGTGTGTAACGCTCAATATTTTCAATGGATCATATACAATAATGGTGTTGTTGCCATCATATTGCAGCAGCTCGTATGTTCAACTGCCATCTACTAGTCACACTTATCATTACACCATGTACCAAATAAAATTGCTTCGAGTTCGGTAAGCAAAACTAGAATCATTCCGTACATTTGGCTCACCGGGTTATAAGGCGCACCGTCGAGTTTTGAGGAAAAAAAAAAATGTTTTAAATGCACCATATAGTCCGGAAAATATGGTATGTCATGCGACCTTAAGCCGTAACGACTGAAATATTTACCCATAACAGAACACAAATAAGGAGAAAACTGACCGAGAAGTAATTTACCATATTTTCCAGACCATGAGGCACACTGCCGATTAATGGTCTACCTTTTATAGTTTTGTCATAAATTAGGCACACCGGATTATAGGGCACGTTAAAGGAGTCATATTTATATTCATGCAGATCCCAAATACTGATCAGCGGGTACCAGAAGGTAAGAAAATTAGATTTTGCATAATTTAACGAAACAAAATGGCAGTAGCTCGTATGTTCAACTGCCATCTTCTAGTCACACTTATCATTACAACGTGTACCAAATAAAATTGCTTCGAGATTGGTAAGCAAAACCAGAATTATTCCATACATTTGGCGCACCGGGTTATAAGGCGCACTGTCGAGTTTGAGGAAAAAAAAAAAATTTAGTGCGCCATATAGTCCGGGAAGCCGTAGCGACTGGAATATTTACCCATGAAAGAACACAAATAAGGAGAAAACTGACCGAGAAGTAATTTACAATATTTTCCAGACCATGAGGCACACTACCGACAAATGGTCTATTTTTTATATTTTTCTTATATAATAGGTACACTGCGATGAGATGGCGACTTGTCCGGGGTGTACGCCGCCTTCCGCCCGATTGGAGCTGAGGTAGGCACCAGCGCCCCCACGCGACCCCAAAGGGAATAAGCGGTAGGAATTTGAATGGATGGATGGATATTAGGTGCACCGGATTATAGGGCACATTAAAGGAGTCATTTTTATATTCATGCAGATCCCAAATACAGATCAGCGGGTACCAGAAGGTAAGAGGGAAACAGACCAAGAAGTCATTCATAGATAAAACCATCGAGAAAATCTGCATACTGACAACGATACAGTTTTCCCTTGCATATAAAGTGTGACGGTAGACACGGTTGCCACAACCAGTAATAAAATATAAAGCACAGTAACATACAGTAGTTTCTAATACGTGTTCATAAAAAGCGAGTCCCCAAAACCTATTAATGGCATAAAAGTGGTCGGACTGACTAAGGATTTCAATGTGTACTATTGGCCAAATATGAACCTGCAAACCCTAGACACGAAAAAGAAATGGCACGTGTTACCTGTCACAAACATGTTCTAGATTTGTTGCACGCCTATAATCATTTTTAATGCGGGGATTGGGGGGGGGGGGGCAATTTCCTTTTGTGGCCGTTTGCAGTCTAATGCAGCTAAGACCATTAGGATCGAACCATGGCAGAGGCTTTGGGAAAGCCCTTTGTTAAGTGGATGTTTGTGCGTAAGCGATAACAAGATCGAGTCGCTTTCATGATAAACAATGAGGGTTCGAATAATCCCGGGGACGAGTGGACTGGTTCTTGCTGACTCCATGGTGGAAATTGTACAAACCCCGTTTCCATATGAGTTGGGAAATTGTGTTAGATGTAAATATAAACGGAATACAATGATTTGCAAATCCATTTCAACCCATATTCAATTGAATGCACTACAAAGACAAGATAGTTGATGTTCAAACTCATTAACCTTATTTTTTTGGGGGGGCAAATAATAATTAACTTAGAATTTCATGGCTGCAACACGTGCCAAAGTAGTTGGGAAAGGGCATGTTCACCACTGTGTTACATCACCTTTTCCTTTAACAACACTCAATAAATGTTTGGGAACTGAGAAAACTAATTGTTGAAGCTTTGAAAGTGGAATTCTTTCCCATTCTTGTTTTATGTAGAGCTTCAGTCGTTCAACAGTCCGGGGTCTCTGCTGTCGTATTTTAGGCTTCATAATGCGCCACACATTTTCAATGAGAGACAGGTCTGGACAGCAGGCGGGCCAGGAAAGTACCCGCACTGTTTTTTTACGAAGCCACGCTGTTGTAACACTTGCTGAATGTGGCTTGGCATTGTCTTGCTGAAATAAGCAGGGGCATCCATGAAAAAGACGGTGCTTGGATGGCATTATATGTTGTTCCAAAACCTGTATGTACCTTTCAGCATTGATGGTGCCTTCACAGATGTGTAAGTTACCCATGCCTTGGGCACTAATGCACCCCCATACCATCACAGATGCTGGCTTTCGAACTTTGCGTAAATAACAGTCTGGATGGTTCGCTTCCCCTTTGGTCCGGATGACATGTGTTGCGATCCGCTGCTCAGATCTACACTATTTATTTTTCCATTTTGTATATTTCTACGACTCCTTATTTCCTGTTTGCTTTGTCACCATGGTCACTCATCAGTCCACCTGCTAGTCTCGCCCCGCACACCTGCTACTAATTATCACCCTCCTATTTAAACCAGCCTTTTCTGTTCATTCAGTCTGGGTTCATAATTTGCTCTCATGCAACAAGTGACGACTGCTACTTTTTCTACGTTTATTCTCGCTAGCTCATATGCTAAGCCACCTGCCTTTTCTTAGCTCACATGCTAATTGTTTTTGTTTTTACATTTTTGTGCTTTCATGCACAAAAATGCATGTATTCGTATTTCCTAGTTTTCATACTAGCGTTTTTGGTTTGCCTTTTTATTAGCTCCAGTGTTTCTGTTCAGAGCTCTCTTTTTGTTAAATAAATATTTTAAGATCTTACCTTTGTTGTGTTCACGTCAACACATCCTTGAGGGAATCGAACCCGGCACCACGATGCCAAACAGTCCTCACAACACGATGTCAAATATTTCCAAAAACAATTTGAAATGTGGAGTGGTCAGACCACAGAACCTTTTTCTACTTTGCATCAGTCCATCCAGAGAAGCCGGCGGCGTTTCTGGATGTTGTTGATAAATGGCTTTCGCTCTGCATAGTAGAGCTTTAACGTGCACTTACAGATGTAGCGACAAACTGTATTTAGTGACAGTGGTTTGAGGGATAAAAGGTCACGATCCTTCTGTGTTGGTTTCCGGCCATGCCGCTTACGTGGAGTGATTTCTCCGGATTCTCTGAACCTTTTGATGATATTATGGACCGTAAATGTTAAAACCCCTAAATTTATTGCAAATGCGCTTGAGAAACGTTGTTCTTATATTGTTGGACTATTTGCACACGCAGTTGTGGACAAAGGGGTGTTCCTAGTCGCATCCTTTCTTGTGAAAGACTGAGCATTTTTTGGGAAGGTGTTTTTATACCCAATCATGGCACCCACCTGTTCCCATTTAGCCTGCACACCTGTGGGATGTTCCATATAAGTGTTTGATGAGCATTCCTCAACTTTATCAGTATTTATTTCCACCTTTTTCCAACTTTTTTGTCACGTGATGCTGGCATCAAATTCTAAAGTTAATCATTATTTTCCAAAAAATAAAATGTTTATGATTTTGAACATCAAATATGTTGTATTTGTAGCATATTCAACTGAATATGGGTTGAAATGATTTGGAAATCATTGTAATCCGTTTATATTTACATCTAACACAGTTTCCCAACTCACATGGAGACAGGGTTTGTATTCCAATAAATGCCCTTGATCTTCAGTAATTCCGACAAATGTACAGTAGTTGTTTGGAGTGGTTCAAACAATAGTATCGACATTGGCATTATAATGATTAGTTGATGTTTTCTTTATTGTGTTGATCAGCAAACATTTAATAAGAATCTCTCCCAAAAATATGTTCGACACCGTTTATAATGATTTTAAACATTCTTTCGAGGTAAAGGAATCCGCCCTGAGATCAGTAGGTTGTGAGTTCAAACCCCGGCCGAGTCATACCAAAGACTATAAAAATGGGACCCATTGCCTCCCTGCTTGGCACTCAGCATCAAGGCTTGGAATTGGGGGTTAAATCACCATAAATGATTCCCGGTCGCGGCACAGCTGCTGCCCACTGCTCCCCTCACCTCCCAGGGGGTGATCAAGGGGATGGGTCAAATGCAGAGGACAAATTTCACCACACCTAGTGTGTGTGTGAGACAATCATCATCATCAGCCGTTGTCAGTCCACTGCAGAACGAAAACCTCAGCATGTTTCTGCCATTTGGCGTACTTTTCATGCTGGTTATTAGCCTACACCTTCCACGCTGGCTTGGTGCGGGTTGGAAGGGGTATTTTATATCAGAGATCTTTCTCCTAGACTAATTTCCATACTGGGCTGATGAACTTAGTCTGCCCTTTTTGTTGTCTGCGCCCCATTTACCCAGGGACCCGCTCAGCTTTATGGCGCTGACCGCCCGCCAGTCACAAGAGAAGGTGCAAATGGTTCTTTGTGTGCATTTTATAGACATTAGTTGGGACTCATTAACCCCACACACAACCTCCCATCTCATGCCTGGATGTAGTTTAACATCATACCCAGGACACTTTTACGTCATACCCAGGACACTGGGTGTGACAATCATTGGTACTTTAACTTTAACAAAAATAGACGGTACACATACATACCCCACACTCCCAATCCAACTACCTCGCCGCAAATCCCATAAGGGCGACGGAAGGATGGCTATCGCTTAAGAGCTGCGGCCTACCACCATGACCCCGCACTCCCTTACCTCTGTTGCTACATATCTCGAGATGTACCTTGCAATATGGATATATATGTGCTTTGCTATTTCTAGGAGTTTTTCCCACTCCAGATTGGGCCCCCTTGAGAGCCCAGTCCATCTATATATCTATATATCTATATATCCATCCATCTATCTATCTATCTATCTATCTATCTATCTATCTATCTATCTATCTATCTATCTATCTATCTATCTATCTATCCATCTATCCATCTATCCATCTATCTATCTATCTATCTATCTATCTATCCATCCATCTATCCATCCATCCATCCATCCATCCATCCATCCATCCATCCATCCATCCATCCATCCATCCATCTATCTATCCATCTATCTATCTATCTATCCATCTATCAGCACAATGAATGATAACATTTTGTAATTCACACATGTTGCATTTGCAGAGTGAAATAAGTCCTTCTGTGCTTTGGACTGTCCAGAAAGTTCTTTTCATGCAACATTCAGTTGGCAAATGTCAAACTCTGGCAAAGTGGTCTTGCATTCAGTCCATGTACTCTGGACCATGGGGAATCGGATTCAGTCCACTGGTGAGTCGGGGTTTATGCTCTTGCAGACTACACACATTTTCTCCTCCTGGTTCTAGACTGAAGCCAAGGCTGGACTCACATCCCCAAGCACTTGAATCCCTGTATTCCTAAAGCGACCAATGGTACTAATTGGCTTTTGAGATTGGCTTGTTACATGGCCAGGACCCTCTTCTAAAAAGAAAAAAAAAACCTTACAAGCGTGAGGGTCATTCATTTTTACCATGGACCACTGAGATTTAGCAATATGTCCAGTCCTACAGGACGGCTGGTATCCTCCCGAAGGAACAAAGCAGACTCTCTCCGCTTGTTAGAAAGTCCCTTAGGTTTTGACCCCGGTTGAAGGATTCAGACGCATGCCACTATAACATTCTTATCCTTGAACAAAATAACATTCTTTACCTCCAGTCCATCCCGCTAATTAATACAAATACTCAGGCGGAAACGTGTTTCCATTAATTCCGCCTCGCAAAAATTGCTCGGTATGATACATGGTAATAACCCCAACTCATCTCTCTTAGTATCCCATTTGAAACGTGTATATCGATTGTAGGAACGACTTTTAAAAATCAAAATGTGTTTACGTGTAAAATGGATTAGTCGCGATGAAGAACATATTTTGACGACTAAACCCATAACTCAAGAATAGAAAAAAACAAGTAGACGTTGTTGCCTCATTTCAGTTTAATGGCACTGAATACTGAGAATCGTCATGTTTTGTGGTCAGGTTCTTATTTGTTTTGGTTTCATCGGGCACGTTTGTTTGTTTTGTCACCATGCCAACCCATCAGTTTTCACCTGTTATGTGTTCATGAGTTGGGAATTTGTGTTAGATGTAAATACAATCGGAATACAAATATTTGCAAATCAGTTTCAACCCATATTCAGTTGAATGCACTTCAAAGACAAGATATTTGATGTTCAAACTCATAAACTTTATTTTTTTGCAACTAATAATTAACTTAGAATTTCATGGCTGCAAGACGGGCCAAAGTAGTTGGGAAAGGGCATGTTCACCACTGTGTTACATCACCTTTTCTTTTAACAACACTCAATAAACGTTTGGGAACTGAGGAAAATAATTGTTGAAGTTTTGAAAGTGGAACTCTTTCCCATTCTTGTTTTATCTCAGGTACAATCGGGCAGAAGGCGGGTGACACCCTGGACAAGTCGCCACCTCATCGCAGGGCCAACACAGATAGACAGACAACATTCACACTCACATTCACACACGAGGGCCAATTTAGAGCTTCAGTCCTTCAACAGTCTGGGGTCGCCAGTGTTGTATTTTACGCTTCAAAATGCGCCACACATTTTCGATGGGAGACAGATCTGGACAGCAGGCGGGCCAGGAAAGTTCCCGCAGTGTTTTTTTACGAAGCCACACTGTTGTAACACGTGCTGAATGTGTCTTGGCATTGTCTTGTTGAAATAAGCAGGAGCGTCCATGAAAAAGACGGCGCTTAGATGGCAGCATATGTTGTTCCAAAACCTGTATGTACCTTTCAGCATTAATGGTGCCTTCACAGATGTGTAAGTTACCCATGCCTTGGGCACTAATGCACCCCCATACCATTACAGATGCTGGCTTTTGAACTTTGCGTCGATAAAAGTCTGGATGGTTTGCTTCCCCCTTTGACACAATAAACGTTTTGGGAACTGAGGAAACTATGTCATGATCCATGTCTTGGATCATGGCATATTCTGGTTTTGGTTCTGTCAGTGTCACAACTATTTGTTGTTGAACCCCAAGATGCAGAGATGGAGGCAGGCATGGAGTGAGCAAACAGGATTTTAATATAAATACTAAGACAAAACCAAACAAAGGGTTCAAACCAAAAGCGCGCACGTGGGCGGATAAAAAAACCCAAAAGGCCTTTAGCATAGAAGCTAACAAGAAACAAAAAGGAACTTTAACATGGAAGCTAGAGGATAACAAACAGAAAAACTGGAAATAGCTATGGCTAACAAAAACAGCTTACCGCTACGACGACCAGGACAAGACGTAGCACAACAGGTAATAGCTGAAATCAAAACGACACGACAAGAGCGACATGTGGCAACGACAATACAAATGCCAATACAATGATCCAGCAACTGACACAAGACAAAGGAGGTACATATAAGAGCCGGCTGATTGGCAACAGGTGTGGCCAGGTGCCAATCAGCCGCAGCTGAAGGGGAACACAGCACTCAGGGAACAAGACAGGAAGCTGACAAAATAAGAGCAGTAGACAGGAACTAAGGACAGGAAATACTAAACACAGTGAGAAGGAACACAGCACTCAGGGAACAAGACAGGAAGCTGACAAATTAAGAGCACTTGACAGGAAATAAAAGACAGGAAATACTAAACACAGGAAACAGACAAATGCAGAGGAAAAAAACTAAAACATAGACAAACTGTCAGGGGAAAGCCTGACAGTTTGTTATCACATTCTGTCTTGTATCTGCCTTCTTCAGTTCTTTGTGGCACTTCCTGGTGTCACCTGTCTCTCCTTTGATCACACGCACCTGCCCTTGATTAGTTATCTCCCTATTTAAGACCGCCTTTGTTTGACATTCTTTCTTGGACTCTTGTTTGCTTCACGCTACAGTTGACGTCGTCTTTCCAACCTCGTGGTAACTACCTTCGTGTACATTAGCTTCCATGCTATTTCAGTTGTTTGTCCCTAGCTCATGCTAGCGCTTTCTGTTTTGTTTGTTAGTGCCTTCGAGTAAGTGTTTTTGGTTCTTTTCTGTTTTAGTTAGTATAAATAAATTATTGTTCCTACCTCACGCTGTGTCCATCTTCGCTGCACCCACGAGAGAACAACTCGTCACCCCAATGCCACCTAGACGTCACAAACTAATTGTTGAAGCTTTGAAAGTGGAATTATTTCTCATTCTTGTTTTATGTAGAGCTTTAGTCGTATTTTACGCTTCATAATGCGCCACACATTTTCGATAGGAGACAGGTCTGGACTGCAGGCGGGCCAGGAAAGTACCTGCACTCTTATTACGAAACCACACTGTTTTAACACGTGGCTTGGCATTGTCTTGCTGAAATAAGCAGGGGCGTCCATGATAACGTTGCTTGGATGACAACATATGTTGCTCAAAAACATGTATGGACCATTCAGCATTAATGGTGCCTTCACAGATGTGTAAGTTACCCATGCCTTGGGCACTAATACACCCCCATACCATCACAGATCCTGGCTTTTGAACTTTGCGCCTATAACAATCCGGATGGTTATTTTCCTCCTTGTTCCGGAGGACACCACGTCCACAGTTTCCAAATATGATTTGAAATGTGGACTCGTCAGACCACAGAACACCTTTCCACTTTGCATCAGTCCATCTTAGACGAGCTCGGGCCCAGCGAAGCCAGCGGCGTTCCTTGGTGTTGTTGATAAATAGGTTTTGCTTTGCATAGCAGAGTTTTAACTTGCACTTACAGATGTAGCGACCGACTGCGGTTACTGACAGTGGTTTTATTAAGGGTTCCTGAGCCCATGTGGTGATATCCTTTACACACTGATGTCGCTTTTTGATGCAGTACCGCCTGAGCGATCAAAAGTCTGTAATATCATCGCTTACGTGCAGGGATTTCTCCAGATTCTCTGAACCTTTTGAGGATTTTACGGACCGTAGATGGTAAAATCCCTAAATTCCTTGCAATAGCTCGTTGAGAAATGTTGTTCTAAAACTGTTCGACAATTTGCTCACAGATAGGTGACCCTCGCCCCATCCTTCTTTGTGAATTACTTAGCATCTCATGGAAGCTGTTTTTATACCCAATCCTGGTACCCACCTGTTACCAATTAGCCTGCACACCTGTGGGATGTTCCAAATAAGTGTTTGATGAGTATTTCTGATCTTTATCAGCATTTATTTCCACTTTTCCCAACTTCTTTGTCAAGTGTTGATTATAGTAATAGTTAACAATACCTTAAAGGGTTTTTGTAGCATAATAGATTTGCCGGACTTGTTGTTGCCATGACGCTGCTTTGCTTATGTGTGACTGTTGATCTTTACTTTCCACATATTTAGATGTTTTCTGGCATCGCTCCCAACTCTGTCATCGGTATAATCACTCCTTGTTTCCGTTATTTTGTTCACAGCACAACACCCTGATGGGTTTATGCTGGCACCTTGCCCACCTGTCATATCACACCAGCGAACTGGGAGAGAAACCACTCTGGTTACTTTTTTAATTAGCAGTCATTAGGGTCAAGTGCGTTGTGATCTCTTTTTTCATTATTGTATCATACTTGCTCTTCTTTAATTTGTTTGCGAGGTGACATAAATATCATGTAGCATTGGATGTGGATGATTGGAATAGTTAAAGTTAAAGTAACCAATGATTGTCACACACAGACTAAGAGTGGTGATTTTTGTCCTCTGCATTCGACCCATCCCCTTGGTCATTCCCTGGGAGGTGAGGGGAGCAGTGAGCAGCAGCTGTGCCACGCCCGGGAATCATTTTTGGTGATTTAACCCCCAATTCGAATTATTAGAAGCATTTAAGTCTCACCTTAAAACTAATTTGTATACTCTAGCCTTTAAATAGACCTCCTTTTTAGACCAGTTGATCTGCCGCTTCTTTTCTTTTTCCTCCTATGTCCCCCCCTCCCTTGTGGAGGGGGTCCAGTCCGATGACCATGGATGAAGTACTGGCTGTCCAGAGTCGAGACCCAGAATGGACCGCTCGTCGGGACCCAGGATGGACCGCTCGCCTGTGTATCGGTTGGGGACATCTCTACGCTGCTGATCCGACTCCGCTTGGGATGGTTTCCTGTGGACGGGACTCCCGCTGATGTCTTGGATCCGCTTTGAACTGAACTCTCGCGGCTGTGTTGGAGCCACTATGGATTGAACTTTCACAGTATTATGTTAGACCCGCTCGACATCCATTGCTTTCGGTCCCCTAGAGGGCGGGGAGGGGGGTTGCCCACATTTGAGGTCCTCTCCAAGGTTTCTCATAGTCAGCATTGTCACTGGCGTCCCACTGGATGTGAATTCTCCCTGCCCACTGGGTGTGAGTTTTCCTTGCCCTTTTGTGGGTTCTTCAGAGGATGTCGCAGTCATAATGGTTTGTACAGTCCTTTGAGACATTTTTGATTTAGGGCTATATAAATAAACATCGATTGATTGATTGATTGAATTCCAATCCTCGATGCTGAATGCCAAGCAGGGAGGTAATGAGTCCCAGGGTGGAAACTCTAACCTCTAGGACACTGAGTCGGAACTATGTGTAAGCCAGGGGTCACCAACACGGTGCCCGCGGGCACCAGGTAGCCCGTAAGGACCAGATGAGTCGACCGCTGGCCTGTTCTAAAAATATCTCAAATAGCAGCACTTACCAGTGAGCTGCCTTTATTTTTTAAATTTAATTCATTTTCCAGCAAGCTGGTCTCGCTTTGTTCGACATTTTTTAATCCTAAGAGAGACAAAACTCAAATAAAATGTGAAAATCCAAGAAAATATTTTAAAGACTTGTTCTTCACTTGTTTAAATAAATGTATTTATTATTTTACTTTGCTTCTTATCACTTTCAGAAAGACCATTTTAGAGAAAAAATACAACCTTGAAAATGATTGTAGGATTTTTAAACACATATACTTTTTTACCTTTTAAATTCCTTCCTCTCCTTTCCTGACAATTTAAATCAATGTACAAGTAATTTAATTTTTTTAATTTTAAAGAATAATAAATAATTTTGATTTAATTCTTCATTTTAGCTTATGTTTTTTCGACGAAGAATATTTGTGAAATATTTCTTCAAACTTATGATTAAAATTAAAAAAATATATTCTGGCAAATCTAGAAAATCTGTAGAATCACATTTAAATCTTATTTCAAAGTCTTTTGAATTTCTTTTAAAATTTTTGTTCTAGAAAATCTAGAATAAATAATGATTCGTCTTTGTTAGACGTATAGCTTGGTCCAAGTTGTTATATATTCTAACAAACTGCAGATTGGATTTTAACCTATTTAAAACATGTCATCAAAATTCTAAAAATAAACTTACTCAGGAAAGATTACTAATGATGTTCCATAAATAATTTTGTACATTTTTTCAAAAAGATTTCGAATTAGCTAGTTCTTCCCTTTTTTTTTCGGTTGAATTTTGAATTTTAAAGAGTTGAAATTGAAGATAAACTATCTTTCAAAATGTAATTTTCTTTTTTTTCGTGTTTTCTCCTCTTTTAAACTGTTCAATTAAGTGTTTTTTTCATCATTTATTCTCTACAAAAAACTTTCCGTATAAGGAAAAAAATGTACGACAGAATGACAAACAGAAATACCCATTTTGTTTTTATATTTATCTGTTTCTATACATATTTATTGGGAGACATCATTAAGATGATCAGTGTTTCCACAAAGATAAATATCATTAATTATCAATAATAACATAGAGTTAAAGGTAAATTGAGCAAATTGGCTATTTTTGGCCATTTATTTAAGTGCGTATCAAACTGGTAGCCCTTCGCATTAATAAGTACCCAAGAAGTAGTTCTTGCTTTCAAAAAGGTTGGTGAGCCCTGGTGTAAGCCCTTTAAGCAATTGTCCACGGATGCCCCAGGGTTCTACCCACTGGGATCCACTCAAACAGTTTGGAGAAAACAAATGAAGTCGAACCCAACTCTGCAAATTTAAGACTGTTTATTGTGCTCTCAGACAGTGCAAGTTAGTGGAATTCATCCATCCATCCATCCATTTCCTACCGCGTATTCCCTTTTGGGGTCGCGGGGGGCGCTGGCGCCTATCTCAGCTACAATCGGGCAGAAGGCGGGGTACACAAATAGCAAAAGTGCCCAAAAATACATATTTACCCAGTTAAAAATATGCTACTGTAAATTAATTACTGTTGTTTGTAAGAATATAAATTACCTTCCTCGCGATGTAAACATAAATACTTCCAATGCCCAACTCCACTCTCCACCTTAAAGGGGAACTAGACTCTTTTTGGAATTGTGCCTGTATAATAACAACACATATCATATTTTCCGGACTATAAGGCACACTTAAAATTAGGGATGTCCGATAATATCGGATTGCCGATGTTATAGGCCGATAAATGCTTTAAATGTAATATCGGAAATTATCGGTATCGGTTTAAAAAAGTAAAATTTATGGCTTTTTAAAACACCGCTGTGTACACGGACGTAGGGAGAAGTACAGAGCGCCAATAAATCTTATAGGCACTGCCTTTGTGTGCCGGCCGAGTCTCACAATATCTACAGCAGAAAAGAATACAAGCATACTTGGTCAACAGCCATACAGGTCACACTGACGGTGGCTGTACAAACAACTGTAACACAGTTACAAATATGCGCCACACTGTGAACCCACACCAAACAACAATGACAAACACATTTCGGGGGAACATCTGCACCGTAACACAACATAAACACAACAGAACGAATACCCAGAACCCCTTGCAGCACTAACTCTTCCGGGACGCTACAATATACGCCCCCGCTACCCCTCTCCACCTCAACCTCCTCATGCTCTCTCAGGGAGAGCATGTCCCAAATACCAAGATGCTTTTTTGAGGCATGTAAGAAAAAATAATGCACTTTGCGACTTCAATAATAAATATGGCACTGCGATGTTGGCATTTTTTTTCCATAACTTGAGTTTATTTATTTTGGAAAACCTTGTTACATTGTTTAATGCATCTGGCGGGGCGTCACAACAAAAATAAGCATAATAATGTGTTAATTCCACGACTGTATGTATCGGTATCAGTTGATATTGTAATCGGTAATTAAGAGCTGGACAATATTGGATATTGGCAAAAAAGCGATTATTTGACATCTCTACTTAAAATATATATATATATATATATATTTTTTTCCCCCAAAACTTGACAGTATGCCTTATAACCCAGTGCGCCTGATTTATGTAATGATTCTGGTTTTGCTTAACGACCTCGAAGCAATTTTATCTGGTACATGGTGTAACGATAAGTGTGATGAACACAAACATTAAAGACGTGTCGACTTTAATATGACTCAAGTAAACAACACCAACATTTTATATGTTCCATTAAAAATATAGAACATTACACTTGGCTCTCAAAAATGTATCAAAATGTTTTAGTAAAAATTTAATAAACTATGAAGTTGCACCGACAGATGGATTGTCGGCTCATTAAACATACAAGCATAATTATGGTCTGTGTATAAGGTAAGGTGAGACATTATCTGGAATTTTATTTGGCAATATTATGCAAAAGCAACTTTTTCTTACCATCTGGTACCTGCTGATCTGTATTTGGGATCTGCATGAATGCTGAAAATGTCCCCGCGTCCGGCGTAGTCGATAAGCTTCTTTCTTTTTCTCTATCCTCTTGTTATGGGACATTCATCCTCCACTGTTGCCATTTCTAATATAAAGTAGTGTAAAGTTCTTACTTATATCTGTCAGTAAACTCGCCATGAAAGCGCTAAAACATACCGGTATGGTGAGTTTTCATTATTCACCCAAGGAACTTTAGTTATTAGAGAGTTGCAGTCGGACGGTTTTTCACAGGACATATTTCCGGGGGATGAGGAGATGCTGCTCCGTTATTGATTGAAGTAAAGTCTGAATGTCATTAAAACAGTTAGCTCCATTTTTTGACACCGCTTCCACTCCCGTCCTTGCACGCTACACCGCTACAACAAAGATGACGGGGAGAAGCCGCTGCCAAAAGGTGAGCCACGTAAATAAGACCGCCCACAAAACGGCCCATCCGGAAGCGACTGTCAGAAAGCGGCTTGAAGATGATATGTATAACATAATTTATGCAACATGTTGACCAAAGAGCCACTATTACATGTTATGTAAACCACAAGGAAGTGTTTTCCATTTAGAAAAAAAATAAAAATAATATGACTCCTTTAATGCGCCCTATAATCCGGTGCGCCTTATATATGAAAAAAGATCGAAGATAGACTGGGCAGTGCGCCTTAAAGTCCGCAAAAATCCATACTCAAAATCAAATTGATATAATGGGGAAATCATTTTTAGATTTATTTTTTATTAATCTGCGTTCAAATAACTCCATCTTATCGGTGATTCACAAAGCCCTCAAAAAGTCTGCAGGCTATAGAGCGTTTTTCTATTCGAGCTCCAGTACTATGGAATGCCGTCCCTGTAACAGTTAGAGATGCTACCTCAGTATAAGCACTCAAGTCCCATGTTAAAACATATTCGTTTACTCCAGCCTTTAAATAGACCCCCCCCTTTTTAGACCAGTTGATCTGCCATTTCTTTTCTTTTCTCGGGTGGCCATGGAATAAGTGCTGGCTGTCCAGAGTTGGGACCTGGCGGTGGACCACTCGCCTATGCTTAGGTTGGGGACATCTCTGCGTTGCTGACCCGTCTACACTCGGGATGGTCTCCTGCTGGCCCCACTATGGACCGGACACTCACTATTACGTTAGATCTACTATGGACTAGACTTTCACAATATTATGTTAGACCCTATCGAAATCCATTGCATCCGGTCTCCCATAGAGGGCGGCGGGGTCACCCACATCCGCGGTCCTCTCCAAGGTTTCTCTTAGTCATTCACGTAGACATCCCAATGGGTTGTTAGTTTGTCCTTGCCCTTATTCGGGATCTGAACCGAGGATGTCGTTGTGGCTTGTGCAGCCCTTTGAGACATTTGTGATTTAGGGCTTCATAAATAAATATTGACTGATTGATTGATTTTTTTAGGAAGAGAAAAAAAATTGTCTGTGACATTTAAGTCATCTGGGCCCCGAATGCCTGGTAAAGACCTCCTTATAAATGGACTGTACTTTCACTATATTATGTTAGACCCTATCGATGTCCATTGCATCCGGTCTCCCCTAGTGTGGGGGCAGTTGGGGGGTCACCTACATCTGCGGTCCTCTCCAACGTTTCTCATAGTCATTCACATTGACATCCCACTGGATTGTGAGTTTTTCCTTGACCTTATGTGGGCTCTTAACCGAGGATGTCGTTGTGGCTTGTGCAGCCCTTTGAGACACTTGTGATTTAGGGCTTCATAAATAAACATTGACTGATTGATTGATTTTGTTAGGAAGAGTGAAGTGAAGTGTGAAGTGATTTATATTTATATAGCGCTTTTCTCAAGTGACTCAAAGCGCTTTACATAGTGACACCCAATATCTAAGTTACATTTAAACCAGTGTTGGTGGCACTGGGAGCAGGTGGGTAAAGTGTCTTGCCCAAGGACACAACGGCAGTGACTAGGATGGGACAAGCGGGAATCGAACCTGCAACCCTCAAGTTGCTGGCACGGCCACTCTACCAACCGAGAAAAAACTTGTCCGTGACATTTAAGTCATCTGGGCCCTATGTGTCCTTTAACTTTCACACCGAATGCCTGGTAAAGACCTCCTTATAAATGGACTGGACTTTCACAATATTATGTTAGACCCTATTGATGTACATTGCATCCGGTCTCCCCTAGTGTGGGGGTCACCAACATCTGTGGTCCTGTCCAAGGTTTCTCATAGTCATTCACATTGACATCCCACCGGGTTGTGAGTTTTTCCTTGCCCCTATGTGGACTCTGAACCGAGGATGTCGTTGTGGCTTGTGCAGCCCTTTGAGACACTTGTGATTTAGGGATTCATAAATAAACATTGACTGATTGATAGATTTTTTTAGGAAGAGAAAAAACTTGTCTGTGACATTTAAGTCATCTGGGCCCCGAATGCCTGGTAAAGACCTCCTTAAAATTGAATAAATAATAAATCATTGATTAGTCATCCATCTTATTCGTCTGCTTCAACTAGAATATGGAAAACAGAAAAAATACAGCAAAGAACAAACGAGATCTCTATTTCTGGTTGTATTTGATAAATCTATCCATCCATTTTCTACCGCTTATTCCCTTTCGGGGTCACGGGGGGCGCTGGCGCCTATATAGGCTACAATCGGGCAGAAGGCGGGGTACACCCTGGACAAGTCGCAACCTCATCGCAGGGCCAACACAGATAGACAGACAACATTCACACTCCCATTCACACACTAGGGCCAATTTAGTGCTGCCAATCAACCTTTCCCCAGGTGCATGTATTTGGAAGTGGGAGGAAGCCGGAGTACCCGAAGGGAACCCACGCATTCACGGGGAGAACATGCAAACTCCACACAGAAAGATCCTCAGCCTGGAATTGAACCCAGGACTGCAGGACCTTCGTATTGTGAGGCAGACACACTAACCCCTCTCCCACCGTGAAGATAAAACTAAAGAAAAATAGTAACCATGGCGATGACTATGACAGTTTTTTATTTTTATTATTATTATTTTTTTTAATATGTGCTCAGCTTCCCTATTAGGTCCACACTGGCAATATTCTAAGTTGTATGTTCGGAAGCAGAAATGAGACTTGGGGAAGGAAACAATGGCCAGGCAGAGTGTGCAGCCCTCGCAAGGTTAATGAGGTATTTGCAGGAAAGTGGAGTGAACGGGAGTGCGTGCGCGCGGCGCGGCGTGTGCATATATCTGAGACGCACTCGGTCCCAGGTACGAGGTAAAAGCATCGCCGCAAATGGATAGCGTCCACTTTTGCTGTGCTTTTCTTTAATAATGTACTCATTTCCCTTCCAATTTGATCTGTGATGCCGCCTCTTTCCCGCTTTCCACAGCTTTCTGACATATAACATTCACACATTTTTTTACTGTGGGCGGCATTTGCCGGGGAGCTCTGACGGCTCCTTTTAACGTTTTCAATATTTCACATCTAAGCAGGCATCGGACGGCCTCACATTTTATCCCTGGCACGGCGTAAATAATCCATGAACGCTCTTAAAGCGGCTGCAGACAACTGAATCAGACTTATAAAGTTTTAATAATAAGCACAATGATAGTGTATTACCATGGAGGCACTCTAGAATTAAACATTAATTATTAGGCTATAGCGGGGGGCCAGCAACCCGCGGCCTTTTAGTGACGCCTTAGTGGCTCCATGGAGCATTTTTTAAAAAGGATTGAAAATGTAAAAAAATATTTTCGTTTTAGTATGTTTTTTGTTTGAGGACCAACATGACAAAAACCTTCCCAATTGTTCGAAAGCCCATTGTTTAATATGTTTGTGTGTACGCTTTCCTGATATGTCTATTTGGTGAACATCTTTCTGTCCTACTAATTTTGGCGGCTCTTGAACGCACCATCGTGTCAGGTTCAAACACCGATGACATCTATTTTGCTAGTAGGCTATTATAGCTAATACTTACGTCACGTGTTGCCTTCATTATAACACTTGTATCAGACTTTTAAAGTCATTTTGATTGTAGGCTAATATAACTAATATAGTCACTTAAATCGCATGTTGCCTTCATTATAAAATTGATATGAGACTTTTAAAGTAATTTTGATAGTAGGCTACCCCAGCTAATATAGACACTTACGTCATGTGTTGCCTTCATTAAAACACTAAGATTTGTCAAGTCATTTTGATAGTAGGCTGATATAGCCAATATAGACACTTTTGAACATGTTGCCTTCAATATAACACTCATAACAGACTTTTAAAGTAATTTTGATAGTAGGCTAATAAAACTAACATGGACACTTACATTATGTGTTTCCTTCTTTATAAGACTTTGTGGAAGCTCTGTTCCAGTGGGTCCTCCTGACACCCAAGCATCTCCAGGCGAGCCTGTTTAAATGATGTAAAGACAGTTTTTATTCTCACACAACCATGCAGGAACTGCTTTCCAGCAATATAATCTCAGACGTTTCAGTCTGACGTGTCTTTGTGCGTGTGTCTTTCCCTGCCTCCCACTCCAACTACCTCTCCTCCCCGGCTGCTGCTTTAAACAGAGCAACAGGTGATTAGATAAGAGGGCCCACCTGGGCCGTCTACGCACCTGTCGCTGGGCGTGGCCTGCGGATCTGCAGCGAAGCGGGGTGTGCCAGGGCCGGCTTCGAAGTCAGCGACAGGTGCTTAGAGGGGTCGGGAACCTTTTTGGCTGAGAGAGCCATGAAAGACCAATATTTAAAAATGTATTTCCGTGAAAGCCATATAGTATTTTTAAAACTGAATACAACTAAATGTGTGCATTTTTAAGTAAGACCAACATTTTTAGAGTATAATAAGTCTCTTATTATAACACTGTTATTCTGGAGTTAACCAATAATACATAAAATACTTATTTTCATTAATGAACAGGTGAAGAAGAAAAAAAAATAATGGATTAAGATGCATGAGAATGTTTTATATTCTGAACATTATTTTTAACACTGATTACCAACGGAATTATTCATTACTTAGCTTGTTAAGCAATGTCAGCTAATATTTATCTGAGATCCAGATGCAGACATCAAAAGAGCCACATCCAGCTCTAGAGCTATAGGTTCCCTACCCCTGGGTGCGTAGATGGCCCAGGTGGGCTTTGTTATCCAATCACCTGTTGCTGACTTCAAGGCCGGCCCTGGCACAACCCGCTTCGCTGCAGGCCCACATGCCACGTCCCCTTCCACACTTATATACAGCTTTTACTTTTCGCCGGCTCTAGACAGATCGTTTTTTTGCATTTTAGATCCAATATGGCTATTTCAAAATTTTGGATTGCCGACCCCTGGTTTATAGCCTTGTTTTGAAACCATTTCCAGCCTGGAAGTGTGCAGTTTTCAGTACGGATCATTGAAAATGAAATGCGAGAGACAGACTTAAATATACAGCACAATCGTATTCCATCATGCATCGGCAGGATTAATGTATTTCCTACGACTGTCAACATTCAGAGTGACTAAGTGCTTTTGTTCTCATCAAGATGGATACGGAGGAATATAAAGTGCGTCACACTATCAAGATACCGCCAAGGGTAATCACGTTTACACAAGGTTTAGCAGTGGGGGTGGAAAACAGTTGTAGGTTGTCAGAAATCTCGGCGGATGAATAAATGTGATGAAGGGCTTTAATTATGTGATTGCTGGCTTGGTAAATATATCAGTAAAAATAGACAAAGGCTCAGCGGGGTGTGGAGAGAACCCCTACAGGAGAATGACAGGTATTTTGTTTGAATGGCGGGGTTGTGCACGTTGAGTCTATTCTGCAATTGATTGATGTCATGTTCCATTGAAAAGCTAGGAATGTTATCTTTGCTTCAAGAAGGATCACAATCGCATGGAATAATTTGCTTCGTTCCACACGGATAGTGGCAAACCTAGTTTCAAAGACTTCACTCAACACGGACGCCATGACGTCATCAAAGCTCACTTTTGATAAATAATAAATAAAAAATAGCCCAAAAAATATCCAAAAAAAGCTAAACCCCAAAACTCAAAATTGCGCTCTAGCGCCACCTAGGAAGAAAACACAGACAAAACTGTCTCTAACTTCCAGTAAGAATGTCGTAGAAACATGAAACAAAAACCTATATGTGGGTCTCAGTTAGACCTATATTTCATACACTTTTTTTTTTCTCTCTAGCACTCCCTTATCTCTCCTGCTTGCTTCTTTGTTTTGTCTTGTCTTTAACTTTCTTGTTGCCTCTTTTTGCACTGTTTTCCAAATCTAAACAATGGAATTATTTTTCTGGCCTCAACAAAATTGACAAGATATTGGGTTTGGGGGAACCTGCTGTTGTGACGAAGCGGTTGTTGCTGGACACACGACGGACTCTTGGGAGAAGAAGGAGTGCCGCCTGCCTGGCGATCCTTTTCTGTCGAGGACGTGAAGATATCCACCTGTTCGGAATTATGACAACAGGACATATGCTGATTGGAGTAAGCGTTGCTCTGGTTTGTCGACAAATTGGAAGTTGCTGGCAGTCTTCAAAGTACCCCAAAGCTGCCACAAATGATTGGAGGATGCGGGAAGAACTGTGGATTACATTAGACTGTCTACCCCGCAGTTTTTGAGGACCAGTCATAGACAATTTTAGAGTGAAAAGCAAATTTTATTTTCACTCGCATACAAATCTTTTTAACTTGGATTGTTTCCATGGCTTCGAGACTCTCCCGAAGATCACTGCAAGCGAAGACACAACAAACTCCCTTTTTTTTGTCTCTCATGGACACACACCTGTTGTTGTGAACTTTGGACTAGCGACGGCAAATACATCAAGGCCACGGAACAGAGACACACTATGGGCTTATATACACACACACACACACACACACACAGACATCCCCCCAAAAAATATACGCCACACATACACCCTCCTGTCCCCCAACCCGAAACCCTTGACGCACATCCCGTAGGGGTGATGAATGGATGGTCAGCGCCTGAGAGCTGCGACCTACCACCATGACCTTGAACTACCTTCCCTCTGTTGCTAGATATCTCGAGATGTATGTTGTGATATGTATATGTGCTTTGCTATGGAGGTTTTTTCTCACTCTGAACTGGGCCCCTTTAGGAGCCCAGTCTGGATTGTATTTTTTTACTCATCCTTACCCAGCGTTGACCTTTTTCCCCATCTTTTACGAGGCGCCTTATGGCGACCCATCAGCGTTCTTGTTCTGTAACCCTGTACACTGTTTGTCTAAACTTGAACAGGTTTGTGCTGAAAACAAAGTTTTGTTGTACTTGTTGCAATGACAATAAAGACCTACCTACCTACACTGACCCCCCCCCCGGCTAAATTCAACAGGAAGTTTGAAATTACCCCTTCAATGCAAAAGTTGGCTAAAAAAATGTTGCTTATCTCCTCTGAGGCCGTTTGTCATTTCGGCTTCAAATAAACACAGAAGAGAGATTGAACCCTTCTGATTAAAAGTTGATGAAAGAGTTTTAATTACTACCCCGGTTTGGATTCTATGAGCCTGCAAAGAATCGGTGTGCTGTTGCTGTTGTGCTACTGCTGTCACAGCGGCCTAGTGGTTAGAGTGTCCGCCCTGAGATCGGTAGGTTGTGAGTTCAAACCTCGGCCGAGTCATACCAAAGACTATAAAAAAATGGGACCCATTGCCTCCCTGCTTGGCAATCAAGGGTTGGTATTGGGGGTTAAATCACCATAAATGGATCCCAGGCGCGGTACCGCTGCTGCCCACTGCTCTACCCACATCCTCGGGGGTGATCAAGGGGATGAGTCAAATGCAGAGGACAAATTTCACCACACCAAGTGTGTGTTTGACAATCATTGGTACTTTAACTTTAACTTTAACAAAATGGCAGTTTCCTTCTCAGACATAACTGCCTCTAACTCACTGTAGGACTGTCATACACACATGAAACAAAAACCCCAATGTAGGTCTACCTAAGACCAATATTTCATACACCGACCACCCCCAACTAAAATCAACAGGAAGTTTGCTATTCCCCAATTACAATGCATTAGAGTCTCAAAATGGCGGCACCAAAAAAAAAAAAAAAATGCCCAAGCCACTTTACAAATGGTATTACTATGAGACTGATGTATAACACATGTGTATACAACTTTTTCTCTGTGTAATAATCCATCCATCCATCTTTTAACGCTTATCTGGGCTTGGGTTGCAGGGGCAGCAGCCCAAGCGGTCCCGTCCATCGCTGCTTGCAGCTTTAATTTGATTTGTTTTTCCTATATTTAAATCAAGGTTGGGAAGTATGGTTCTGAGTGCTGCCGGAGTGATCGCAAAGTGCTGAAGTCGGAGACCGGGCTTGACGTCATATACATCCCGGGATTCATTCGGTGCCAAAAAAAAAAAAAAAAAAGTATCGGTTTCGGTTCCTAATCCAACTGATCGTTGCCTTTGGTAGTCAGTAATTAGTCTTCGGTTCTGTCTTTTCTTTTATATATAAAGCAGTGTGGTCACAGCTTGGTGCCAAAATATAGCCTAATGTACATGGGGGGTTAGAAATCTGCATTTATTGTATTTTTTCTGACCTACTCCATTTTGGTGGGTCGGGGCGGCGTAGGTAGAAATGACTACCCAGTCAATTAGTTTAAACATAGCAACAATGCACTCTACTCCGCTCTCAGTGGGTATCAAAAAGGCACATGTGTAATTAAAACTGCCTGAGACCAGCATGGACAATGGCCCTGCTCTCTCCATGTGAATGCATCCCCTGGTGGTGTGAACGTTATAATTTGGTCGTAAAAATAGGCAGGTGCTCGGGGGACCATTTTTTGCGACGGGCTCTCATACCAGCCGTGACATAAGTCAACTTGCTGATGTCCTGACCCAAGAGCGCTCTGTAGTCATTACTTCATTATTAGATTAATTCTCATTACTCATAGGTGGGGCAACAACACTTCTCTGTTAATGGCTTCCCTGGGACCGAATTGGGAACGTATGCTCACTTCTCTGATCTTTGCCCGGTCTACACTTAAACTGTATCACACATGAGTCTGTAGGGGTTCAGGGTGAAAGGGTGCAGCATCCTCGCCGTTCGATTAGGGCCAACCCGCCCACATAAACACTAGGGACGGGGAGAACCTGATCATGGACTGTGATTTGTAATAGTTTGAAGATGTTTTACATTTAATTTAAATAAAATACAATTTGCTGCCAATAACAAGTTCAATGGAATCTAGTTAGGAATGTGTACCGTATTTTCCCAACCATAGGCCACTGCCAATAAATGGTTAATTTTCTATCTTTTTTTCATTTATAAGGCGCTCCAAATTATAGGGCACTTTAAAGGAGTAATTTTTTTTCATTATTCTGAATTTTAAACATTATTTTGTGTAATGGTGGTTCTTTGTTCTAAATGTTGCATGGATTTTATCCTAAAGACCATCTTCAAGCCGCTTTGTAACAGTCGCTTCAGGATCAGAATCAAAAACGGAATCAGAAATACTTTAATAATCCCCGAAGGGAAATTAACATTTTCAGCACAATCCCATTGAAGATCAGACAAACATTACAGGGAGACCGAACAGGATCGTGCTCCGGTTTGTGGGCGGACTTAAATTACGTGGCTCGCGTTCGGCAGCGTCTTCTCCCTGTCATCTTTGTTGCAGCTGTGTAGCGTGCAAAGACGGGAGTGTAAGAAGTGTCAAAAGATGGAGCTAACTGTTTTAAAGACATTCAGACTTTAAAGTTAAATAATGGGTTGTACTTGTATAGCGCTTTTCTACCTTCAAGGTACTCAAAGCGCTTTGACACTACTTCTACATTTACCCATTCCCACACACATTCACACACTGATGGAGGGAGCTGCCATGCAAGGCGCTAACCACCACCCATCAGGAGCAAGGGTGAAGTGTCTTGCTCAGGACACAACAGACGTGATGAGGTTGGTACTAGGTGGGGATTGACCAAGGGACCCTCGGGTTGCGCACGGCCACTCTCTCACTGCGCCACGCCGTCCCTATAAAATACCAATGATTGTCACACACATACTAGATGTGACGAAATTATTCTCTGCATTTGACCCATCACCCTTGATCACCCCCTGGAAGGTGAGGGGAGCAGTGGGCAGCAGCGGTGCCGGGCCCGGGAATCATTTATGAGCATTTAAGCCCCAATTCCAACCCTTAATGCTGAGTGCCAAGCAGGGAGGAAATGGGTCCCATTTTTATAGTCTTTGGTATGACTCGGCCGGGATTTGAACTCACGACCTACCGATCTCAGGGTGGACACTCTAACCACTAGGCCACTTCAATCAATAACAGTGCAGCATATCCTCATCCGCTGGAAATGTGTCCCGTGAAAAACTGTCCGACCGGAAGTCTCTAATAACTAAAGTTCCTTGGGTGATTAATGTAAACTCACTACACCGGTATGTTTTAGTACTCTAACGGCTGATATAAGTAAGAACTTTAAACTACTTTATATTACAAATGGCAAGAGCAGAGGATACATTTTCCCGAAACAAGACGATAGAGAAAATGAAGAAGCTTATCGACTACAAAGACGGACACGCGCGATTTTTCAGGACGTATTAAGATCCGAAATTTAGATCAGCAGGTACCAGAAGGTAAGAAAAGTTGCTTTTGCATAATATTGTGAAAAAAAACGGGATGGCGTGGTGCATTGGAAGAGTGGCCATGCGCAACCCGAGGGTCCCTGGTTCAATCCCCACCTAGTACCAACCTCGTCACGTCTTTTGTGTCCTGGGCAAGACTCTTCACCCTTGCTCCTGATGGGTGCTGGTTAGCGCCTGGAATGGCAGCTCCCTCCATCAGTGTGTGAATGTGTGTGTGAATGGGTATATGTGGAAGTAGTGTCAAAGCGCTTTGAGTATTTTGAAGGAAGAAAAGCGCTATATAAGTACAACCCATTTATCATTTATTTATTTTAAACACCAGATAATATGTCTTACCATATACACACACCATATTAATACTCGTTTGTTTGAGCACGGTAAAATCCATTCTGCAGTGTGGCTTCATAGCTTACCAAAGTCGTACCAAAACATGTTGATAGGTTTTTGAGCGCCGTGTGTAATGTTCTATATTTTCAATGGAACATATACAATGTTGGTGTTCTTTACTTGAGTCATATTGCAGTCTACACATATCCTTTATGTGTGACTGTGTCAGGTTCAAACACTAATGAAATTCAATAATCAGACAAGAAGCAAGGAATCCTGCAGAGACAGAGTTCAATTTAGCTCAAGGAGACACGTGTTTTGGCTGTAGTCTAGTTACAGATCCAAACTACGTTCTAAAAATCAAGTCCCTATTACATCAATGTGGCTGAAGGAAGGGTGTACACTTGACAACTCCAGTTAGACACAATATGATTATACAAAAATACTAAAATTTTGACACTTGGTGCTACTGGCCAGTCTCTGCCTTTTCTGGTCCCGTAACCTAATGTTCGGCCTTGGCAGTCAGCAGGCCGAGTACTGGTGCTATCGCCCAGTCTCTGCTTTGTCTGGTCCCGTAACCCAATGTTCGGCCTTGGCAGTCAGCAGGCCGAGTCTAGACACAACACTGATAAAAGAGGCTAGCAATATTTTGGATTGCTAGCTTTGCAGGAATACATAAATACCACTTCAGCACAAATTGACAACACTTTATAGTAATGGCCCTGAAGCATAAAGTTATGATAATAATATATACCTAATTATTCTAACATATCCCTCCTGTTTATCACATAACTTCCCCAGAATCTTCTTATCCCCAATAACTTCTTGCGATTTTCAGTTAATATTTCATTTCGTTAGGGCCAAGTTATGTTTACACTCAGAGTTCAACATCATCATATTTTAATTTTTTTTTCAATGGAACATATACCATTTTGGTGTTTTTTACTTGAGTCATATTGCAGTCAACACATACCTCTTATTTGTGACTGCCATCATGTTGCAGTCTTACACATATCTCTTATGTGTGACTTCCATCTACTGGTCACACTTATCATTTCACAATGTTCCAAATTTAATAGCTTATGGTCAGTAGGCACAACCAAAAGGATTCCGTACATTAGTCGCTCCATGTAATAAGGTGCACTGTTGAGTTTTGAGAAAATGAAAGGATTTTAAGTGCGCCTTAAAGTCCGAAAAATACGGTACATGTAAAAAACGCACCCCTTTTCGGGATGCTATTACAATGACAACAAATGATTAAAGCACACTCAGCGGTAGTTTTTCAGAACCACTTTTTGGTATGTTAAACTTAAAAAAAATAGGTGAAACCAAAATCAGCCAAACAATACCTTGACTCAGTTTAAATGATCCAACCCCTTGGAGGTGAGAGGAACCGTGAGCAACAGCAGTGGCCACGCTCAGGAATCATTTTGGTGATGTAACCCCCAATTCCAACCCTTGATGCGGAGTGCCAAGCAGGGAGGTAAAAGGGTCCCATATTTATAGACTTTGGTACGACTCGGCCAGGGTTTGAACACAAGACCTACCGATATCAAGGCAGACACTCTAGCCACAGGCCCACTGAGCAGGTCCGATTACCAAGAAGGAGTACTAAGAAGGACAACTGAATACATCCTACCTTACCTTTTCTGTGTCTTAGTTGATACTCAGGATCTGGTTCACTATTTAACATTTTCTAACAGAGAAAATAATAAGGAATGTGCATTAGTTTAGTTGACATAGTTAAAAAGTAGGGCTATAACAATTAGTCGACTTAATCGACAGCGTCAATGGTTAAACCGAATCGACAAAAATGTGTTGTTGTCAACGAGTTTTCACGCCGTTGGCTCGAACCCGCTTTTCTCCGGCAGCTGGGTCTGCCAGTACCTCCGTTAGTAGCGCGCCGAGTCACGCCCCTGCTTTTGCTGGCCACATACGGCTGTAAGTGATCAGCAATCAGCACACCTGCGACTGATGAGGGCGAGCTGTAAATAGACCAATGGACGCAAGGATCCTGGCCAGAACTTAATCTTCAATTACCTGTGTAAGCACCACATGTCTGGCTTCATCCCGCGATCTCATTCTCCCCCCTGTGACTTCCTTGTTTCCGTGTCTAATGCCCTCGTTGTCTTTCCGCAGTGCTTCCAGTGTTCTCCTGTGATCCCTTGGTTTTCCCCTCTGGATTCTGGACGGCCTTCCTTAATCCTCAACCCCCTTTTTGCACACAGACCCCTTGACGCCTCTCTTAGCCCCACGGACCTCTCGCTTGGATCACGGACCTTGTCTGTTTCCTCATCCAACAATTAGGTAATACTCAACATCAAACCATTCATACACATAGTATCCTACCTTACACCCCTTTTGGATTAGTCACAATCCATTTTCTTATTTTAAGTATTATTATTTTATCAATATATATAGTGTGTGTATAAATATATTAAATCATAGTGCTTTACCCCCCCTTGTGTCTGTGCCGTCAACTCCCCCTGCAATACATGACAACAAGTGTCTTAAAAAATATTTGATAGACCACCTGTAATGTTCATGTTTGCACTTTACTGTTTAACTCTTTGAGGTAAATAATTACAGCTAAATAACCGTACTCTACCGGATAAATATACTGGATGCACTAAATGTCATGTTTACATGACGTCTTGCAATTTCATTCTGTTGGTTTATTTTTACATAATATGTGTTATAAACAGTGCTGTCAAATAGTTATGTTTTTTAGTAAGATCACACTTTTGAATTCGGATTATCATGGATTACTAGTCACTTGCATAATTTAATTTACCTTAAAAAAAGATTGTAAAACTTGGACCCAAATAAAATGTTTTTGTCAGAATGTCACAAAAACAGTCTTGAATTTTGGTTCCTTTATGAATTCATTATGGGTCTACGGAAAATGTGACCAAACCATGGTGTATTGTCGGCACCAAGGAAAAAGGAAGCCTGCCTGCATATCTGGTAATAATCGCTCGGTAAGGTTTAGCTTCTAAACACGGTTCGAATTTATTTTGACTAGTTGACTGATCGGGTTAGAATAATTGTATCCTAGTTATCACAAAAATTTTGTGTTTCAATGAGTTCCTGGCGAGAAGCCAAAACATGTCTTTGAACCTACCAAAAAGGCTTGTAAAACTCCACTGTGTACGGGGGGGAGCAACATGAAGGCGTTCTGTATCTTTCATGTATTGTAATCCACAGAAATATATTGTCTAAATCCAAGAACTACAAAAGCGGAGTGAAAGCAGGACCAGACTCCCCTCCAGGCATTGCTTCTTAGAACTCTTTTACGACCTTTTCTGTAAACTGTTTGCGACCTTTTCTTTTGAACTGTTCTCTAACCAAAGGCAAAGCTGTTTATGACCCACGTCCCTTAGAAAAAGCTGTTGCCATGTGGTCAGGGAAAGTCCAAATACAGTGGGGCAAAAAAGTATTTAGTCAGCCACCGATTGTGCAAGTTCTCCGAATTAAAATGATGACAAAGGTCTGTAATTTTCATCATAGGTACACTTCAACTGTGAGAGACAGAATGTGAAAAAAAATCCAGGAATTCACATTGTAGGAATTTTAAAGAATTTATTTGTAAATTATGGTGGAAAATAAGTATTTGGTCAACCATTCAAAGCTCTCATTGATGGAAGGAGGTTTTGGCTCAAAATTTCATGACGCATGGCCCCATTCATTATTTCCTTAATACAGATGTTTCCACCCCCGTGCTTTACAGTAGGTGTGGTGTTCTTGGGATGCAACTCAGTATTCTTCTTCCTCAGAACACGACGATTTGAGTTTATACCAAAATGGATACATGGATGATACATCAGAGGATTGGGAGAATGTCATGTGGTCAGATGAAACCAAAATAGAACTTTTTGGTAAAAACTCAACTCGCCGTGTTTGGAGGAAGAAGAATACTGAGTTGCATCCCAAGAACACCAGACCTACTGTGAAGCATGGGGGTGGAAACATCATGCTTTGGGGCTTTTTTTCTGCCAAGGAGACAGGAGATATTGATCCGTGTTAAGGAAAGAATGAATGGGGCCATCTATTGTGAGATTTTGAGCCAAAACCTCCTTCCATCAGTGAGAGCTTTGAATGTTTGACCAAATACTTATTTCCACCATAATTTACAAATAAATTCTTTAACATTTCTGCAATATGAATTCCTAGATTTTTATTTCACATTCTGTCTCTCAGAGTTAAAGTGTACCTATGATGATAATTACAGACCTCTGTCATCATTTTAAGTGGGAGAACTTGCACAATCGGTGGCCGACTAAATACTTTTTTGCCCCCCTGTAAAAGACGGAGGCATGCAATCTTTCATCAGAGCGTGCTGAGACACTGAACAAAGGTACAGTGTCCAGGCGTCTCTCCTCAAATTGAGCCAAATTGAATTATGTCTCTGTTTGATTATTTGCTTTTTGTCTTGTTTAAACAATGTCGTCAGTGTTTGAACCTGACAAATCGTAAAAATAAAATAAATAATCGTTAGTTGCAGACCTTGTTTAGAAATACAGTAGCTTATTTACACAGCTTTGTCTTAGCTACTTGTGAGCAAATTTGCCCCCAGTTTGATGTATCAATAAAGAAATATATGGTGTGTATGGATTCAAAGATATAATGTTTTCAATGTGTGTTCACACAGACTTGTCTAAACACAGAGACTGTGTTCCCTACTAGCTCTTTCGCACTCCAGTCAGGCTGACAAAACAACGGAACAGGTGCTGCTAGAAGATACTGGCGGTGCCATTAAGTATTAAACAACAATAGCTGCACTGCCGGGGATGTATTCCTATTCTTGTGTAACCTACTTATCATAGCGTGAATGTTGATGTTTATTATAGTGATGCCATGTTTAAAACATTAACTGGAATTCCCATGTCTGTTTCTAGCACATATGTCTCTGTTGGGGAAGGGCCTGACGGATAAAAGAGGTAGAAGTTTACATATTTAGCAAGTGCACTGTGACTGATTAAAGTGGTCTGGGGCACGTAATGTGGTAATTGTACTTTACTCTCTGCACTTGTTTACCCTGTGCTAAAAATAAATAAATAAATAAAGCCTGATGCAGGTTGCAAATCGCTGCATGTTGATTCGCCAGTGAAAACAGGTTAGGATCATGATTTCATGTCCTTGCATAGCGCAATACAAATTAGGTCCGTCTAAGCCAGGTGTTGGCAACCCAGAATGTTGAAAGAGCCGAACTGGAGCAAAAGTACAAAAAAAATAATCTGTCTTGAGCCGCAAAAATTTAAAATCCATATATAAGTTTTGTAATGAAGGCAACACATGATATGTCTATATAAGTCATATAGCCTGCTATCAAAAATTACTTTAAAAGTCTTATTTAAGTGTTATAATGAAGACAACACATGATGCAAGTGTCTATATTAGCTATATCGGCCTACTATCAAAATTACTTTAAAAGTCTTACATAAGTGTTACAAACCCCGTTTCCATTTGAGTTGGGAAATTGTGTTAGATGTAAATATAAACAGAATACAATTATTTGCAAATCCTTTTCAACCTCAATTGAATGCACTACAAAGACAATATATTTGATGTTCAAACTCATAAAAATGTTTATTTTTTTTGCAAATAGTAATTAACTTAGAATTTCATGGCTGCAACACGTTCCAAAGTAGTTGGGAAAGGGCATGTTCACCACTGTGTGACATCACATTTTCTTTTAACAACACTCAATAAACGTTTGGGAACTGAGGAAACTAATTGTTGAAGTTTTGAAAGTGGAATTCTTTCCCATTCTTGTTTTATGTAGAGCTTCAGTCGTTCAATAGTCCGGGGGTCTCCGCTGTCATATTTTTCGATGGGAGACAGGTCTGGAATGCAGGCGGGCCAGGAAAGTACCCGCACTCTTTTTTACGAAGCCACGCTGTTGTAAAACTTGTCTTGCTGAAATAAGCAGGGGCGTCCATGATAACGTTGATTGGATGACAACATATGTTGCTCCAAAACCTGTATGGACCTTTCAGCATTAATGGTGCCTTCACAGATGTGTAAGTTACCCATGCCTTGGGCACGAATACACGCCCATACCATCACAGATGCTAGCTTTTGAACTTCGCGCCTATAACAATCCGAATGGTTATTTTCCTCTTTGTTCTAGAGGACACCAAGTCCTCTGTTTCCAAATATAATTCGAAATGTGGACTCGTCAGACCACAAAACAACTTTCCACTTTGTATCAGTCCATCTTAGTTGAGCTCGGGCCCAGCCAAGCCGTTGATAAATGGGTTTGGCTTTGCATAGTAGAGTAATAACTTGCACTTACAGATGTAGCGACCAACTGTAGCTACTGACATTGGTTTTATGAAATGTTCCTCAGCCTATGTGGTGATATCCTTTACACACTGATGTCGGCTTTTGATGCAGTACCGCCTGAGGGTTCAAAAGTCCGTGATATCATCGCTTACGGGCAGTGATTTCTCCAGAATCTCTGAACTTTTTGATAATTTTACAGACCGTAGATGGTAAAATCCCTAAATTCCTTGCAATAGCTCATTGAGAAATGTTGTTCAAAAACTGTTCGACAATTTGCTTGCAAAGTGATGACCCTCACCCCATCCTTGTTTGGGAATTACTTAGCATTTCATGGAAGCTGCTTTTATACCCAATCATGGCACCCACCTGTTCCCAAATAGCCTGCACACCTGTGGGATGTTCCATATAAGTGTTTGATGAGCATTCCTCAACTTTATCAGTATTTATTGCCACCTTTCCCAACTTCTTTGTCACGTGTTGCTGGCATCAAATTCTAAAGTTAATGATTATTTGCAAAATAAAAAAAGTGTTTATCAGTTTGAACATCAAATATGTTGTCTTTGTAGCATATTCAACAGAATATGGGTTGAAAATGATTTGCAAATCATTGTATTTTGTTTATATTTAAATTCAACACAATTTTCCAACTTGTTTGTATAACGAAGGCAACATATGACGTAAGTGTCTGTATTAGCTGCAATAACCTGTGTTGCAGGCTGAAGCAAATCTTCGTTGACAGAAATGTTGAAATGTTATATTTATTCTCCACATTTTTACAACATTAAAAATAAATTAGTAAATCAGAGGTTAATCACAAGGTAAGATAAATCCTGAAAATGACTGGCTTTTAATGGCCAAAGATATAGATGTGTGTCCAAGTTAAAGGAAATGTCAGGCGTTCTTCTTTAAAGAGATTTATTACAATCTTTGGCAAGCTAGGTAACATTTGCTGTGGTCTGGAACAACATGGCACACAAACAACGATCTTAAATGCATAAGACATGCAAAACTAAATTATAAAGAAGAGGATAAAAGTTAAGGATATTAAATGAGTACAAATGTATTAGCAAATGAGGCAAAATGATGCAATATGGACATACAGCTAGCCTAAATGGCTTTGCAGTACTGCATTGACCAAATATGCCTGATAAGCACGCCAACAAGTCAATAACATCAACAAAGCACCCCCTTTGTGCATTTGCGCACAGCATAAAAGGTTTGGTGGACAAAGCGAGAGGAAGAAGCAGTAGAAGATTTTATATGTAAACAAACGGTTGCATCACAGTCCACTCGGTGGTGAGTTCAAGAACAGCTGAAATTAGTTGGACAAAACTTTATCCACAAATACTGTCATCAGTGAAACATACACACAAATATATTGAAAAGTGGGCTTTCCAACAAGTGGGAAGGTTTGTGTTGTGTTGGTCCTCAAACAAAAACCACACACAAAATCACTCTACGTAAGCGGCATGGCCGGAAACCAACATTGAATGTCCGTAAACTTTGATCCCTCAGACGGCACTGTATCAGAAACCGACATCAATGTCTAAAGGATATCACCACATGGACTCAGGAAGACTTCAGAAAACCACTGTCACGAAATAAAGTTTGTCGCTACATCTGTAAGTGCAATTAAAGCTCTACTATGCAAAGCAAAAGCTATTTATCAACAACATCCACAAAATGCCGCCGGCTTCTCTGGGCCCGAGATCATCTAAGATAGACTGATGCAAAGTGGAAAAGTGTTCTGTGGTCTGACGAGTCCGCATTTCAAATAGTTTTTGGAAACTATGGACATTTGTGTCCTCAGGAACAAAGAGGAAAAGAATCATCCGGATTGTTATAGGCGCAAAGTTCAAAAGGCAGCATCTGTGATGGTATGGGGGTGCATTAGTGCCCAAGGCATGGGTAACTTACACATCTGTGAATGCAACAATAATGCTGAAAGGTACATACAAGTTTTGGAGCAACATATGTTGTCATCCAAGCAACGTTATCATGGACGCCCCTGCTTACTTCAGCAAGACAATGCCAAGCCACGTGTTACAACAGCGTGGCTTCATAGTAAAAGAGTCCGGGTACTACACTGGCCTGCCTGTAGTTCAGACTTGTCTCCCACTGAACATTTTGAAGCCTAATATACGAAAACAGAGACCCCGGACTTTTGAACAACGTAAGCTGTACATCAAGCTAGAATGGGAAAGAATTCCACCGGAAAAGCTTCAAAAATGTGTGTCCTCAGTTCCCAAACGTTTATTGAGTGTTGTTAAAAGAAAAGGTGATGTAATAGAGTGGTGAACATGCCCTTTCCCAACTACTTTGGCAAGTGTTGCAGCCCTGAAATTCTAATATAATGAACACAACCTCACATTCTCCATGTTCAACACCACTGGGTCTGAGGGGAAAATATGAATGCCAAATCAGTGGGGTCCACCCCCCCCTTAAAAAAAAAAAAATAATTATTTGCTTACCTGCCGCGCTCCCTCACCGATCATCAGCTTAGCGACTTAAGCCGTATTTGTATTTGCAGATTGTATTTGAAGGCTGTTACCATCAGCCATGGCAAGGGCCGAGTGGAAGAATATCAACATTTTTTTTTTTCTTTCATTGGCACGCACGTCGCATTGATCCTCGATCCATCAAAAACTGTCTGTGATTAAAAATGACCTCCAAACGGCGGCTGAACGACCTCAAACACGGCGGTTAAAAACAACCCTGTTGGCGGGGACACAGATAAGTTTTTCACCCACGAGGAGAGAGAGATCGATTGTGGCGCTAAATCATATTTAAATGGCTTAAAAACCAAACGGGGTTAAACTGGTGGCAATTCATATACCAAAATGGATACATGAATGATACAGCAGAGGATTGGGAGAATGTCATGTGGTCAGATGGAACCAAAATAGAACTTTTTGGTGTAAACTCAACTCGCGGTGTTTGGAGGAAGAAGAATACTGAGTTGCATCCCAAGAACAACATTCCTACTGTGAAGCATGGGGGTGGAAACATAATGCTTTGGGGCTGTTTTTCTGCTAAGGGGACAGGACGATTGATCCGGTTTAAGGAAAGAATGAATGGGGCCATGTATCGTGAGATTTTGAGCCAAAACCTCCTTCCATCAGTGAGAGCTTTGAATGGTTGACCAAATACTTATTTTCCACCATGATTAACAAATAAATTCTCTGAAATTCCTACATTGTGAATTCCTGGATATGTTTTTCACATTCTGTCTCTCACAGTTGAAGTGTACCTATGATGAAAATTACAGACCTCTGTCATCATTTTAAGTGGGGGAACTTGCACAACCGGTGGCTGACTAAATACTTTTTTGCCCCACCGTATATATATATATACGTATATATAAATATATATATCACACATTACTTTTAAACTAAACGCAGAGGTATGGTGTCGGAGGTCTTGCTCATAATTGGTTGAAAAGTTATCTTGGTGGCAGAGAACGGTATGTGCATATGAACAATGTAGATTCAAATAAAAAGATTATAACACATGGAGTACCCAAAGGTTCTGTACTGGGACCAAAATTGTTTTTATTGTTTATTAATGATATCTGTACAATTAAAAAAAAAAACTCAACTGGAGGTGTTTCAGGCACGTCTGACTGGTAGGAGGCCACGGGGAAGACCCAAGACACGTTGGGAGGACAATGTCTCCCGGCTGGCCTGGGAACGCCTCGGGATCCCCCGGGAGGAGCTAGACCAAGTGGCTGGGGAGAGGGAAGTCTGGGCTTCCCTGCTTCCCTGCTTAGGCTGCTGCCCCCGCGACCCGACCTCAGATAAGCGGAAGAAGATTGAAGGATTGACTCGTCAGACCACAGAACCAAGTGGCTGGGGAGAGGGAAGTCTGGGCTTCCCTGCTTCCCTGCTTAGGCTGCTGCCCCCGCGACCCGACCTCAGATAAGCGGAAGAAGATTGAAGGATAGACTCGTCAGACCACAGAACACTTTTCCACTTTGCTGCAGTCCATCTTAGATGAGCTCGGGGCCCTGCTAAGCCGGCGGCGTTTCTGGGTGTTGTTGATAAATGGTTTGGCTTTGCATAGTAGAGTTTTAACATGCACTTGAAGATGTAACAACCAACTTCAGTTACTGACAGTAGTTTTTTGATTTGCTCACTCTTTATGAACAAATTGCATGAGCAAATTGTTTAAGATCAACATTTGTCAACCAGCTATTGCAAGGAATTTAGTGATTTCACCATCTACGGTCCGCAATATCATCAACAGATTTAGAAAATCTGGAGAAATCATGTAAGCGGCAACCTTGGATCCCTCATGCGGTACTGCATCGAAAAGCGACATCAGTGTCAATTCATATTACTAAATTATTGTGTATGCACCTTAGGGGATCTGCTCCAATTATGTTGTTCTTTGAACCTGTTTCCTGTAATAATGACAATAAAACTATTCCATTATAGTGTGTAAAGGATATCACCACATGAACTCAGGAATACTTCTGAAAACTACTGTCAGTAACTACAGTTGGTCGCTACATCTGTAAGTGCAAGTTAAAACTCCACTAAAGAAATAGCCAAAGCCATTTATCAACAACACCCGGGAACAAAGCCGGCTTTTCTGACGGACCAACAGCTGTTTAGCATTTTGTTGCGTCGAGGTCAGCAATGACGACTGTGTGGTTGGCGCTGGAGGTCAGTAATTATTTTTCAGAGTGCATCGTGATATTAAGTACACAATAAACGTAACCGACCATTTGCATGCAAATGTTCGATCAACGTGGCATTTTTGTCACACAAATAATGTATGCATTTCCTCAACAAAAGCTGACCAGTCACCGCACTGCTGTCCGCGTCACCATGGACGCAACGTTAAAATGTTGGCAGGTGCGTGTCACGGTCCGTGGGAGGGTTGGCAGAAGGATGGACTTACATTGCATCCGGAAAATATTCACAGCGCTTCACTTTTCCACATATTGTTATGTTACGGACTTAATCCAAAATTGAATAAATGCATTTTTGTCTTCAAAATTCTACAGACAATACCCCTAAAATGTAAATTTGAAAAACCTTTTTTTTTTTTTTTTTTTTTACAAAATTTGCAAACGTATTTAAAATTAACAACTAAAACTATAAGTATTCAAATATTTTTTTAAGTATGTGAAGTGAATAATTTTTATATAGCGCTTTTCTTTAGTGACTCAAAGCGCATTTACATAGTAAAACCCAATATCTAAGTTACATTTAAACCAGTGTGGGTGGCACTGGAATCAGGTGGGTATATCGTTTTGCCCAAGGACACAGCGGCAGAGACTAGGATGAGGTAAGCGGGAATCGAACTTGGAACCCTGAAGATGCTGGCACGCTCACTCTCCCTACAGAGATATACTGCCCCATTTGCTAAATAGTCTAGTACATGCACGCTTTTACTATGAAACCTACCTGTTATATCGCGTGCAAAACGTGGATTGGCATGGGCTTGCTGAAATAAGCAGGGGCGTCCACGAAAAATACTTTGCTTGGTTGGCAAAATGTGTTGCTCCAAAACCTGGATGTACTTTTCAGCATTAATGGTGCCTTCACAGATGTGTAAGTTACCCATACCATACACCTCCATGCCATCACAGATGCTGGCTTTTGAACTTTGTGCCTATAACAGCCGGATTATTTTCCTCTTCGGTCTGGAGGACACAACATCCACAGTTTCCAAAAACAATTTGAAAAGTGGACTGGTCAGACCACAGAACACTTTTCCACTTTGCATCAGTCCATCTTAGATGAGCTTGGGCCCGGCGAAGCGTATCTGGGTGTTGTTGATAAATGGCTTTGGCTTTGCGTAATCGACTTTTAACTTGCACTTACAGATGTAGTAACCAACTGTGGTTACTGACAGTAGTTTTCTGAAGTGTTTCTGAGCCCATGTGGTGATTTCCTTCAAGAACTGATGTCGCTTTTTGATGCAGTACAGCCTGAGGGATCGACGGTCTCGGGCATCCAATCTTTATTATGTTTACGTGCAGTGATTTTTCCAAATTCTCTGAACCTTTTGATGATATTACGAACCGTAGATGGTGAAATTAAACCATCTATTGCGAATTCCTTGCAAATAGCTGTTTGAGAAATGTTGTTCTTCAACTTTTCGACAATTTGCTCACACATTTGTGTTACGATCCGCTGCTCGGATCGTTCCATTCAGTAGTTTTGTTCCTTCCTGTATCACATTCTGTAGTTTGACCTCCTTATTTCCTGTTTTGATCCGTCACCATGGTTGCATATTGTTTCCACCTGCTACTCTCGGTTTACACACACCTGTTTTGATCATCACCTGCCATATTTAAGACTGCCCCTTTTTTTAGTTCATTCTCAAATCCTGATTTGCTTTCACACGACAGATGACGACTTGTTTTCCATGTTTGTACTTACTAGCTCTCGTGCTATGTTTTTGTTTTTTCCTAGCTCTCATGCTAATTGTTTTGTTTTCCCTTTTCGTGCCTTTGTGCCAAGTGTTAGTGTGTCTGTTTATTTCCCTGGCTCCCATGCTAGCACCATTTGTTTGCCTTTTCTGCCTAGCACCAGTATTTTTGTTCTAGCCTGTTTTATTAGTTTAATACATACTTATTTCTTACCTTACGCTGTGTTCTTGTCCGACGCATCCCTGGAAGAACATATCCGGCATTGCTATGCCACGCAAGTCGCACAATTAGGTCACAAAGTGGTGACTCTGGCCCCATCTTTGTTTGTAAATAACACATCACCTGCCACCCACCTGTTCCCAGTTAGCCTGTTCACCTGTGGGATGTTCCAAATAAGTGTTTGATGAGCATTCCTCAACATTATCAGTCTTTTTTGCCACTTGTGCCAGCTTTTTTTAAACATGTCGCAGGCATCAAATTCCAAATGACAAAATAAGAAAGTTCCAACGTTGAGTATGTCGTTTTTGCAGTGTATACAATTGAATATAGGTTGAAAAGGATTTGCAAATAATTGGACTCTGTTTTTATTTACCATTTACACAACGTGCCAACTTCACTGGTTTTGGGTTTTGTATATTTCATTTCCACATTTGGAGGTGTTGAAATCACCTAAGTACAATTATCTTTTCTATCAGGCACGCTGGCTTTTTCTGGTATAGAACATTTCAACATTACCTCGAGGCAGTCCGCTATTAATACGCCTGACATAAATCATAATTTCCCAGTTTTTCAACATCAACCAATCGTAAGGATTCCTTACTATGAAAGCTCATTTCTGTTGGGAAAAAATGCTGAACTAAGGGGATTCCATTGATGCATGTTCCCTTTTTGAACCGAAAAACATGTAAAAATGTTCTCCTGGCAACCCAAATAGTTGTAGGCTATTTTTAATAGTTGGTAGACTTATTGATGCATTTGTTTGTCGAAGAACAATGTTTGGTGGAAGACAAATTCAGTCTGTCTCGATGTTTGAATCCCTTCGGGGCGATGGATGGCTGACTTGCGCTTATACAGCTGCAGCCGGCCACCGTAACTCCCTCTCCCTTCCCTCTGTTGCAAGTTTTGTTGATTCTATGCAACTTGTTTTTCTGTGACCAAATACAAACACATTTTCATGAGGGCAGTTCTCCCGTCCAAAGGCAAAACCTAGTAACTCACGTCTAGCTGATTTTGAGAAAACAAAGGAAAACCAATCTATCTTGATGCTGTCTTACAAAGATCTACAAAGTCATCAAACGTACAGATGTTCTCTTGAGCTTTCATTTTCTTGCCGATTGAGCCATGGATTGAATCTGCTCTCATGAACGTGTGCCCTTTCTCCAGATATTTCATCACAATCTCGGGTGGGCCCCATTCTGCGTTTGCACATTGGGCAAGAGCCGTGTACAGCGTCCACTTTTTATTTTGACCTCCACAGTTATCTGCCCAAAAGAGTATGCAAGGGGAAGAATCAAGAACAATACATTTAATGAAGGTGCTTGCAACGTCCTGGGCCAATCTTCCAAATATCCCCTCGTGCCATAATATCACATAATCAGGTTGACCGTCGGACCCCGTTCGTGCAAATGTCTCATTAAAGACAACAAGGCGACTGACAAAAAAGCTCCGATTGGTCCCTTGAGATACTAGGTTTTTCTGTTGTATCTACGCGGTTATTTGGTAGTTGCTAGGTCCTGCCATGCGCGTAACAGCTTACTTACAGAACAAATTACAATATCGCATACACTAATGTAAAGCATATCACCTAGGAACTCAGCTCAGTTTTGACCAAAATTGAGTTACTGGGTTTTGCCTTTGGATGGGAGAGTTCTCCTGCTTATTTTCCTCTTGTGTCTGTAAGTCTCCTACCCTGTCGTTAGTTCCAGGTGTGCTGCCAGTCATCCAAGCCCACCTGTTGCTAATCAACCACCAGACTTCAACCCTGGATCTCCACTCAGCCAGGGCCAGTTCGTCTGTTGCCTGCGGTAAAATCCAGCCCGAGCTCACTTACTCTGACCTTTGCCCTGAACCCTTTAAAATTCCTGTTTTTTTTTGTATTTCCTCAGGTGGAGGACAGACTTTTGACCCGGTTTCGGAGCTGATCTTTCGTTACTACTGATTTATTTTCTCCAGTGATTTTTGGTTATTTAATAGAGATTTTTTACTCATCTGGTCCGCATTGCCGACAGTAAGTCGGACACGTTTCCAGTGAAGGTTGGATTCCGCCAATGCTGTCCTTTGTCACTGATTCTGTTCATAACTTTTATGGACAGAATTTCTAGGCACAGTCAAGGCGTTGAGGGGATCTGTTTTGATGGCTACAGGATTAGGTCTCTGGATCCTCAGCTCTCACTGGATCGGTTCGCAGTTGAGTGTGAAGCGACCGGGATGAGAATCAGCACCTCCAAGTCCGAGTCAATGGTTCTCGCCCAGAAAAGGGTGCAGTGTCATCTCCGGGTTGGGGAGGAGACCCTGTCCCAAGTGGAGGAGTTAAACTACCTAGGAGTCTTGTTCACGAGTGACGGGAAGAGTGGATCGCGAGATCGACAGGCGGATCGGTGCTGCGTCTTCAGTAATGCGGACGCTGTATCGATCCGCTGCGGTGAAGAGGGAGCTGAGCCGGAAGGCAAAGCTCTCGCTTTACCGGTCGATTTACGTTCCCATCCTCACCTATGGCAGTGAGCTTTGGGTTGTGACCGAAAGGACAAGATTACGGGTACAAGCGCCCAAAATTATTTTCCTCCGCCCGGTGGCGGAGCTCTCATATTGAGATAGGGTGAGAAGCTCTGCCATCCGGGAGGAGCTCAAAATAAAGCTGCTGCTCCTCCACATCGAGACGAGCCAGATGCCACCCGAACGCCTCCCTAGGGATGTTTTTAAAACACGTCCGACCGGTAGGAGGCCACGGGGAAGACCCAGGACACGTTGGGAAGACTATGTCTCCCGGATGGCCTGGGAACGCCTCGGGATCCCCCGGGAAGCGCTGGACGAAGTGGCTGGGGAGAGGGAAGTCTGGGCTTCTCTGCTTAGGCAGCTGCCCCCACCACCCGGCCTCAGATAAGCGGAAGAAGATGGATGGATTTTGTACTGGTCTGCATTTGGATTCTTTTTTTTTTGAGACCACAACACACATGGTCGCTCACAATCATGTAAGTAAATGGTACATGGTATAATTAACTTCACTACCATTGATGGATAATCCACTGAGCTCACCAGCTGGATGTCACAAATAGGGCAAATTCCAAAACAGTTGGTTTGGAGGAAGTACAAACAAAGGCATGATTTTTTAATAAATATATCTGCAATGCCTCCACAATTTGATTTCAAATTTTCAGGACTTTTGCTGATCCCAAATTCACAGCAACAGTTAAGAAAAGTAGGTTTTGCACGAAACAGCCCTGAAATGCTGGGTTGGGTTGGGGTGACTGGGTCTAGACAGAGACAAAACTGTCTAGACATAAGTAAGAATATAAGTAAGAACTTTACATTACTTTATATTAGAAATGGCAACAGCGGAGGATGAATGTCCAATAACAATGGAGAAAAAGAAGAAGCTTATCGACTACGGTGTTGGCACGGAATACAATGGCTGAGGCGCGCAAATTTACCTACTTTACCTCTGGAGTTATATATTAAACTTTGCTCTAACTAAAGTAAAAGCCCAAGCGAGGAACACACCAGTGTCCAAATTACCATTACATCCTGCTTGACACCATGACGGATATTCCTTTAATAGTCGACAGATTCCCAGCTGAAATAAGATTCCCCTTTAAAGATCGCCTGCGTTTGCATTAAATGGAACGTATGCGATTTAATAAGAGTTGTAATATCTGAGAGGAGTATTTAAAATTGTCAGAGGGAATCAATGTTTCATGTCAGCACGTAATGAATAAGCATCAAAGGCTGGTTTGTCTAATTGTAATCATGATAGCTCAGGGGAGGATGTGAAACTTGCTGATCTTTTTTCCATATCAAACAAAGTCCAACCACTCACTCCTGATCTTGATCAGACTGTACCTTGTCGACCAGGGGAGTCAAAAAAAAGTTTGGCCGCGTTGGGCTAAAAAAAAATTGGCCGGGGGCAGAGAGCCGACTGCATGCAAAGTAAATCTATAAACTGTATATATATACATATATGTATGTGTGTATGTGTTTACCATATTTTACGGACTAAAAGGCGCATTAAAGAAGTATGTGGAACACTCTCGCCTCCGGGTTCTTCGGACCACCTGTCACTGACATGCCAGGCTCTTCCAGGTTGCCAATTTTTTTTTATTTTTCAATAAATTGTCTTTCATGTGCTTTTCAGCAATGGTTTGCTACAAACTAAGCACATGAATGGTTTCTCTCCAGTGTGTAGTCTGCCTCGCTCTCGCTCGTGCTCTACCACCAACTCCCCTCCCCTCCCCGGCTGCTGCCTTTTAACAGGTGATTAGACAACCAGGCCCAGGTGGGCCTTCTATGCACCTGTCGCTGATTTCGAAGCCGGTCCTGGCACACCCTGTTTTGCTGCAGGTCCGCAGGTCACGCCCCCCCCACGGTGTCATATTTTTATTTATTTTTTTTTTCTCAATTGATAATACTTCCTTGTGGTCTACATAACATGTAATAGTGGTTCTTTGGTCAAAATGTTGCATAGATTATGTTTTAAAGTTCATCTTCAAATCGCTTTCTGAAAGTCGCTTCAAGATGCGCCGTTTTGTGGGCGGTTTAATTTACGTGGCTCACCTTCGGTAGCGTCTTTTCTCTGTCATCTTTGTTGTAGCGGTGTAGCGTGCAAGGACGGGAGTGAAAGAAGTGTCAAAAGTTGGAGCTAATTTGTGCAACAAAAAGGCCGGAAATGTGTCCCGTGAAAAAACATCCGACTGGACCGGGACTCTCTAATAAGAAAAAATCCTTGGGTGAATGATGTAAACTCACCACACTTGTATGTTTTAGCGCTTTCCCGGCGAGTTTACTGACAGATATAAGTAAGAACTTTGCACTACTTCATATTAGAAATGGCAACAGCGGAGGATGAATGTCCAATAACAAGACACTTGCGCACATTTTCAGGACTTATGCAGATCCGAATTACAGATCAGCAGGTACCAGAAAGTAAGAACATTTGCTTTTGCATAATATTGCCGGGGGTTGGCCTGTGGACCTGCGAGAAAGTTGAAGGCAGCAGTCGGGAAGGAGAGGGAAAGTGGTAGATGGTGGAACACGAACACGAATACGAGGACGAGCCCGAACAAGAGTGAGAGCGGGACGGACAGAACTGACAAGACCTGATGGCTGAAAAGCACGAGAAGGGGCGTTTAAGGCAAAATCTCTCATTGTTCCTAACCATGAACGCAGCTGTTATGTCTGTCATTGGTGGTCCAAGGAACCCGGAGGGGTGAGACCTAAACAATTGTAAAAAAACAACAACAAAAAACAGATAATATGTCTTACCTTATACACACACCATAATAAAACTTGTATGTTGAAGCACAGTACAATCCATTGAGCGGTGCGGCTTCATAGCTTACCAAAGTTGTACTAAAACATTTTGATAGATTTTTGAGCGCCGTGTATAATGTTCTATATTTTCAATGGAACGTATACATTTTTGGTGTTGTTTACATGAGTCATATTGCAGTCTACACGTATCTCTCTCACAATTTATTTCACCATGTACCATATAAAATAACTTTGAGGTCGGTAAGCACAACCAAAGTTATTCTGTACATTGGGCGCATCGGGTTATTAGGCACACTGTCTAGTTTTGAGAAAATGATTTTAAGTGTGCTGTATAGTCCAAAACATACCCTAATTGAATATTAAGAGTATGTAAAAGTTCGACTCTTACCTAGCTTACTTCTGCGACAACCTTTTTAAAGATTTGTGATCATTCATAAATGTCAAGCGGCTTAAAGTCAAACATGGATAAGTGTTGGGAAAAGTGTTTTGCATTTTTCTCATTATGCCTTGCAATGGATTTAACCCTTGTGTGGTGTTCGGGTGTGTGGGACCTATTTTCATTTTTTATTAAAAGAGAAATTATACAATTAATACATTTTTCAAACTGAGACTCACTGACTTTGGCTCATTTTCTGTGAAGAACATATATCAGAATACATATTTAATGTCCACACACCATACATCCCCCCTCTACACATTTCTATTACATATTAGATGTCCGGGTCCACTGGACCCGGGGCTAATAGCAGTGTGGAAATTGAAGTTCTGGGTACCACACACACACACACACACACACACACACACACACCAGGAGGACAGAGTGTAGGTACACAGAACATCAGATGGTCAAATGTGCAAGAAAATGAGAGCAGACTGTGTTGACAAACAATACTGCAACCTTGTGGGGGAACCACCGGTGCAGAAACACAAAAGAAGAATCCCTGTGGGATGCAGAAACTGGCAGATACCTTTTCCGTGCAATGTTCATATTGTTGTTACTCAGCCGGCGTTTTTGGGTCTGATGGACCCCTTGCACTTTTTATGTTAAAATACTGAACATATGTTTATTGGGGTAAGGTAAACATATGTTCAGTATTTTAACATAAAAAGTGTTTAATTGTGAGGCATTAAAAAGCCACAAAATGCAAGGGGTCCATCAGACCCACAAACGCTGGCTGAGTCCCAACAATATGAACATTACACAAGGGTTAAATGGGCGTAATTAAATTTATTTTTATGGGTTGTGTTGTGTGTGACCATGTGTGTAGACTTTTGGTGCCGATTGATTATTTTTTTACTGCCACATGACTAGGGAAGGTTGGTTTGATTTGGGTCATACAAGTAAATGCAGTGCTTTACCACTCAAGATAGTACACATCATGGTTAATGACCTGAGTTTCTTGCATTGTTCCGAAGATGGTGATAATGTGTTTCCTGTCAGAATCCTGGGTATTTTAATTGCACAGACAGGTTGAATTCGTCCTAACTGTTCGCTGAATGCATTGAAGATGGTCTGCATCTGGTCCACATTATGTCTTTTGTTAGGCATCTGTCGTTTTTTTTTTTTTTTTTCATAGTCGAATGTCATCGCATTCAATCCGCGCACCGACGTGTCACTAAAGGTTATTGTTAGCTAGCTGCACAGACAGCCTCGAAAAGCCTCATTCAGGCAAGAAGTAAGACAACCTTGGAACTTTTTACCCGTGAACTGAAAATTCACCAGCATGCTATACAAAGTCATTTCAAATAGATGTTTTCTTACTGTATTGTTAGTCACATTTGCAGAATCAGTCCTCCGACCACTTTCCCGTTTTCTTCACTGCATGAAAAACGGTCGGTGCCGACTGTAATCTTTCCTATTTAACAACTTTTGAACTGTCGACTGATACTCTGGCCAGGATTATGTCATATCTATCTTGTTGTAAACAAATATAAAATGTCATCCTTTTCAAATATAACGGTTAATAAGGAAGAATAATACAAAATATTTGTCAGTATCGTTACCTGGGTGTCATTTTAGACCCGACACTTGGCTTTAAAACACATATCAAACAGATTAGCCAGAGTCTTAATTACAACATAAAAACGTTCGAATGTATCAGGAATTCATTAACACTGGAGGCAGCTCAAAACTTATTTTAATGCAATGATTATGTCTCGTTTTTATTATTGTATAACATGTTGGTCGCAGGCAAGCAAAACAAAACTGAGGCCGTTGGAAACTTTGCACCAACAATCGCTCAAAATACTAGACCGAAAACCACAACACCACCATCTCTGTTTAGTTCTCCAAAAATATAGATCGTTAAACTTAACTAACATTCAAAGATTAGCATCAATACGAATGGCCCATCAAATCCGAAATAAACACTGCACCAGCGCCACTTAAGCACTTTGTCCAGTCTGCTGTGTAATCTAGAAACACGTACCCAGATGTAAAACATATTTTGCACAATCAGCCTTTTCATATAAAGCCGTAAGAGAATGGAATGACATCACAGTACACTTGAAAAAACTAACAGATTACTCTTCATTCACAATTAAGTTAAAAAGAGGCTTTGGAGCAATCAAAGCTGTTCACACGGTGAATAAGGCGGCCACTATGTTTGACAGATCAACTTAATGTGTATTATATTTATCCGTGACAGCATTTTTGTTATAAATTGTGAGGTGTGTGTGTTAAAATCATGGTTGTTTTTACAAATGATAAAAGATGTGAACAAGAGCATGCATTGTCTTTGGGTGATGATGTAAACAAGATGTTGTTGTATTGTATATTAAGTATGTGTCCATGAAAGAGCATTTTATGACTTTTCTTAATTTGATTACATGCTATGGTACGATTTTATTGTCATATTTTTTTTGCATGATTTTTGTATCCCTTTAATTTAGGTGGCCAGGGACTGCAGATGGAAATGAGGTATTTAGCTACAATCTGGTACAGAACATATCCGTGTTTGAGCTTAATGTTTCTGTGCATTGTCCCTTCAAATAAAGACTAAACTAAACTTAATTGTCGGGTAAATTTATTTTAATAATAATTCACCCCGATTAAATATCCTACCCTAATACCCTACTGTGCAATATTACCCTTCCAATGCAATACATCCGACACTGATTGTTATTTATTACTCCGGTACTCTTGTCTTGTTCCTTATATTATACAGTATTTTGTTTTTCTATAGTGTTTTGTATATAGTACAGGATTGCTTATTATTTTTATTGGATAGTAATCTGTTTATTTCAATTGTTAGTTTTTTTTCTTTATTACCTCTTGTGTGATTTTATTTTCACCCCATATTTGTTCCCACTACCGCAACTTAAGTTCGAGTCCTTAATCTTGTTAAATGCAAATATAATGACAATAAAGTATTTTCTATTCTATTCTATTAAAATAGCATTGTCGTGTTTTTTGTAACTGTTTGTTCACAAAGAGCAACTCATTTTTAACAATGGCTTTAATATCCCATTATAATCGTATTAGGCTGCACTAGTTATGCGGATTAGATGGCTGATCAAGCTAATTATGTCACTAATTACAAATATCTCCGTCAACACTGTTTGTCATCTCTTACCACATAATTACACAATGGTTATTTATTTTATAATTAATGTGGTTGGAGTTTGGTTTAAATGGCAGCACAGTCACACATTCAGGAGTTTCAATATTATTATTGTATTCATTTATTCAATAACAGGGGTGTCTAAAGTACGGGACCCGGGCCGGATCAGGCCCGTAAACAGGTTTTTTCTGGCCCGCGTGAAGACTTTTCCAAGTATAAACGAGTATTAATGAAATAAACTGCAGTTCTAAAAGGGCCCACTGGATGCTACTATAGCGATTCTGCCAGGCAAGCAAATGGTACGAAGTAAAAGGTGATTTTGGCTCCTCCTCCTCAACCCACATGAAACTAAAAAAAACTGTGTTTTATGTCTTCTGCTTCAAACACATAATGTCTCTGTCAAACACAAGAAAAGTGAACTTAAACCTTTTGAATAGTTTTTTATCTCCTTTTCTTACGGTTTGTTGAGTTCGCACTGGATTGATACGTGAACACGACAAAGGAGGTATTATATACCTAGAAGAGTTTACATGTTTTGTTCAATCCCAGCAAGACTGTGACTCAAAGTTCAATCCTGGCTTTGTAGATACACTGAGACAAAGTGATTCACTGCATTTACTTGTACGACCCAAACCAAACAAACTTTTCCTAGTCATGGTGCAGAAAAAAAAAAATACTCAACTCGCACAAAAACTCAACACACGTGGTCACTGAACTTTGTGGATATATATATATATATATATATATATATAAATATATATATATATATATATATATATATATATATATATAAATGGTTACGATAATCCATCCATCCATCCATTTCTACCGCTTATTCCCTTTTGGGGTCGTGGGGGGCACTCGCGCCTATCTCAGCTACAATTGGGCGGAAGGCAGGGTTCACCCTGGACATCCATTCATGAATTAGAATATCTGTTCAGCCACCATGTTCAATGGAGAAGTCTGATATACACAATTTGCACGCATCATACTCCTTCCCCTTCGAGCTGTCCTGGATGAAATTAATTATTTTTTTCCAATTATTTTGGAACTTGCAAGCGTACTCCCTCTGTCTCTTTTTTTTTGTTTTTTGGACATTACTACTTGCCGTAGTTTTGAAGCAATGCTGGAATAAACACACGCTTAGAAATAGCTCCCTGCCTGACAACTTTATAGGTCATAAGGAAACTTATGGATCACGATAATATTGTTTTCCGGGTGGAAATTGGCAGAATGGTTGCCCCGGGAGATTTTTGGGAGGGGCACTGAAATATGGGAGTCTCCCGGGAAAATCAGGAGGGTTGGCAAGTATGACATATATGTGGTTACTTTGCATGCATCGGCTCTGTGCCCCCTACCACTTTTTTTGAAGCTGCACCAATTTCCTCAGAATTTTCAACAAACTCGAAACTGTTTTGTCCTAAGGATTAGTTTTCATAAAATGCTTGTTCTATTTTTCTGGCCAAAGTAAAACCAAGAAAACAGCCTGAAGTGAGTTTGACACCCCCATTCTATAAATCTAAATAGCCTTGAAACAATTCCACTGGAAATAAATACTTTTTAGTAGACAGTACAATACTTACAAAAGGAACTTGCTGAAACGGGTGTGTTCTCCATAACAAGGACATTGTATTTAACGTGCACGGTACGAAACATACATGTTTTTTTTTTTTAAAAGGTTATGACTGGAATGGCAATCCTGATAGCTGTAGAAACAGAGCGGCTGATGAAGCACGACTGCAAGCTTCAGGCCTTAACACACACATTTCTCCGTCTGAACCCTGTGAAACATGGCTGCAATGTTTCCTGCGTCTAATACACAGTAGCTTAGAGGGACTGAACCACAGCGGTGCTTTGCTTTACAGATTCATAGCTGATGACATGAGTAGCCTGAGGGTTCGGTGCATGGCTTTTTGAGCTTTGCCTCCTTTTATTCACATGTCTGCCGAGCTGCTAAATGATTTGAGGACTCAAGTAAAAAAAAAAAAAATGTGTTTTCGTATTTGGATTGAACTAAAGCACGGGTGTCAAACTCTGGCCCGCTGTGTAATTTCATTTGGCCCTTCAGGCAATATCTAATTAACATTAGAGCTGGCCCGCCGGTATTATACAACGGTGGTGCAGCTAATATTCATACTTGCCAACCTTCCCGATTTTCTCGAGAGACTCCTGAAGTTCAGTGCCCGCCCCGAAAATCACCCAGAACAACCATTCTTCTGAATTTCCACCGGGACAACGATATTGGGGGCGGGCCTTAAGGGCACTGCCTTTAGCGTTCTCTACAACCTGTCGTCACATCGCTTTTCCTCCATACAAACAGCGTGCCGGTCCAGTCACATAATATTTACGGAATGCAAGTCATACTTGGTCAACAGCCATACAAGTCACACTGAGGATGGCCGTAGAAACAACTTTAACACTGTTACAAATACGCCCCACACTGTGAACCCACACCAAACAAGAATGACAAACACATTTCGGGAGAACATCTGCACCGTAACACAACATAAACACAACAGATGAAATACCCAGAATCCCTTGCAGCACTAACTTTTCTGGGGCGATACAATATACACCCACGCAACCAGCAAACCCCACTCCCTAGCTTGTTCAAGATTCAATGCAAAACCTGTTTGGGTCCTCTTAAAAGGTTAATTTGTTCCAACTTGGCCCGCGGCTTTGTTCAGTTTTAAATTTTGGCCCACTTTGTATTTGAGTTTGACACCACTGAACTAAAGGCAATTCTTTGAACCGATTTCTTGTCTCCACAAGCGAGTATCTTCAGGTGTTGTGACTAAAAGGCGACTACCGCATTTTCCGGACTATAAGCCACACTTAAATATATTTTTTTCTCAAAAATCAACAGTGTGCCGTCTAACCTAATGTACGGCATGATTCTGGTTATGCTTACTGACCTCGAGGCTTTTTTATTTGGTACATGGTGTAATGACAAGTCTGACCAGCAGATGGCAGTCAAACATAAAAGATACGTGTAGACTGCACTATTATGGCGATATGACTCAAGTAAACAACACCAACGTTGTATATGTTCCATTGAGACTATAAATCAGTACATACGGCGCTCAAAAATCTATGAAAATGTTTTAGTTCGACTTTGGTAAGCTATGAGGCCACACCGCTTGATGTGATTCAACATATAAGTATTATTATGGTTTATAAGGTAAGACATTATCTGGCGTTTTATTTCGCAATATTATGCAAAAGAAACTTTTTTTTTTCTTCTGGTACCTGCTGGTCTCTATTTGGGATCTGCATGAGTTCTGAAACATTGCGCAAGTCCGTTGCGACACCGTAGTTGATAAGCTTATTCTTTTTCTCTATCTTCTTGTAATGGGACATTCATCCGTCGCAGTTGCCATTTTATGATATAAAGTAGTGTAAAGTTTTTACTTATATATGTCAGTAAACTCGCCATAAAATCGCTAAAACATACCGGTTAAGTGAGTTTACATTATTCACCCAAGGAACTTCAGTCATTAGAGTTCCGGTCGGACGTTTTTAATGGGAAACATTTCCAGTGTTGGTGTTTCCAGATGTTGTTAGCTCCATCGTTTGACACTTCTTCCACTCCTGTCCTTGCACGCTACACTGCTACAACAAAGATGACGGGGAGAAGACGCTGCCGAAGGTGACCCAGGTAAATAAGACTGCCTACAAAAAGGTGCATCCGGAAGCAAAAGAACCACTATTACTTTTTATGTAGACCACAAGGAAGTGTTTTCCATTTAGCATTGCACATGCTAACCTCTTTCACTGTCACAAGCCTCGGAATTTGCACAGTCTATTGATTGTTGTTTTTTGTATTATTAGATTTTCGTAATACTGAGAATGCATAATCAAAATCAACAATCACATTAGATTACCGTATTTTCCGGATTATAAGGCAAATTAATTTTTATTTATTTTTCCTCAAAACTCTATAGTGCGCTTTATAAACCGGTGGGCCTCACGTACACAATATTTCGGCTTTTGCTTACCGACCTTGAAGCTATGTTATTTGGTACATGGTGTAATGATAAGTGTGACCAGTAGATGGCAGTCAAACATAATAATTATGTGTCGACTACAATATGACTCAAGTAAACAGCACCAACATTTTATATATTTCATTGAAATTGTAGAACATTATACACAGTACTCAAAAATCTTTTAAAATGTTTTAGTACAACTTTGGTAAGCTATGAAGCCGCACCACTTGATAGATTGCACTGTAATTCTATATACGAGTATTATTATAGTGTGTATAAAGGTAAGATATTATCTGGCGTTTTGTTTCGCAAAAATTTGCAAAATAAACTTTTCTTACCTTCGGGTACCTGCTGATCCGTATTTGGGATCTGCATACGTCCTGAAAAATTGCGCACGTCTGTCTTTGTAGTCCATAGTCAATAGGTTTCTTATTTTTCTCTATCTTCTTGTTATGGGACATTTATCTTCTGCTGTTGCCATTTCCAATATAAAGTAGTTTAAAGTTCTTACTTATATCTGTCAGTAAACTCGCCATGAAAGCACTAAAACATACCGGTATAGTGAGTTTACTTTATTCACCCAAGGAACTTTCACAGGACACAATTCTGGCATCATTGTTGTTTCCGGATGAGGAGATGCTGCTCTGTTATTAATTTAAGTAAAGTCTGAATGTCATTAAAACATTTAGCTCCGTCTTTTGACACTTCTTCCACTCCCGTCCTTGCACGCCACACCGCTACAACAAAGATGATGGGGAGAAAACGTTTTCGATGGTATATTTGCCTTATTTACATTAAAAATGCAACATTGCTTAGGTTGCTGCTTCAGTGCTTGTTTGAGCCAACCCAGTCTGCAAACCAGAAGTGATGTCACGCAACAAAAAGTTATCGTCAGATTTTACGTGAGTTGTAGAACCGTCGGAATTCAGTCAGTGCTTGTAAATGTACCGACTACGGTACCCATCCCTATTGGTGACCTTCCTGGACGATGCCGTAGGAAATCAGGTGCTTTGTTCAAGTGCTCCTTTTCAGCCACCAGAAGGTCACGACCGACATGTGTGGTCCGTAGCTGCCATCACACTTTTTTTTTTCCTCACAAAGTGAGCCATTGTGTTTTTGCAAGTGTAGTCCTAATTTGCCTTTCTAATTTTCGAAAAGACAATACCTCCTGAAACGTCAGCATCGAACGTGTGTTTGCGAACACTGATTCAGAAAATGACTTGGCGAATGGGTAATTTTTATGATTCAGTATTAGAGATTTCCGATAAAGGCTTTTTTTTTGCCAATATCCGATATTCTGATATTGTCCAACTCTTAATTACCGATTCTGATATCCACCGATACTGATATATACAGTGGTGGAATTAACACATTATTATGCTTAATTTTGGTGTGATGCCCCGCTGGATGCATTAAACATTGTAACAAGATTTTCCAAAATAAATAAAATCAAGTTATGGTTTTCTGCCATCATATTGCAGTCTACACATATATCTCTGATGTGTTACTGCCATCTACTGGTCAAACGTTTTATTACACCATGTATTAAATAAAATTGCTTCGAGGTAGGTAAACACAACCAGAATTATGCCGTACATTAGGCGGACCAGGTTATAAGGCGCACTGTTGATTTTTGAGAAAATGAAAGGCTTTTAAGTGTGCCTTATATTCTGGAAAATAAAGTAAATACAAATAAAAACCAAAATGTAGTCTCAACACGCGAGTCTTCCCAGTCTACACGCATCTCTTATCTCTTGGGGACGGTGTGGAGAAGTTGGGAGAGTGGCCGTGCCAGCAATCTGAGGTTTTCTGGTCCAATCCCCACCTTCTGCCATCTTAGTCACATCCGTTGTGTCCTTGAGCAAGACACTTCACCCTTGCCCCTGATGGTTCCTGGTTAGCGCCTTACATGGCAGCTCCCGCCATCAGTGTGTAAATGTGTGTGTACATGGGTGAATGTGGAAATAGTGTCAAAGCGCTTTTGAGTTCCTTAAAATGGTAAAAAAGCGCTATACAAGTACAACCCGTTTACCATTTACTTATGTATGAATGCCATCTACTGGTCACAATTATCATTACACCATGTACCAAATAAAATTGCTTCGAGGTCGGTAAGCACGACCAGAAATATGCCGTACATTAGGCGCACCAGGTTGTAAAAGGTGCACTGTCGATTTTTGAGAAAATAAAATTATTTTAGGTGCGCCTTATAGTCCGGAAATTACGGTAATTTTTTGAACACCATACCCCACAAATAGACTCATTGCACTCACCATCAAGGGTTGGAATTAGGGGTTAAATCACCCAAAAATATTCTTGGCGTGGCCATCACTGCTGCCCACTGCTCGCCTCACCTCCCAGCGGGTGATCAAGGGTGATAGGTCAAATGCAGAGGACAAATTTCACTAAGCCGAGTGTGTGTGTGACAATCATCTGACAATACTTTAACTTTAACATTGGCAAACGATGGTCCTGGTTCTCTCAATGTTTTCACCATCAGACTTTAATTACATTCGTGCATGGAAATATATCTTATCAATACAAGACAGAGAATAGTCGAGTGGTAAAGACTACTGACTTGGAATTAAAGGTGCTGGGTTCAAACCGAGCTCTTGTTGACAGTATTTTGTTCCACCTCATTATACTTTACTGAGCCATGAGTCCTCGATTACATTCGTGTATGGAACCAAATCTTATCTTTACAAGACTGAGGATAGCCTAGTGGTTAACACTGTTGCATTTGAACAAAAGGTACTGGTTCCGAACCCTACTCCGGTTGGCAGTATTTTGTTCTACCTAATCATACCTTTTTGAGCCTGGAGTCGTAGATAACATCTGTGTATGGAAACAAACCTACTCTAAAGATGACCAAGGATAGCTCATATATAAGGGCTACCCAGTAAAAGAAACAAAAAACAAAACACATGTCAGCGCCATGGGCGGCCTTTGTGATGTATTGTGTAACTGTGTTCTTTGAGTGCTACCCGTTTCCTTTCCTGCCATCAGACCAGTACAGCACCTTGACAACAGCTGCCCACCTGCTGTATCGACGAATCAAGCACACACGACTCCCCTCGGGATGGCTCTTTGAACCTGCTCCGCATGCGTCAGGTCTAAAACCGTACAGTTTAAACCCCCTCCGCGAGTCATTGTTTGACTCTCTTTGTTTCAGAAATATGTCTTAAAAAACAGGAAACAAAGGAAGGAGGCGAACATTCAGAAGCAGACTCTGCTTGGGAGAATTCATTTGGGATTTTACAAACCTGTAAATCTCCCTGGCTGCCTCGCAAGGTTAGCCACAGGTGGGCTCGCTCAGCCTTATCAATTTTAAAAAGGTCTTAAACCCTTAGGACTTCCTCCACCTTTGTTCACAACCTTGCCCTTCTAATGCGGCGGACGTCTCAAAGACTGTTCTTCTAACCGGCACCTGTTGCGGTACCACGACCCCTTCGACCTTCAACCTGACCACATTTATCCTACAAGGCGAAAAAGCATTGCGAAATCCAATGTACTCTGAACGTCACACAGTATACCTCAACTGATTAGACACCTATTTATTAATACCACCTTGACATTTGACAACCAAACAATTACACAAGGCGACTCGGTAAAGAACTTGGGTGAATTCTTCGACCCAACTTTCTCGTTTAAGTCACACATCAAGAGTTTTACCAAAACGGCCTTTTTTCAGTTCCGTCAAACCGCTGAAATTTGTTTAATATTGTCCACTAGCGACACTGAGATCATTGTTGATGCGTTTGTCACATCTCGTCTCGATTACGGTAACGTGTTTTTTCGGGTCTCCATATGTAGAGCATTGAAAGATTACAATTGGTACAAAAAGCGGCTGCTATACTTTTGACAAGAACAAGAAAATTTGATCATATTACGACTATACTGTATATACTTTATATACATACATACCTTTATATATATACCTACATTGGCTCACCTGCACTGGCTTCCTTTGCACTTTAAGGTTTTACTACTTACGTATAGAATACTAGATTGAGCTCCATCCTATCTCTTTTGACTGTATTGTACCATATGCCCCCGCAAGAAATCAAAGAACTCTGGCTTATTAGTGATTCCAGGAACCCAAAAAAAGTTTGCGAGCTATAAAGCGTTTGCTATTCGGGTCCAGTACTCTGGAATGCCCTCAGTAGAGGTGCTACCTCAGTACAAGCACTTAAGTCCAATCATAAAACTCATTAGTATACTCTAGCCTTTAAATAGACCCCCTTTTTTAGACCAGTTGATCTGCCGTTTCTTTTCTTTTCTGCTCTGCCCCCCTCTCCCTTGTGGAAGGGGGAGCACAGGTCCGGTGGCCATGGATGAAGTGTTGGCTGTCCAGAGTCGGGACCCTGGGTGAACCACTCGCCTGTGCATCGGCTGGGGACATCTCTTCGCTCGGGATGGTCTCCTACTGTCCCCACTATGGACTGGACTCTTACTATTGTGTTAGATCCACTATGGACTGGACTCTCACAATATTGTGTTAGATCCACTATGGACTGGACTCTCACAATATTGTGCTAGACCCACTCGACGTCCATTGCACCGGTCTCCCCTAAATTTTCATCCCACTTGTGAAGTTTTCCTTGCCCTGATGCAGAATCTGAACCGAGGATGTCGTTGTGGCTTGCTCAGCCCTTTGAGACATTTGTGATTTAGGGCTGTATAAATAAACATTGATTAATAAATTGATTGATGATTCCACATAATTTGAATAGTTGCTTAATGACCACAGACCATACACCCTTCTTACACATTTCTATTACATATAAGATATCCTGCTCCACTGATAATAGAAGTGTGGAAATTTATGTTTAGTGTACCAAACACACAACTGGCCTAGACAGGAGGAGGACTGAGTGTAGGTGCACATAACATCAGAGGGTAAAATGTGCGAGAAAATGAGAGCAGAGTGTGTTGAACGTGTTGCAACATTTGTGTGGGGACTGCAGGTGCAGAAACACAAAAAGAAGAATCCCTGTGGGATGCAGGAACTGGCGGATAAATGTTTCCGTGCAATGTTCTTATTGTGGGTACTCAGCCAGCGTTGGTGGGTCTGATGGACCCGTTGCATTTTGAGTCTTTTAATGCCCCAAAATCAAACACTTTTATTTTAAAAATACTAAACAGATGTTTACCTTATCCCAATAAACATCTCTTCAGTATTTTAACATCAAAACCACAAAATTCAACAGGTCCATCAGACCCACAAACCCTGGCTGAATAACAACATTATATAAGGGTGAATTACACTGTGAGAAACTGCTAGATTCAATGCAGCCGTCTTGTCATCGAGTCTCCTGGAGAGCTTTGGCATTATAATATACTGCAAAACAGCAGCTGTTCTCCGGTTTGTTGTCAATTCCACAGGGACGGATGCATATCGTTTTTTTTTTTTGCACACAATGTTCACAGCACCACAACTTGTTTTGGAGCTCTGCGTTCAAACCTGAGGGTGTCTGCATTTTAACATTTCATTAGTTTGTGGCGTATTCTCCGGTCTATAGAGCGCATATAAGCAGCACTCACTAAATCAAAGTTAGAACTATTTTCCCATGTATAAATCACACCGGATTAAAAGCAGCTGATATATATGTCGTGAGATTAGATATTTAAACTGCAAAAACAGAAATCCAAGCAAGATTAAATATGTCAAATAAGGGTGATATTTGCTTATTTTCTATCTGATAAGATAATTCTTCTCACTAAGCAGTTTTTATGTTAGTGTGCTTTTACTTGTTTTAAAGGTTTTGGTCCTAAATTAACTCACAGCTTTTTGCTGAGATTTGATGACCTATATTGAGTAAAACATGCTTGAAACTAGAATATCAACTGTTGTAAAGTTGCGTCGTAAACACTCACAAGTACTTTTTTTAAAGTAAACAATTCTTATTTCAAGCATGAAATTAAAAAAAAAATCATGACTTTGACACAATTGTGTCTATAATTAAAACTGAAGTAGGTAAGTATAGGTAAATGAAGGTAAAAAGTAGGTAAACATTGATAAAATGTACAAACCCCATTTCCATATAAGTTAGGAAATTGTGTTAGATGTTAATATAAACGGAATACAATGATTTGCAAATCTTTTTCAACCCATATTCAATTGAATGCACGACAAAGACAAGCTATTTGATGTTCAAACTCATAAACTTTATTTTTTTTTGCAAATAATAATTAACTTAGAATTTCATGGCTGCAAAACGTGCCAAAGTAGTTGGGAAAGGGCATGTTCACCACTGTGTTAAATCACCTTTTCTTTTAACAACACTCAACAAACGTTTGGGAACTGAGGAATCTAATTGTTGTAGCTTTGAAAGTGGAATTTGTTCCCATTCTTGTTTTATGTAGAGCTTCAGTCGTTCAACAGTCTGGGGTCTCCACTGTCGTATTTTACGCTTCATAACGTGCCACTTATTTTTTATAATAGACAAGTCTGCACTGGAGGCGGGCCAGGAAAGTACCCGCACTCTCTTTTTTACGCAGCCACGCTGTTGTAGCACGTGCTGAATGTGGCCTCGCATTGTTTTGCTGAAATAAGCAGGGGTGTCCATGAAAAAGACGACACTTAGATGGCAGCATATGTTGTTCCAAAACCCGTATGTACCTTTCAGCATTAATGGTGCCTTCACAGATGTGTAAGTTACACATGCCTTGGGCACTAATGCACCCCCGTACCATCACAGATGCTGGCTTTTGAACTTTGCGTCGATAACAGTCTGGATGGTTCGCTTCCCCTCTGGTCGGGATGACACGTTGTCAATTATTTCCCCCAAAAATTTGAAATATGGACTCGTCAGACCACAGAAAACTTTTTCACTTTGCATAAGTCCATCTTAAATGATCTCGGGCCCAGCGAAGCCGGCGGCATTTCTGGATGTTGTTGATAAATGGCTTTCGCTTTGCATAGTAGAGCTTTAACTTGCACTTACAGATGTAACAACCAACTGTATTTAGTGACAGTGGTTTTCTGAAGTGTTCCTGAGCCCATGTGGTGATATCCTTTAGGGATTGATGTCTGTTTTTGATACAGTGCCGTCTTAGGGATCGAAGGTCACGGTCATTCAATGTTAGTTTCCGGCCATGCCGCTTTTGTGCAGTTATTTCTCCAGATTCTCTGAACCTTTTGATGATATTATGGACCGTAGATGTTGAAATCCCTAAATTTCTTGCAATTGCACTTTGAGAAACGTTATTCTTAAACTGTTTGACTATTTGCTCACGCAGTTGTGGACAAAGGGGTGTACCTCGCCCCATCCTTTCTTGTGAAAGACTGAGCATTTTTTTGGGAAGGTGTTTTCATACCCAGTCATGGCACCCACCTGTTCCCAATTAGCCTGCACATCTGTGGGATGTTCCATACAAGTGTTTGATGAGCATTCCTCAACTTTATCAGTTTTTATTGCCACCTTTCCCAACTTTTTTGTCACGTGTTGCTGGCATCAAATTCTAAAGTTAATGATTACTGGCAAAAAAAAAAAAAAAAAACTTCAGTTTGAACTTAAAATATTTTGTCTTTGTAGCATATTCAACTGAATATGGGTTGAAAATGATTTGCAAATCATTGTATTCCGTTTATATTTACATCTAACACAATTTCCCAACTCATATGGAAACGGTGTTTGTAAAAAAGTAGGTAAATAAAGGGAATAGGGAAATAAAGGTAAAAAGTAGGTAAACGTAGGTAAAAAAAAAGTATGAGTTTGGTAAATATTGATAAAAAGAAGGAACAAATTAGGTAAGTATAGGTAAATGAGGATAGGGAGTAGGTAAGTATAGTTGGCACAGTACAGTAAGCTGATAGTTAATAATTAAACATTTAACATGTGATATTTCCAACTATTTTGAACAGAAAAAGTTCATGCGCAAATATATATATATATATATATATATATATATATATATATATATATATATAAATGCATTTTTAGACCATATGATTTGCCTGAGTGGCTAGTAGACCCTGAGAGTAACAAGCGGTTGCCTTGTTGCCTTTCTACTAAGAACAATAAATCAGTTCTTAGTTTAAGTTTGCTGGTTTCAAGAAATGTAATGCCAAGCGCATATCATTATGTGAAGATAATGGCACTAGTATTCAAGAATATTATTCGACATATTGAGAAAAAAGGTCTCATATTTGTTTTTTCTACCAAGAAAAGTGCACTTGTTATTAGTGAGAATATACTTATTTTAAAGGTATTTTGTTGTTCATCGAGGTTAGATAGTTTTACTTGTTTTGGAAAGTCTTGACAAGCCAAATTTTGCTGTTCTATTGGCAGATAATTTTGCGTAGTTCAAGTAAAATACCCCTAATTTTTGTATTTTTTTTTTCCTGTTTTTGAAAGTCTTGACAAGCGTTTTTTTTTTTTCTTCTATTGGCAGACAATTTTGCTTAGTTCTAGTAAAATACCCCTAAATTTTGTATTTTTTTTTTTCCTGTTTTGGAAAGTCTTGACAAGCCAAATGTTCTTCTTTTATTAGCAGATAATTTTGCTTAGTTCAAGTAAAATACCCCTAATTTTTGTATTTTTTTTTCTCCTCTTTTGGAAAATCCTGACAAGCCAAATATTCTTGTTCGATTGGCAGATAATTTTGCTTAATTTAAAAAAAATACCCCTTTTTTTTTTTTTTTTCTGTTTAGGAAGGTTTTGACAAGCCAAATTTTCTTCTTTTATTGGCAGATCATTTTGCTTAGTTCAAGTAAAATACCCTAAATGTTTTTTTTTTCTTTTTATTTTGGAAAGTCCTGACGAACCAAATATTATTGTTCTATTGGAAGATAATTATGCTTAATTTAAATAAAATACCCCTCATTTTTGTATTTTTTTTTATCCTGTTTTGGAAAGTCTTGACAAGCCAAATGTTCTTCTTCTGTTGGCAGAAGAAAAATACCCCTAATTTTTGTATTTCTTTTTCGTGTTCTGGAAAATCCTGACAAGCCAAATATTCTTGTTCTACTGGCAGATAATTTTCCATCCATCATCTTCCGCTTATCCGAGGTCGGGTCGCGGGGGCAACAGCCTAAGCAGGGAAACCCAGACTTCCCTCTCCCCAGCCACTTCGTCTAGCCCTTCCCGGGGGATCCCGAGGCGTTCCCAGGCCAGCCGGGAGACATAGTCTTCCCAACGGGTCCTGGGTCTTCCCCGTGGCCTCCTACCGGTTGGACGTGCCCTAAACACCTCCCTAGGGAGGCGTTCGGGAGGCATCCTGACCAGATGCCCGAACCACCTCATCTGGCTCCTCTCAATGTGAAGGAGCAGCGGCTTTACTTTGAGTTCCTCCCGGATGGCAGAGCTTCTCACCCTATCTCTAAGGGAGAGACCAGCCACACGGCGGAGGAAACTCATTTCGGCCGCTTGTACCCGTGATCTTATCCTTTCGGTCATGACCCAAAGCTCATGACCATAGGTGAGGATGGGAAAGTAGATCGACCGGTAAATTGAGAACTTTGCCTTCCGGCTCAGCTCCTTCTTCACCACAACGGATCGGTACAACGTCCGCATTACTGAAGATGCCGCACCGATCCGCCTGTCGATCTCACGATCCACTCTTCCCTCACTCGTGAACAAGACTCCTAGGTACTTGAACTCCTCCACTTGGGTCAGGGTCTCCTTCCCAACCTGGAGATGGCATTCCACCCTTTTCCAGGCGAGAACCATGGACTCGGACTTGGAGGTGCTGATTCTCATTCCGGTCGCTTCACACTCGGCTGCGAACCGATCCAGTGAGAGCTGAAGATCCCGGTCAGATGAAGCCATCAGGACCACATCATCTGCAAAAAGCAGAGACCTATTCCTGCGGTTAACAAACCGGAACCCCTCAACGCCTTGACTGCGCCTAGAAATTCTGTCCATAAAAGTTATGAACATAATCGGTGACAAAGGACAGCCTTGGCGGAGTCCAACCCTCACTGGAAATGTGTTCGACTTACTGCGGACCAAGCTCTGGCACTGATCGTACAGGGAGCGGACCGCCACAATAAGACAGTCCGATACCCCATACTCTCTGAGCACTCCCCACAGGACTTCCCAAGGGTCACAGTCGAATGCCTTCTCCAAGTCCACAAAGCACATGTAGACTGGTTGGGCAAACTCCCATGCACCCTCGAGAACTCTGCCGAGAGTATAGAGCTGGTCCACAGTTCCATGACCAGGACGAAAATCACACTGTTCCTCCTGAATCCGAGGTCCGACTATCCGGCGTAGCCTCCTCTCCAGTACACCTGAATAAACCTTACCGGGAAGGCTGAGGAGTGTGATCCCACGATAGTTGGAACACATCTTCCGGTCCCCCTTCTTAAAGAGAGGGACCGCCACCCCGGTCTGCCAATTCAGAGGTTCCGCCCCCGATGTCCACGTGATGCAGCAGAGTCTTGTCAACCAAGACAGCCCCACAGCATCCAGAGCCTTAAGGAACTCCGGGCGGACCTCATCCACCCCTGGGGCCTTGCCACCGAGGAGCTTTTTAACTACCTCAGCGACCTCAGCCCCAGAAATAGGAGAGTCCACCACAGATTCCCCAGGCACTGCTTCCTCATAGGAAGACGTGTTGGTGGGATTGAGGAGGTCTTCGAAGTATTCCTTCCACCTATCCACAACATCCGCAGTTGAGGTCAGCAGAACACCATCCGCACCATACACGGTGTGGATAGTGCACTGCTTCCCCTTCCTGAAGCGGCGGACGGTGGTCCAGAATCGCTTCGAAGCCGTCCGGAAGTCGTTTTCCACGCCCTCCCCGAACTCCTCCCATGTCCGAGTTTTTGCCTCCGCGACCGCTGAAGCTGCACACCGCTTGGCCTGTCGGTACCTGTCCACTGCCTCCGGAGTCCTATGAGCCAAAAGGACCCGATAGGACTCCTTCTTCAGCTTGACGGCATCCCTCACCGCTGGTGTCCACCAAGGGGTTTTAGGGTTGCCGCCCCGACAGGCACCAACTACCTTGCAGCCACAGCTCCGATCTGCCGCCTCGACAATAGAGGTGCGGAACATGGTCCACTCGGACTCAATGTCCAGCACCTCCCTCGTGACATGTTCAAAGTTCTTCCGGTGGTGGGAATTGAAACTTTGTCTGACAGGAGACTCTGCCAGACATTCCCAGCAGACCCTCACATTGCGTTTGGGCCTCCCAGGTCTGTCCGGCATCCTCCCCCACCATCGCAGCCAACTCCCCACCAGGTGGTGATCGGTAGAAAGCTCCGCCCCTCTCTTCACCCGAGTGTCCAAAACATAAGGCCGCAAATCCGATGACACAACTACAATGTCGATCATGGAACTGCGGCCTAGGGTGTCCTGGTGCCTAGTGCACATATGGACACCCTTATGCTTGAACATGGAATTTGTTATGGACAAACTGTGACGAGCACAAAAGTCCAATAACAAAACACCACTCGGGTTCAGATCCGGGCGGCCATTCTTCCCAATCACGCCTCTCCAGGTTTCACTGTCGTTGCCAACGTGAGAGTTGAAGTCTCCCAGTAGGACAAGGGAATCACCCGGGGGAGCACTTTCCAGTACTCCCTCGAGTGTACCCAAAAAGGGTGGGTACTCTGAACTGCTGTTTGGTGCATAAGCACAAACAACAGTCAGGACCCGTCCCCCCACCCGAAGGCGGAGGGAGGCTACCCTTTCGTCCACTGGGTTGAACTCCAACGTACAGGCCTTGAGCCGGGGAGAAACAAGAATTGCCACCCCAGCCCGTCGCCTCTCACTGCCGGCAACGCCAGAGTGGAAGAGCGTCCAATCCCTCTCGAGAGAAGTGGTTCCAGAACCCTTGCTGTGCGTCGAAGTGATTCCGACTATATCCAGCCGGAATTTCTCGACTTTGCGCACTAGCTCAGGCTCTTTCCCCCCCAGTGAGGTGACGTTCCACGTCCCAAGAGCTAGCTTCTGTAGCCGAAGATCGGACCGCCAAGTGCCCTGCCTTCGGCTGCCGCCCAGCTCACATTGCACCCGACCTCTATGGCCCCTGCTATTGGTGGTGAGCCCATTGGAGGCGTGACCCACGTTGCCTCTTCGGGCTGTGCCCGGCCGGGCCCCATGGGGACAGCCCCGGCCCCCAGGCGCTCGCCATCGTGCCCCACCCCCGGGGTAGATAATTTTGCTTTATTTAAATGAAATACCCCTAATATTTTTATTTTTTTTTCCTGTTTTGGAAAGTCCTGACAAGCCAAATTTTCTTGTTCTATTGGCAGATAATTATGCTTAATTTATAATTATGCTTAATTTAAATAAAATACCCCTATTTTTTATATATTTTTTTCCTGTTTTGGAAAGTCTTTACAAGCCAAATTTCTTATTTTATTGGCAGATAATTATGCTTAATTTAAATAAAATACCCCTATTTTTTGTATTTTTTTTTTCCTGTTTTGAAAAGTCTTTAAAGCCAAATTTCTTATTTTATTGGCAGATAATTTTGCTTAGTTCAAGTAAAATACCCCTCATTTTTGTAATTTTTTTTTCTTGTTTTGAAAAGTTCTGACAAGCTGAATTTTCTTATTCTTTTGACGGATAATTTTGCTTTATTTAAAAAAAATACGCCTAAATTTTGTATTTTTTTTTTCCTGTTTTGGAAAGTATTGACAACCCAAATTTTCTTCTTCTGTTGGAAAATAATTTTCTCTTAGTTCAAGTAAAATACCCCTCATTTTTTTTATTTTTGTTCTTGTTTTGGAAAGTCCTGACAAGCCGAATATTCTTGTTCGATTGGCAGATAATTTTGCTTAATGTTCTTCTTTTATTGGCAGAACATTTTGCTTAGTTCAAGTAAAATACCCAAAATGTTTTTGTTTTTTGTTTTTGTTTTTGTTTTGGAAAGTCCTGACAAACCGAATGTTCTTGTTCTATTGGCAGATAATTTTTCTTAATTTAAATGTAACACCCCTAATTTTTGTATTTTTTTTCCTGTTTTGGAAAGTCTTGACAAGCCAAATTTTCTTCTTCTGTTGGCAGAAGAAAAATACCCCAAATTTTTTTTTTTTTTTTTTTTTCCATTTTTGGAAAGTCCTGACAATCCAAATTTTCTTGTTCTATTAGCAGATCATTTTGATTAATTTAAATAAAATACCCCTAATGTTTTATTATTCTATTGGCAGATAATTGTGCCTAGTTCAAGTAAAATACCCTTAATTGTTGTATTTCTTTTTCTTGTTCTGGAAAGTCCTGACAAGCCAAATTTTCTTGTTCTATTGGCATATAATTTTCCTTAATTTGAATAAAATACACCTATTTGATTTTTTTTTTCCTGTTTTGGAAAGTCTTTGACAAGCAAATTGTTCTTGTTCTATTGGCAGATCATTTTGCTTAATTTAAATAAAATAGCCCTATTTTTTGTATTTTTTTTCTTGTTTTGGAAAGTCTTGACAAGCCAAACTTTCTTCTTCTGTTGGCAGATAATTTTGCTTAATTTAAATAAAATACCCCCAATTTTTTTTATTATTATTTTTTTTTTCCTGTTTTGGAAAGTCTTGACAAGCCAAATGTTCTTGTTTTATTGGCAGATAATTATGCTTAATTTAAATAAAATACCCCATTTTTTTTTTTTTTTTTCCTGTTTTGGAATGTCTTGACAAGCCAAATTTTCTTCTTTTGTTGGCAGATAATTTTGCTTAGTTCAAATAAAATACCCCTCATTTTTTTATTTCTTTTTCTTGTTCTGGAAAGTCCTGACAAGCCGAATGTATTGTTCTATTGGCAGATAAATTTGCTTAATTTAAATAAAATACCCCCAATTTTTGTATTTTTTTCTTGTTTTGGAACGTCTTGACAAGCCAAATTTTCTTCTTTTATTGGCAGATGAATTTGCTTAGTTCAAGTAAAAAACCCCTCATTTTTTTTTTTTCTTGTTTTGGAAAATTCTGACAAGCCAAATATTCTTGTTCGATTGGCAGATAATTTTGCCAAATTTAAAAAAAATACCCCTATTTTTTTATTTTTTTTTTCTGTTTTGGAAAGTTTTGACAAGCCTAATTTTTTTCTTTTATTTGCAGATAAATTTGCTCAGTTCAAGTAAAATACTCCTCATTTTTGTATGTTTTTCTCTTGTTTTGGAAAATCCTGACAAGCCAAATATTCTTGTTCGATTGGCAGATAATTTTGCTTAATTTAAAATAAATATCCCTATTTTTTTCTTTTTTTTTTTTCTGTTTAGGAATGTCTTGACGAACCAAATGTTATTATTCTATTGGCAGATAATTTTGCTTAATTTAAAAAAAATACCCCCTTTTTTTTTTCTGTTTTGGAATGTTTTGACAAGCCAAATTTTCTTCTTTTTTTGGCATTTTGCTTAGTTCAAGTAAAATACCCAAAATGTTTTCGTTTTTTGTTTTTGTTTTTGTTTTGGAAAGTCCGGACAAACCGAATGTTCTTGTTCTATTGGCAGATAATTTTCTTAATTTAAATGTAACACCCCTAATTTTTGTATTTTTTTTTCTTGTTTCGGAAAGTCTTGACAAGCCAAATTTTCTTCTTCTGTTGGCAGAAGAAAAATACCCCAAATTTTTGTATTTTTTTTTTTTTTTCCATTTTTGGAAAGTCCTGACAATCCAAATTTTCTTGTTCTATTAGCAGATCATTTTGATTAATTTAAATAAAATACCACTAATGTTTTATTTCTGTTGTCCTGTTTTGGAAAGTCTTGACAAGCCATTTTTTTTTCTTCTATTGGCAGATAATTTTGCGTAGTTCAAGTAAAATACCCTTAATTGTTGTATTTCTTTTTCTTGTTCTGGAAAGTCCTGACAAGCCAAATTTTCTTGTTCTATTGGCAGATAAGTTTCCTTAATATGAATAAAATAAACCTTTTTTTTTTTTTTTTCCTGTTTTGGAAAGTCTTGACAAGCCAAATTTTCTTGTTCTATTGGCAGATAATTATGCTTAATTTAAATAAAATACCCCATTTTTTTTTTTTTTTTTCCTGTTTTGGAATGTCTTGACAAGCCAAATTTTCTTCTTTTGTTGGCAGATAATTTTGCTTAGTTCAAATAAAATACCCCTCATTTTTTTATTTCTTTTACTTGTTTTGGAAAGTCCTGACAAGCCGAATTTATTGTTCTATTGGCAGATAACTTTGCTTAATTTAAATAAAATACCCCCAATTTTTGTATTTTTTTCTTGTTTTGGAATGTCTTGACAAGCCAAATTTTCTTCTTTTATTGGCAGATGAATTTGCTTAGTTCAAGTAAAATACCCCCATTTTTTTTTTTTCTTGTTTTGGAAAATTCTGACAAGCCAAATATTCTTTTTCGATTGGCAGATAATTTTGCCAAATCAAAAAAAAATACCCCTATTTTTTTTTTTTTTTTTTTTTTTTCTGTTTTGGAAAGTTTTGACAAGCCAAATTTTTTTCTTTTATTTGCAGATAAATTTGCTTAGTTCAAGTAAAATACTCCTCATTTTTGTATGTTTTTCTCTTGTTTTGGAAAATCCTGACAAGCCAAATATTCTTGTTCGATTGGCAGATAATTTTGCTTAATTTAAAATAAATACCCCTATTTTTTTTATTTTTTTTTCTGTTTAGGAATGTCTTGACGAACCGAATGTTATTATTCTATTGGCAGATAATTTTGCTTGATTTAAGAAAAATACCCCCTTTTTTTTTTTTTTTTCTGTTTTGGAAAGTTTTGACAAGCCAAATGTTCTTTTTTTATTGGCAGATAAATTTGCTTAGTTCAAGTCAAATACCCCTCATTTTTGTATTTTTTTCTCTTGTTTTGGAAAATCCTGACAAGCCAAATATTCTTGTTCGATTGGCAGATAATTTTGCTTAATTTAAAAAAAATACCCCTATTGTTTTTATTTTTTTTTTCTGTTTAGGAATGTCTTGACAAGCCAAATTGTATTATTCTATTGGCAGATAATTTTGCTTAATTTAAAAAAAATACCCCCTTTTTTTTTCTGTTTTGGAAAGTTTTGACAAGCCAAATTTTCTTCTTTTATTGGCAGATAAATTTGCTTAGTTCAAGTCAAATACCCCTCATTTTTGTATTTTTTTCTCTTGTTTTGGAAAATCCTGACAAGCCAAATATTCTTGTTCGATTGGCAGATAATTTTGCTTAATTAAAAAAAAATACCCCTAATTTTTTTATTTTTTTTTTCTGTTTAGGAATGTTTTGACAAGCCAAATTTTCTTCTTTTGTTGGCAGAACATTTTGCTTAGTTCAAGTAAAATACCCAAAATGTTTTTGTTTTTTGTTTTTGTTTTGGAAAGTCCTGACAAACCGAATATTCTTGTTCTATTGGCAGATAATTTTTCTTAATTTAAATGTAACACCCCTAATTTTTGTATTTTTTTTTTCTTGTTTCGGAAAGTCTTGACAAGCCAAATTTTCTTCTTCTGTTGGCAAAAGAAAAATACCCCAAATGTTTGTATTTTTATTTTTTCCATTTTTGGAAAGTCCTGACAAGGCAAATTTTCTTGTTCTATTAGCAGATCATTTTGCTTAATTTAAATAAAATACCCCTAATGTTTTATTTATTTTGTCCTGTTTTGGAAAGTCTTGACAAGCCATTTTTTTTTCTTCTATTGGCAGATAATTGTGCCTAGTTCAAGTAAAATACCCTTAATTGTTGTATTTCTTTTTCTTCTTCTGGAAAGTCCTGACAAGCCAAATTTTCTTGTTCTATTGGCATATAAGTTTCCTTAATATGAATAAAATAAACATTTTTTTTTTTTTTTCCTTCTTTGGAAAGTCTTTGATAAGCACATTTTTCTTGTTCTATTGGCAGATAGTTTTGCTTAATTTAAATAAAATACCCCTAATTTTTGTATTTTTTTCTTGTTTTGGAAAGTTTTGACAAGCCAAATTTTCTTCTTTTGTTGGCAGATAATTTTGCTTAATTTAAATAAAATACCCCAATTTTTTATTTTTATTTTTTTTCCTGTTTTGGAAAGTCTTGACAAGCCAAATGTTCTTCTTTTGTTGGCAGATAATTTTGCGTGGTTCAAATAAAGTTCTTGTTCTATTGGCAAATAATTATGCTTAATTTAAATTAAATACCCCTTTTTTTTTTTTTCCCTGTTTTGGAAATTCTTGAAAAGCCAAATTTCCTTGTTCTATTGGCAGATAACTTTTCTTAATTTAAATAAAATACCCCAATTTTTGTATTTTTTTCTTGTTTTGGAACGTCTTGACAAGCCAAATTTTCTTCTTTTATTAGCGGATGAATTTGCTTAGTTCAAGTAAAATACCCCTATTTTTTTTTTTTTTTTTCTTGTTTTGGAAAGTTTTGACAAGCCAAATGTTCTTCTTTTATTGGTAGATACATTTGCTTAGTTCAAGTAAAATACTCCTCATTTTTGTATGTTTTTCTCTTGTTCCTGACAAGCCAAATATTCTTGTTCGATTGGCAGATCATTTTGCTTAATTTAAAAAAAAATACCCCTATTTTTTTATTTATTTTTTCTGTTTAGGAATGTCTTGACAAACCAAATGTTATCATTCTATTGGCAGATAATTTTGCTAAATTAAAAAAAAATACCCCCTTTTTTTTTCTGTTTTGGAAAGTTTTGACAAGCCAAATTTTCTTCTTTTATTGGCAGATAAATTTGCTTAGTTCAAATCAAATACCCCTCATTTTTGTATTTTTTTCTCTTGTTTTGGAAAATCCTGACAAGCCAAATATTCTTGTTTGATTGGCAGATAATTTTGCTTAATTTAAAAAAAATACCCCTATTTTTTTTTTTTTTTTTTTTTCTGTTTAGGAATGTTTTGACAAGCCAAATTTTCTTCTTTTATTAGCAGATACATTTGCTTAGTTCAAGTCAAATACCCCTCATTTTTGTATTTTTTTCTCTTGTTTTGGAAAATCCTGACAAGCCAAATATTCTTGTTCGATTGGCAAATAATTTTGCTTAATTTAAAAAAAATACCCCTAATTTTTTTAATTTTTTTTTTCTGTTTAGGAATGTTTTGACAAGCCAAATGTTCTTCTTTTATATGCAGAACATTTTGCTTAGTTCAAGTAAAATACCCAAAATGTTTTTGTTTTTCTTTTGGAAAGTCCTGATAAACCGAATGTTCTTGTTCTATTGGCAGATAATTTTTCTTAATTTAAATGTAACACCCCTAATTTTTGTATTGTTTTTTTTTCCTGTTTCGGAAAGTCTTGAGAAGCCAAATTTTCTTCTTCTGTTGGCAGAAGAAAAATACCCCTATTTTTTGTATTTTTTTTTTTTCCTGTTTTGGAAAGTCCTGACAAGCCAAATGTTCTTGTTCTATTAGCAGATCATTTTGCTTAATTTAAATAAAATAACCTTAATGTTTTATTTCTTCAATCAATCAATCAATGTTTATTTATATAGCCCCACATCACAAATGTCTCAAAGGACTGCACAAATCATTACGACTACAACATCCTCGGAAGAACCCACAAAAGGGCAAGGAAAACTCACACCCAGTGGGCAGGGAGAATTCACATCCAGTGGGACGCCAGTGACAATGCTGACAATGAGAACCCTTGGAGAGGACCTCAGATGTGGGCAACCCCCACCTCTAGGGGACCGAAAGCAATGGATGTCGAGCGGGTCTAACATGATACTGTGAAAGTTCAATCCATAGTGGCTCCAACACAGCCGCGAGAGTTCAGTTCAAGCGGATCCAAGACATCAGCGAGAGTCCCGTCCACAGGAGACCATCTCAAGCGGAGGCGGATCAGCAGCATATAGATGTCCCCAACCGATACAGGCGAGCGGTCCATCCTGGGTCCTGACGAGCGGTCCATCCTGGGTCTCGACTCTGGACAGCCAGTACTTCATCCATGGTCATCGGACCGGACCCCCTCCACAAGGGAGGGGATGACATAGGAGAAAGAAAAGAAGCGGCAGATCAACTGGTCTAAAAAGGAGGTCTATTTAAAGGCTAGAGTATACAGATGAGTTTTAAGGTGAGACTCAAATGCTTCTACTGAGGTAGCATCTCAAACTGTTACCGGGAGGGCATTCCAGAGCACTGGAGCCCGAACGGAAAACGCTCTATAGCCTGCAGACTTTTTTTGGGCTCTAGGAATCCCTAACAAGCCGGAGTCTTTTGAACGCAGATTTCTTGGCGGGACATATGGTACAATACAATCGGCAAGATAGGCTGGAGCTAGACCGTGTAGTATTTTATACGTAATTAGTAAAACCTTAAAGTCACATCTCAAGTGCACAGGAAGCCAGTGCAGGTGAGCCAGTACAGGCGTAATGTGATCAAACTTTCTTGTTCTTGTCAAAAGTCTAGCAGCCGCATTTTGTACCAACTGTAATCTTTTAATGCTAGACATGGGGAGACCCGAAAATAATACGTTACAGTAATCGAGACGAGAGGTAACAAACGCATGGATAATGATCTCGGCGTCTTTAGTGGACAAAATGGAGCGAATTTTAGCGATATTACGGAGATGAAAGAAGGCCGTTTTAGTAACGCTTTTAATGTGTGACTCAAAGGAGAGAGTTGGGTCGAAGATAATACCCAGATTTTTTACCGAGCTACCTTGTTTTATTATTTGGTTGTCAATGTTAAAGTTGTATTATTAAATAGAGGTCGGTGTCTAGCAGGACCGATAATCAGCATTTCTGTTTTTTTGGCGTTAAGTTACAAAAAGTTAGCGGACATCCATTTTTTAATTTCATTAAGACACGCCTCCAGCTGACTACAGTCCGGCGTGTTGGTCAGCTTTAGGGGCATGTAGAGTTGGGTGTCATCAGCATAACAGTGAAAGCTAACACCGTATTTGCGTATGATGTCACCTAGCGGCAGCATGTAGATGCTGAAGAGTGCAGGGCCAAGGACCGAACCCTGGGGAACTCCACACGTTACCTTAACGTAGTCCGAGGTCACATTGTTATGGGAGACACACTGCATCCTATCAGTAAGATAAGAGTTAAACCAAGACAGGGCTGAGTCTGACATACCAATTCGTGTTTTGATACGCTCTAATAAAATATTATGATCGACGGTATCGAAAGTAGTGCTAAGATCGAGGAGCAGCAACATAGATGACGCATCAGAGTCCATCGTTAGCAATAGATCATTAGTCATTTTTGCGAGGGCTGTCTCAGTCGAGTGATTTGCCCTGAAACCGGATTGAAAGGTTTCAAATAGATTGTTAAACGCTAAGTGTTCATTTAGCTGCTCTGCAACAAATTTTTCGAGGATTTTCGAAATAAAGGGAAGGTGAGACACCGGTCGGTAGTTTACCATGAGGTCAGGATCGAGGTTAGGTCTTTTAAGGAGAGGATGAATAACCGCTTTTTTTGAATGTTAGGGGAACAGTGCCCGAGGAAAGTGATAAGTTTATAATATTTAGCACTGATGGACCTTATAATACAAAAAGCTCCTTGATAAGTTTCCCAGGAAGTGGGTCAAGTATACATGTTGTTTGTTTTATTCCATTTACACGTTGTAACAATTCTTCTAATGTTATTTCATCAAAACGAGAGAAACTATTTTGGATATTTGCACGATCCGCCGTATATACAGTCGTATCTGTGTTACTATAACCGAGTTGTAGCTGGGCCGCATTGTCTTTAATCTCCTTTCTAATAAGTTCAATTTTCTTATTAAAGAACTTCATAAAGTCTTCTGCCGAATGGGTGGAGCTACTGGAAGGTGTCCCTTGTTGGGTTAGCGATGCTACTGTACTAAACAAAACTTTGGGATCGTTTTTATTAAAGCGGATGAGATTTGAGTAATAATTAGTTTTAGCTAAGGTAAGCATGCGTTTATAAGTTATTAAACTATCACTCCATGCTTGATGGTGCACCTCAAGTTTAGTCCTGCGCCATTTGCGTTCCAGCTTCCTACATAATAATTTCTGAGCTCTAGTTTCTTCAGTAAACCATGGCGTACGCCTTTTTGGAGCCTTTTTTAACTTCAGCGGTGCTATACTATCAATGGTTTCGCGCAGGGCGTCGTTAAAGTTGTTAGTGAGGTTATCAATAGAGCCAACATATTTTGGGAATGGTGCCATTACCGAGGGCAGTAGGTCAGCAAGAGTGGTCGTTGTGGCAGCATTAATGTTGCGGCTGCTATAGCAGTTATTATTATTATTAGCTTGCCGAACATGAGTCTGAACTTCGAATTTTATAAGGTAATGATCGAACATTACTTTAGTACACGGGAGTATCATAACTTTGGAAACGGTGATACCTCTGACAAGCACTAGGTCTATCGTATTACCGCTGCGATGCGTCGGTTCATTTATTATTTGTGTAAGACCACAGCTATCATTTATAGTCTGGAGCGCCACGCACGGTGGGTCCAATGGGGTATTCATATGGATATTAAAGTCCCCCATTATAATTATATTATCGGCGTGCGTCACTAGATCAGCAACAAACTCTGAGAATTCACTAATAAAGTCCGAATAGGGCCCTGGGGGGCGGTAGATAACGGCCAGGCACAGAGGCAGAGGTGTGGCAGACTTCATAGAAAGCACCTCAAACGATTTATATTTATTATTTAAGTTAGGACTAAAGTTAAAGTTTTCGTTGTATATTAGTGCGACCCCACCTCCCCTTTTAAGGGGACGGGCAATATGCGCATTCGTATAGTTAGGAGGGGATGCCTCATTTATCGCAAAAAAGTCGTCTGGTTTAAGCCAGGTTTCGCTAAGACCGATGACGTTAAGGTTGTTGTCTCTAATGACCTCATTGACTAATAACGTTTTGGGAGACAAAGATCTGATGTTTAGAAAGCCCATATTATAGGTAGTGGGCTGTTTTAAGGAGTTGTTGATAAAATTATCCGTAGTAGCAATATTAATAATCTTGCGTTTATTATGCGCAGTGTACTTAAAATAATTACGACCGTATTTAGGAATTGATATGACGGGAATTTTCAGATTGTCTACTTGGCGCTGCGATAAACTGAACGCATCATAATTTGCCACCTCAGTAGAACGCATGTCTAACTTTCATTTTTCCTGTTTTGGAAAGTCTTGACAAGCCATTTTTTTTTCTTCTATTAGCAGATAATTTTGCCTAGTTCAAGTAAAATACCCTTAATTGTTGTATTTCTTTTTCTTGTTCTGGAAAGTCCTGACAAGCCAAATTTTCTTGTTCTATTGGCAGATAATTTTCCTTAATTTGAATAAAATACACCTATTTTTTTTTTTTTTTTTTTCCTGTTTTGGAAAGTCTTTGACAAGCAATTTTTTCTTGTTCTATTGGCAGATAATTTTGCTTAATTTAAATAAAATACCCCTAATTTTTATATTTTTTTCTTGTTTTGGAAAGTCTTGACAAGCCAAATTTTCTTCTTCTGTTGGCAGATAATTTTGCTTAATTTGAATAAAATACCCCAAACTTTAATAATTATTTTTTTTTTCCTGTTTTGGAAAGTCTTGAAAAGCCAAATTTTCTTGTTCTATTGGCAGATAATTATGCTTAATTTAAATAAAATACCCCTATTTTTTGTATTTTTTTTCCTGTTTTGGAATGTCTTGACAAGCCAAATTTTCTTCTTTTGTTGGCAGATAATTTTGCTTAGTTCAAATAAAATACCCCTCATTTGTTTATTTCTTTTTCTTGTTCTGGAAAGTCCTGACAAGCCGAATTTATTGTTCTATTGGCAGATAATTATGCTTAATTTAAATTAAATACCCCTATTTTTTATTTTTTTCCTGTTTTGGAAATTCTTGAAAAGCCAAATTTCCTTGTTCTATTGGCAGATAAATTTGCTTAATTTAAATGAAATACCCTTAATTTTACTATTTTTTTTCCTGTTTTGGAAAGTCTTGACAAGCCAAATTTTAATCTTCTGTTGGCAGATAATTTTGCTCAATTTAAATAAAATACCCCTAATTTTTGTATTTTTTTTTTTTTCTGTTTTGGAAAGTCTTGATAAGCCAAATTTTCTTGTTCTATTGGCAGATAAATATGATTAATTAAAATAAAATACCCCTAATTTTCGTATTTTTTTTCCCTGTTTTGGAAAGTCTTGACACCCCAAATGTTCTTCTTCTGTTGGCAGATAATTATGCTTAATTTAAATAAAATATCCCTAATTTTTGTATTTTTTTTTCCTGTTTTGGAAAGTCTTGACAAGCCAAATGTTCTTCTTCTATTGGAAAATTATTTTCCTTGATTAAAAAAAAATACCCCTAATTTTATTTATTTTTTTCCCGTTTTGGAAAGTCTTGACAAGCCAAATGTTCTTGTTCTATTGGCAGATAATTATGCTTAATTTGAATAAAATACCCCTAATTTTTGTATTTTTTTCTTGTTTTGAAAACTCTTGACAAGCTGAATTTTCTTGTTCTATTGGCAGATCATTTTGTTTAGTTCAAGTATAATACCCCCAATTTTTTTTCTTTTTTTCTTGTTTTGGAAAGTCCTGACAATCTGAATGTTTTTGTTCTATTGGCAGATTATTTTGCTTAATTTAAATAAAATACCCCTATTTTTTGTATTTTTTTTTTCCTGTTTTGGAAAGTCTTGACAAGCAAAATTTTCTTGTTCCATTGGCAAATAATTCTGCTTAGTTCAAGTAAAATACCCCTCATTTTTGAACGCATACTAAATCCAATGATTGTCCGCGCCTTTGAATAAGTCACAGCCTTTAGTCCGGAGAATAAAGTATAAATCTTACTTGACTGATTGGTTCAGAAAGTGTTTTCTGATGGTTTCTTAACTGCAGCTACCAAAAAAAAAAAAAAAAACTCTTAAAATGAAAAAAAAAAAAGAATATATTGGCGGTATAAACTTTCACCATGCATTATTTACTCAGAGTTCACCTTGGCAGCTTTCCGTTTCCGAGATTAAAAGAATAATTTCAAGGCCGTAAATAATCGGTGAAGGCACATATCACGCCCTCTGAAGGACAGTGAATTATTTATTGTAATCTGGCAATGCGAGGTTGTTTATCACATATTAATGCGATACATCAGGGGAGTAATTCTCCTCTGGCACGCCGCTCGCCGTTTCACTCGCTCGGCGTCAGAGCACGTGCCGCCGACCAGGATTCATAAGGCTGCAATCCGAGCGTGGGCTAATCTACACCTCCAGCACCGTCAGAGACCCCGCGCTGATTACGGGGAAGACTTTGCGAAGAAACTGCTCAGGTGATGATAGTCCCCGGCCTGAACTTGGAGATAACATTCATTCTTAAGTACTGATCTTATTTTTGTAAGCGGTGATGAGAAGGCATCGGGGGAAGATGCCGAGCTGATGGTATTTGGCGGATTTCACTCCAAGCAAAACATCGTCTCAACAAATTCTGAGAGCCAGGGGAAATTGTTTGCCTGCATGTTTCATTGTCTTGTCTTTTTCTGCTATGTTTTTCGCTTTTTGACAAATCCACATCGCTATTGATAAATATGAAACCAACATGAAACAGACATTTTTTTTCAATCGAGTTGCAAAACACACTGCTGAAAAACAAACAGTAAATTGCACCTTTTAGTGAAGTAGAGCACATACAAGAAAAACAGACACAATGGCGCAACAGGGCTTTTATTAAAATCTCCATCGTTTTAAGGCATGTCACGATACACAATATTCATCCATCCATCTTCTTCCGCAAAGATATCACATGTGGTGATATCCTTGACACACAGATGTCGCTTTTTGATGCGGTAACACCTGAGGGATCGAAGATCGCTGCGTTGCCGCTTACGTGCAGTGATTTCTTCAGATTCTCTGAACATGTTGATGACATTACAGAGCGTAGATCTTCCTCCAGTTATCAGAGGTCGGGTTGCGGGGGCAGCAGCCTAAGAAGGGAAAACCAGACTTTCCTCTCCCCAGCCACTTGATCCATCTCTTTTCGAAGGATCCCGAGGCGTTCCCAGGCCAGCCCGGAGACATAGTCTTCCCAACGTGTCCTGGGTCTTCCCCGTGGCTTCCTACTGGTCGGACGTGCCCGAAACACCTCTCTAGGGGGGCGTTCGGGTGGTATCCCGGCCAGAAGCCCGAATCACCTCATCTGGCTCCTCTCAATGTGGAGGAGCAGCGGCTTTACTTTGAGCTCCTCCCGGATGGCAGAGCTTCTCACCCTATCTCTAAGGGAGAGCCCCGCCACCCGGGGGAGGAAGCTCATTCCGGCCGCTTGTACCCGTGATCTTCTCATTTTGGTCATGACCCAAAGTTCATGACCATAGGTGAGGATGGAAACATAGATCGACCGGTAAATTGAGAACTTTGCCTTCCGGCTCAGCTCCTTCTTCACCACAACAGATCGATACAACGTACGCATTACTGAAGACGTCGCGCTGGATCTCACAATCCACTCTTCTTTCACTCGTGGACAAGACTCCCAGGTACTTGAACTCCGCCACTTGGGGCAGGATATCCTCCCCATCCCAGAGATAGCACTCCACCCTTTCCCGGGCGAGAACCATGGACTCGGACATCGAGGTGCTGATTCTCATCACGGTCGCTTCACACTTGGCTGCGAACCGATCCAGTTAGAGCTGAAGATCCTGGCCAGATGAAGCCATCAGGACCATATCATCTGCAAAAAGCAGAGACCGAATCCTACAGGCACCAAACCAGATACCCTCAACGCCTAGAAATTCTGTCCATAAAAGTTATGAACAGAATCGGTGACAAAGGGCAGCCTTGGCGGAGTCCAACACTCACTGGAAATGTCTTCGACTTACTGCCGGCAATGCGGACCAAGCTCTGGCACTGATCATACAGGGAGCGGACCGCCACAATAAGACAGTCCGATACCCCATACTCTCTGAGCACTCCCCACAGGACTTCCCGAGGGACACGGTTGAATGCCTTCTCCGAGTGCACAAAGCACATGTAGACTGGTTGGGAAAACTCCCATGCACCCTCAAGGACCCTGCCGAGAGTCTAGAGCTGGTCCACAGTTCCCCGACCAGAACGAAAACCACGCTGTTCCTCCTGAATCTGAGGTTTGACTGTCCCGCGTAGACTCCTCTCCAGTACACCTGAATAGACCTTACCGGGAAGACTGAGGATACACGATATATATCTCGATATTTACCTTAGCCTTGATGCATATAATCACAGCAGTATGATGATTCTTTGTGTTTACATTAAAACATTCTTGTCCATATGGCATTAATATATAAACTTATTTTAAACTCTCATGCAGAGAGGGAAATAACAACTATTGACCAAAACTGTATTTATTAAGGTGTGGCACAAACTTTCATGTCATTTCCAAAACAGAAAGTGCAAGATTGTCAGAGACATTTTAACACAAGCTATGAGTGCACTTTTGTGCATGATGTCACTAAGATGACATATCAAAACAACACTAAATTAAAGTGCACTTTTTGTACAGAACGCCACTACAATAGTTTGAAAGAAAAAAAGTGCACTTTTGTGCATGATGTCACACAAGATATTTCAATAAATGTCAAATAAAAATTAGCTGCATAGTAGGAAATGAAATAGTGTATGTCCTTCACTATGTGGTAGGTTCCTGCGGAAATTATCTTCTTCTGTTGTTGACAATTTTTTTCATACGGTGTTGATCTGGAAATTGTTGCTTCGGCTTTTTATTGGTGTGGCACCGGCCGGAGATGTTGACATGCGGAGTTTCAAGCACTCTTCATTTCTCTAGCGGGTGACTTTTCAAATGATGCTACTTTTTGTAGCAAGGCTTTTGCCGCATGTTTGACATATTACAGTTGTCTGTTCGACATAATCCCGTTTGAAGCCGAACCACCACCAGACGATGAATCCCCTGCTGTTTTTTCTTGGAATTATTATTATTCCGTCCTTTGTTACCAGATTTGCACCTTCTCTCTCTCTCGTATTACCACTCGCACCATTCAGCTAACATCACAGCTAATGTTACCCATGCTGCTACCTCATTGATCGGCGAGGGATTCTGACGTTGCACGTAAAACAGTATGTGACGTATGTCAGGAAGGAGCAGGTGAGTGTCCCAAACAGTAATCAGAGGCAGGTGAAACTAATCTTCCGTCACGGCAACTAAAACACAAACTCTGGGGTGCTGAAAACAGAACTGACGTAGTCAAACCAACAGAACAAAACATGATCCATAGTTTCATATATAGTCTAAAGCAAGATATGAGTCACATTTTTGGAATATGGTCATAGTAGTTCTGTACAGCATGCTCAAATATTTGCATGTACATAAGATGTGTGATTGTAAATAATGTTAATGAGATTAATCCTTAAAAAAATTCCCCTTCAAGAAAAACATATTCTTTAATGAAATACAAGACGTCTTTAATGTTGCATAGTCCAAACAAGGAAGCCAGACTTATTGTGGCGAAAAACAGGAATGAGTAGCTCTCTGATTAGAGCCCGGGAGCAGGTGAGCGTCCCGAACAGTAATCAGAGGCAGGTGAAACTAATCTGCACGTGCAGAATTGCTGTGTATGGTAATAATAGTTCTGTACAGCATGCTCAAATATTTTCATGTCCATAGGATGTGTGATTAAAAATAATGTTAATGAGATTCCATCCATTTTTTTCCATCCATCCATCCATTTTCTACCGCTTATTCCCTTTCGGGGTCGCGGGGGGCGCTGGCGCCTATCTCAGCTACAATCGGGCGGAAGGCGGGGTACACCCTGGACAAGTCGCCACCTCATCGCAGGGCCAACACAGATAGACAGACAACATTCACACTCACATTCACACACTAGGGCCAATTTAGTGTTGCCAATCAACCTATCCCCAGGTGCATGTCTTTGGAAGTGGGAGGAAGCCGGAGTACCCGGAGGGAACCCACGCATTCACGGGGAGAACATGCAAACTCCACACAGAAAGATCCCGAGCCTGGATTTGAACCCAGGACTGCAGGACCTTCGTATTGTGAGGCAGACGCACTAACCCCTCTGCCACCGTGAAGCCTAATGAGATTAATACTTAATAAAATTCTCTTCAAGAAAAAAATATTTTTTTTTATAAAATAGCAGATGTCGTCAATGTTACGTAGTCCAAACAGTTTGTGGCGAAAAACAGGAATGAGTAGCTCTCTGATTAGGGCCCGGGAGCAGGTGAGTGTCCCGAACAGTAATCAGAGGCAGGTGAAACTAATCTGCAGGTGCAGAATTGCTGTGTCTGGTCTAGTAGTTCTGTACGGCATGCTCAAATATTTTCATGTACATAAGATGTGTGACTGCAAATAATGTTAATAAGATTAATCCTTAATACAATTCCCTTAAAAAAAAAGTAATTTTCTAATAAAATAGGAGACGTCGTCAATGTTACGTAGTCCAAACAGTTTGTGGCGAAAAACAGGAATAAGTTGCTCTCCGATTAGTGCCCAGGAGCAGGTGAGCATACCGAACACTAATCAGAGGCAGGTGAAACTAATCTGCACGTGCAGAATTGCAGTGTCTGGTCTAGTAGTTCTGTACTGCATGTTCAAATATTTTCATGTACATAAGATGTGTGTATGTGCATTCATCCATTCGTTTTCTACCACTTGTCCCTTTTGGGGTCGCGGGGGGTGCAGGATCATATCTCAGCAGTATTCGGGCAGAAGGCGGGCTACACCCTGGAATTAAGTAATTCTAATGAGATAGCTGAGATAGGCGCCAGCGCCCCCCGCGACCCCGAAAGGGAATAAGCGGTAGAAAATGGATGGATGGATAATCCTTAATAAAATTCCCTTGAAGAAAAAAGTAATTTTTTAATGAAATAAAAGACGTTGTCAATGCTGCGTAGTCCAAACAAGGATGCCAGGCTGGTTGTGGCGATAAACAGGAATAAGTAGCTCTAATTAGTGCCCGGAAGCAAGTGAGCGTCCCGACCAGTAATCACAGGCAGGTGAAACTAATCTGCATGTGCAGAATTGCCGTGTATGGTAATAGTAGTTCTGTACGGGATCCTCAAATATAGAGTTGAGTTTGAGTTTATTTTGAACATGCAATATTTTCATGTACGTAAGATTTGTGATTGTAAATAATGTTAATGAGATTAATACTTAATAAAATTCCCTTCAATAAAAAAGTATTTTTTCTAATAAAATAGAACACGTCGCCAATGTTGCGTAGTCCAAACAGTTTGTGGCAAAAAACAAGAATAGATAGCTCTCCGATTAGTGCCCAGGAGCAGGTGAGCGTCCCGAGTACTAATCAGAGGCAGGTGAAACTAATCTGCACGTGCATAATTGCTGTGTATGGTCATAGTAGTTCTGTACGCCATGCTTAAATATTTTCATATACAAAAGATGCGTGAGTGTAAATAATTTTATTGAGATGAATCCTTAATAAAATTCCATCCATCCATCCATTTTCTACCGCATTCCCTTCAAGAAAAAACTATTTTTTAATAAAAAAGAAGACATTGTCAATGTTGCGTAGTCCAAACAGATTGTGGCAAAAAACAGGAATAAGTAGCTCTCTGATTAGTGCCCAGGAGCAGGTGAGCGTCCTGAGTACTAGTCATAGGCAGGTGAAACTAATCTGTACGTGCAGAATTGCAGTGTATGATAATGGTAGTTCTGTACAACATGCTCAAATATTTTCATATACAAAAGATGTGTGAGTCTAAATAATTTTACTGAGATTAATCCTTAATAAGGGCTTTAAGGTGGCGGAGGGGTTAGTGCGTCTGCCTCACAATACGAAGGTCCTGCAGAACTGGGTTCAAATCCAGGCTCGGGATCTTTCTGTGTGGAGTTTGCATGTTCTCCCGTGAATGCGTGGGTTCCCTCCGGGTACTCCGGCTTCCTCCCACTTCCAAAGACATGCACCTGGGGATAGGTTGATTGGCAACACTAAATTGGCCCTAGTGTGTGAATGTGAGTGTGAATGTTGTCTGTCTATCTGTGTTGGCCCTGTGATGAGGTGGCGACTTGTCCAGGGTGTACCCCGCTTTCTGCCCGATTGTAGCTGAGATAGGCGCCAGCACCCTCCGCGACCCCAAAAGGGAATAAGCAGTAGAAAATGGATGGATGGATGGAATCCTTAATAAAATTCCCTTCAACAAAAAAGTAATTTTTTTGATAAAATAGAAGACATCGTCAATGTTGCATAGTCCAAACAAGGAAGCCAGACTGATTGTGGTGAAAAACAGGAATCAGTAGGTCTATGATTAGTGCCCAGGAGGAGGGGGGCGGCCCAAACACTAATCAGAGGCAGGTGAAACTAATCTGCAGTCAAGGCAACTAAAACACAAACCCAGGTGTGCTGAAAACATAACTGAGGTAGTAAAACTAACAGAACAATACATGATCCATATTCCATTTAGATATACTCAAAAGCAAAATATGACTGACATGTTTTGTGTATGTTCATAGTAGTTCTGTACGGCATGCTAAAATATGTTCACGTAAATAAGATGTGTGATTGTAAATAATGTTAATGAGAATAATCCTTAGTAAAATTCCCTTCATGAAAAAATTATATTTTTTTTTACCCAAAAATGTGTTACTCATTGAAAAACAACCCAAAAATGGTTCATAGTTTTGAAAACCCAGGAATTGAGTTGAAATAACATCACCCAAAAAATTGGTTTGCTCTTCATAAAAACTAATGGGTAGTCATGGAAACAAAACAAGGAAGTGCAAAAACAGGAACTGAGGTCCAAAACACAAACAGCACATGGCCAAACAAAAACATGATCAACAGACATGAAAGTTACAAGCGCATTAATATAAATTACAATAAGTCCTATTATTGTTTATTGTATATGTGTATATGTATATCTGAGAACCCACTCCCACAACATTTTAAACTTATTTTGACCATCTTTTTAATTATCCCTTTTTTGATGAATTGAATCCTTTTCTAGGCGGGCATTTCTTAAAGATGGACATCTTGTGCGGACGACAAACATCAATTTCTCGGGGCCGGCCCTCACTCTGTGGGCAGGCGATAAGTCACTAGTTGCACGAGAGATATCGCTACAGTCGGGCGGATGAGAGATTGCCTGTAGGCTCATTAGGAACAACAGCTGGTTGGGTAATGAAGAGGAAACAACATGTCAAGAGGTTCCTCAAACCTCTCAGGAGAGGCATTTCCAGACTATTGAAAAGAAAGATGAAAATTGCATCATCAGTTTGCCGCTCTAAAGTCATGAAGTCATTCCACCTAAAGATGGTAATGGCTTCCAATCGTAATAGCAGTGTCTTTAGTATGCTCTATCGTTGCCATGGGCTTTCTGGTATGTGATGTGTTGCTCCCCACCAGTGGGAGAACATGGTTCGTGGTGGGAAATCTGACCTTTTAAAGTTACAGACTGAAAACCCATCAGCAAAAATTAAAGGGAACAAGATCAATCAATCAATCAATGTTTCTTTATATAGCCCTTCATCACAAGTTTCTCAAAGGGCTGCGAAACCACTACAACATCCTCGGAAGAACCCACATAAGGGCAAGAAAAACTCACACCCAGTGGGAGGTCAGTGACAATGATGACTATGAGGACCTTGGGGAGGATCTGGTCCTCCCCCCTCTAGGGGACCGAAAGCAATGGATGTCGAGCGAGTCTAACATGATACTGTGAAAGTTCAATCCATAGTGGCTCCAACACAGCCGCGAGAGTTCAGTTCAAAGCGGATCCAAGACAGCAGCTTGAGTCCCGTCCACAGGAAACCATCCCAAGAGGAGTCGGATCAGCAGCGTAGAGATGTCCCCAACCGATACACAGGCGAGCGGTCCATCCTGGGTCCCGATGAGCGGTCCATCCTGGGTCCCGACTCCATGGTCATCGGACCGGACACCCTCCACAAGGGAGGGGCGGACAGAGGAGAAAAAGAAAAGAAGCGGTAGATCAACTGGTTTAAAAAGGAGGTCTATTTAAAGGCTAGAGTATACAAATTAGTTTTAAGGTAAGACTTAAATGCTTCTACTGAGGTAGCATCTCAAACTGTTACCGGGAGGGCATTCCAGAGTACTGGAGCCCGAACGGAAAACGCTCCATAGCCCGCAGACTTGTTTTGGGCTTTAGGAATCACTAATAAGCCGGAGTCCTTTGAACGCAGATTTCTTGCCGGGACATATGGTACAATACAATCGGCAAGATAGGCTGGAGCTAGACCGTGTAGTATTTTATACGTAAGTAGTAAAACCTTGAAGTCACATCTTAAGTGCACAGGAAGCCAGTGCAGGTGAGCCAGTACAGGCGTAATGTGATCAAACTTTCTTGTTCTTGTCAAAAGTCTAGCAGCCGCATTTTGTACCAACTGTAATCTTTTAATGCTAGACATGGGGAGACCCGAAAATAATACGTTACAGTAATCGAGACGAGAGGTAACAAACGCATGGATAATGATCTCCGTGTCGTTAGTGGACAAAATGGAGCGAATTTTAGCGACATTACGGAGATGAAAGAAGGCCGTTTTAGTAACACTTTTAATGTGTGACTCTAAGGAGAGAGTTGGGTCGAAGATAATACCCAGATTATTTACCGAGTCGCCTTGTTTAATTGTTTGGTTGTCAAATGTTAAAGGACCGATAATCGGCATTTTCGTTTTTCTGGCATTGAGTTACAAGAAGTTAGCGGACATCCATTGTTTAATTTCATTAAGACACGCCTCCAGCTGACTACAGTCCGGCGTGTTGGTCAGCTTTAGGGGCATGTAGAGTTGGGTGTCATCAGCATAACAGTGAAAGCCAACACCGTATTTGCGTATGATGTCACCCAGCGGCAGCATGTATATGCCGAAGATGTGTTGTGTTCCGAAGATGTGTTGTGATCCGATGGTCGGATCATCACATATTGTTGCTTTGTTCCTTGTCATATCACATTTTGTAGTCTGACATACTTATTTCCTGTTTTGCTCCGTCACCATGGTTGCATATTATTTCCACCTGCTACTCTTGGTTCCCGCACACCTGTTTCTACTGTTCACTGTCGTTCTTCTGTCTCGGATCCTAGTTTGCTTCCACGCAACAGTTGATGACTTGCTTTCTATAATTATACTCGCTAGCTCTCGAGCTGCGTTTTGTTTTTCCCTAGCTTTCATGCTAGTAGTTTTTGTTTTCCCTTTTTTTGCCTTTGTGCCAAGTTTAGTGTTTCTGTTTGTTTCCCTAGCTCCCATGCTAGCTCCTTATGTTTGCCTATTCTGTTCAGCTCCAGTATTTTGGTTCCTAGCCCTTTTTATTATTTGAATAAATCCTTTATATCTTACCTTTCGCTGTGTTCTTGCCCTACGCATCCCCTGGAAGAACAACTCCGGCATTGCTTTGCCACACAAGTCTCAGAAGATGAAGCAATTTTAATGCTGAAGTTGAACTGAAATCCTGAGAGAATGTAGTATGAATGTAAGAATAGTTTGAATGTTGGAATGGTTTGAATGTTGAAAGAGTTTGAATTTCCAGGAAAACCGGAATTTGGAACTTGGGGAAGTGTTAGTTTTATATATATATATATACATAAAAAAAAAAAAAAAAAAAAAAAAATATATATATATATATATATATATATATATATCTCCTCTCTGAGCTGCTACCCTACCGTGGTAGAGGAGTTTGCGTGTCCCAATGATCCTAGGAGCTATGTTGTCTGGGGGCTTTCATGCCCCCTGGTAGGGTCTCCCAAGACAAACAGGTCCTAGGTGAGTGATCAGACAAAGAGCAGCTCAAAGACTTCTATGGAATTACAACAAAATGAACCCAGATTTCCCTCGCCCGGACGTGGGTCACCGGGGCCCCGCTCTGGAGCCAGGCCCGGAGTTGGGGCACAATGGCGAGCGCCTGGTGGTCGGGCCTGTCCCCATGGGGCCCGGCCGGGCACAGCCCGAAGAGGCAACGTGGGTCATCCCTCCAATGGGCTCACCACTCATAGGAGGGGCCATAGAGGTCGGGTGCATTGTGAGCTGGGCGGCAGCCGAAGGCAGGGCACTTGGCGGTCCGATCCTCGGCTACAGAAGCTACCTCTTGGGACGTGGAACGTCACCTCACTGGGGGGGAAGGAGCCTGAGCTAGTGCGCGAGGTAGAGAAGTTCCGGCTGGATATAGTCGGACTCACCTCGACGCACAGCAAGGGCTCTGGAACCACTTCTCTCGAGAGGGACTGGACCCTCTTCCACTCTGGCGTTGCCGGCAGTGAGAGGCGACGGGCTGGGGTGGCAATTCTCGTTGCCCCCCGGCTCAAAGCCTGCACGTTGGAGTTCAACCCAGTGGACGAGAGGGTAGCTTCCCTTCGCCTTCGGGTGGGGGGACGGGTCCTGACTGTTGTTTGTGCTTACGCACCAAACAGCAGTTCAGAATACCCACCCTTTTTGGGTACACTCGAGGGAGTACTGGAAAGTGCTCCTCCGGGTGATTCCCTTGTCCTACTGGGAGACTTCAACGCTCATGTTGGCAACGACAGTGAAACCTGGAGAGGCGTGATTGGGAAGAATGGTCGCCCGGATCTAAACCCGAGTGGTGTTTTGTTATTGGACTTTTGTGCTCGTCACGGATTGTCCATAACAAACACCATGTTCAAACATAAGGGTGTCCATATGTGCACTTGGCACCAGGACACCCTAGGCCGCAGTTCCATGATCGACTTTGTAGTTGTGTCATCGGATTTGCGGCCTTATGTTTTGGACACTCGGGTGAAGAGAGGGGCGGAGCTTTCTACCGATCACCACCTGGTGGTGAGTTGGCTGCGATGGTGGGGGAGGATGCCGGACAGACCTGGCAGGCCCAAGCGCATTGTGAGGGTCTGCTGGGAACGTCTGGCAGTGTTTCCTGTCAGAGAGAGTTTCAATTCACACCTCCGGGAGAACTTTGAACATGTCACGAGAGAGGTGCGGGACATTGAGTCCGAGTGGACCGTGTTCCGAGCCTCTATTGTCGAGGCGGCTGATTGGAGCTGTGGCCGCAAGGTTGTTGGTGCCTGTCGTGGAGGTAATCCCAGAACCCATTGGTGGACACCAGCAGTGAGGGATGCCGTCAAGCTGAAGAAGGAGTCCTATCGGGTTCTTTTGGCTCATAGGACTCCGGAGGCAGTGGACGGGTACCGAGGGGCCAAGCGGTGTGCAGCTTTAGCGGTCGCGGAGGCAAAAACTCGGACATGGGAAGAGTTCGGGGAAGCCATGGAAAACGACTTCCGGACGGCTTCGAAGCGATTCTGGACCACCATACGGTGCCTCGCGTGGACATCGGGGGCGGTACCTCTGGATTGGCAGACCGGGGTGGTGGTCCCTCTCTTTAAGAAGGGGGACCGGAGGGTGTGTTCCAACTATCGTGGGATCACACTCCTCAGCCTTCCCGGTAAGGTTTATTCAGGTGTACTGGAGAGGAGGCTTCGCCGGATAGTCGAACCTCGGATTCAGGAGGAACAGTGTGGTTTTCATCCTGGTCGTGGAACTGTGGACCAGCTCTATACTCTCGGCAGGGTTCTTGAGGGTGCATGGGAGTTTGCCCAACCAGTCTACATGTGCTTTGTGGACTTGTGGGGAGTGCTCAGAGAGTATGGGGTATCGGACTGTCTTATTGTGGCAGTCCGCTCCCTGTATGATCAGTGTCAGAGCTTGGTCCGCATTGCTGGCAGTAAGTCGGACACGTTTCCAGTGAGGGTTGGACTCCGCCAAGGCTGTCCTTTGTCACCCATTCTATTCATAACTTTTATGGACAGAATTTCTAGGCGCAGCCAAGGCGCTGAGGGGTTCCGGTTTGGTGGCCACGGGATTAGGTCTCTACTTTTTGCAGATGATGTAGTCCTGATGGCTTCATCTGGCCGGGATCTTCAGCTCTCACTGGATCGGTTCGCAGCCGAGGGTGAAGCGACCGGAATGAGAATCAGCACCTCCAAGTCCGAGTCCATGGTTCTCGCCCGGAAAAGGGTGGAGTGCCATTTCCGGGTTGGGGAGGAGACCCTGCCCCAAGTGGAGGAGTTCAAATACCTAGGAGTCTTGTTCACGAGTGGGGGAAGAGTGGATCGTGAGATCGACAGGCGGATCGGTGCGGCGTCTTCAGTAATGCGGACGTTGTATCGATCCGTTGTGGTGAAGAAGGAGCTGAGCCGGAAGGCAAAGCTCTCAAATTACCGGTCGATCTACGTTCCCATCCTCACCTATGGTCATGAGCTTTGGGTCATGACCGAAAGGATAAGATCACGGGTACAAGCGGCCGAAATGAGTTTCCTCCGCCGGGTGGCGGGGCTCTCTCTTAGAGATAGGGTGAGAAGCTCTGCCATCCGGGAGGAGCTCAACGTAAAGCCTCTGCTCCTCCACATCGAGAGGAGCCAGATGAAGTGGTTCGGGCATCTGGTCAGGATGCCACCCGAACGCCTCCCTAGGGATGTGTTTAGGGCACGTCCAGCTGGTAGGAGGCCACAGGGAAGACCCAGGACACGTTGGGAAGACTATGTCTCCCGGCTGGCCTGGGAATGCCTCGGGATCCCCCGGGAAGAGCTAGACGAAGTGGCTGGAGATAGGGAAGTCTGGGCTTCCCTGCTTAGGCTGCTGCCCCCGCGACCCGACCTCGGATAAGCGGAAGATGATGGATGGATGGATGGATATATATATATACACACACACACACACATAAAAAATATATATATATGTGTGTGTGTGTATGTGTGTGTATATATATATATATATATATATATATGTATTTTATTTTTTTTCTCATTTAACCACTTACTACACACACTGTATTATGCAAAACCGTGTGTTGGACATATTGCCTATGATTTAAAAAAAACTGCTGAAACCTGGACTTATTGTCATATTAATGTGTGGACATGTTGTACCATTCATATTAAGGCTTCAGAGTTGTATTATTCTGCCATATTTTTATGATGACTCAGTGATTCTGATGAGGACACCAAGGCACCTTACGGACCCACTCATTATAACGTGAGAACAGTCAATTAACCTTTGTCATGTCAGCAGTGTGGAGAGAAAGTCCACTCACACTCACCGAGCATTCCATGCTTTCGGTGATGAGTGGGCCCAGAAAATGAGTGGTGGGTATTTTTGGATGTATGCATTAAAGGGGAACTGCACTTTTTCATTCACAATACTTATAAAGAGACAGGAATTTTTTGGGGGGGTTTTGTTTTCCAACATATAAAAATTGTCTCTTTCTTGGTGGCGAGCAATGCAGCGAACTGAGCAATCAACTGTACCTCTAAAACCACTTTAAAAATGCATTCAGAAACCGTCAACAATATTTCATTCAGTTCCGTTACCTGTATAATAACCAAACTGTAACGACATTGTTTTTTGTAAGAGCAAACACTGAGGAACTCGTTTTCTATCGGAGTAACACATCGGCATTTATGTCGAAATCGCTTAGCTAGAAGTTCCACATTTTGCAGCTTTGATTCACTGTCTGCTCCCTCTTCCTTAGTGCTGGCTTCTTGAAGCATAAGTTCATTCTCAGTAAATTCAGCTTAAAAAAAAAAAACGTTGTGGATCCTCATTTGTCCAGAAATAGTCGTCGTTGTTTTTTTTTACCCAATTTACCATGTTTAGAACACATGCAAGTGTTTTGTATCCGGAAGAGGTTGTTGCCAGAAGTCGCCGGTGTGTTGCTATGGAAACAGAAATAAATTTGCCAAATAATTACTTCCGGCAATGATTAAAATGACTAAAATAGAGTATATAGTGTACATATTAAATATTGTTATGGTGTTTAATACTGCATTATATATATATATATACTTGTGTACATATTACATTCTACATTATATATATATATTTTTTTGTACATATTACATGCTATTATGAGAGTGTCTAATAATACATTATATATATTTGCAGTGTGTATAAAAAACATATTACATACTGGTATGATGGTGTCTGTTTCTACATTATATATACAGTATATGTATATACTAGATTATATATATATATATATATATATATATATATATATATATATATATATATATATATATATGTGTATGTATGTGTGGGAAAAATCACAAGACTACTTCATCTCTAAAGAACTGTTTCATGAGGGGTTCCCTCAATCATCAGGAGATTTAAAAAAAATAAAAATAATAAAAAAAATGTAAAAATCTCCTGATGATTGAGGGAACCCCTTTTGAAACAGTTCTGTAGAGATGAAGTAGTCTTGTGATTTTTCCCACACATATATACATACATATATATATATATGTATGTATAAAAGGTTGCAAGATGACCTTAGCAAGCAAGCCCAAGCCCTGAAAATACCCACTCATTCGCAGTGCGCCTTATAATTCGGCCCGCCCTATGGTACATAAGATGTGTACAATATTGTGTTGCAGGAGCAGATATTCCAGGACTCGTTTTTTTTTTTTTTTCGATGAATTGCGGGCCCGAGGCGTCTTTGTTTGAGTAGTTTGACACATCCTGGTTAAAACACGACACGGACGCTGGGACTTTAAACCAATACCATAACTTTTGCCGACATTCCAACGACAGTATTGAAAAGTTTCCCCCCGCAGAAGCGAGTCGTTATTGGCAAAGTAGCACACAGCTCACTGGACGTGTGGCTCGCTGTAACTGTTCAATCTCACGCCAGAGATGTTTTATTGGATTCTAATCTTGTGACCGGACAGTCTATTGCATTAAGATGAATTTACTGCCACGGCCACAGAGCCGTTTTCTGGACAATTCCCTTCATATGGTGCGGGGTGTTTGGCTGTGGAAAATATCCTCCCGCTGCAGAGTATTTCATGCTTTCAGGGATGCGCCTGATTGGCAATTGAATCATGTTGCAGTGGACCATCACTTGTCTTTTGTGAAGGGATCAGATGTGAGCTCGCCGACATGTGATACACTGCGAAAAGTGTTATCTGCCAATAGAACAAGAACATTTGGCTTGTTGAGACTTTCCAATGTACTAGCATTTACTTAATTTAAGGATATTTTTCAACATATTGAGCAAAAAGGTCTCTTTTTTTTCTACCAAGAAAAGTGCACTTGTTATTAGTGAGAATGTACTTATTTTAGGGTATTTTTGGGTTCATTAAGGGTTTGCTAATTTTACTTGTTTTGGAAAGTCTTGACAATCCAAATTTTCTTGTTCTATTGGCAGATAATCTTCCTTATTTCAAATAAAATTCCACTCATTTTTGTATTTTTTTGTTTTTGTTTTTGAACACTGACTTTATGCAGTGTGTGCTCGCCAACATATAATACTGTTAAGGTCTTGGTCAAGTGGGGGTGACCCCAGGATGCAGAGACGGGAGACAAGGTGGGATTACAAAAAATGAAAAAAATTAACGAGACAAAAAGGGATAACAAATCGTGATGGGGCAGAAACGCACACCATGTAATCTGGACAAAATAGGTTCCTCAGAGGTCGGCAGGAGAAAGAGCCAGGGCACACTGAGCAGGGCAAAGATCAAAAACAAGAACAGAAACAAAAAACAACCCAAAGGCAAGCGTGCCTATCGCACGCGGAAACTAAGGCAAAAAAACTTAGGACATTAAACTATAGACATGAAAACAACTAACCAAACTATGGTATAGAACAAACCCATTTTCCTGTGGCATGAAACAAATAAGTAGCAAAACTTGGAATCGGACATGGAACGAGCAACATGAAATGTGGTATCGCATGAAAACAAGCAATGACGCCACACTGAAAAAACTGATATCCAAGTAAGATTAAATATCTCAAATAAGGATGATATTTGTTTATTCTCTGTCTGATAAGATCATTCTTCTCACTAAGCAGATTTTATGTTAGTGTTTTACTTGTTTTAAGGATTTTGGTCCTAAATGATCTCAGTAAGATGTTACAGCTTGTTGCTGAGATTTGATGACCTATATTAGTAAAACATGCTTGAAACTAGAATATCAACTGTTGCAAAGCTGTGTCATCAACACTCAAGTATACAACTACTTTTTTCAAGTAATATTTTCTTACTTTAAGCATGAACAAAAAAAAAGTATCATGATGCCGAGCGCATATCATTATGTCAAGATAATGGCACTAGCGTTTACTTAATTAAATAATATTTTTCAACATATTGAGCAAAAAGGTCTTTTTTTTCCACCAAGAGAAATGCACTTGTTATTAATGAGAATATACTTTTTTTTTACGTATTTTGGGGTTCATTGAGGTTAGCTAATTTTACTTGTTTTGGAAGGACTTGACAAGCCGAATTTTCTTCCTCTATTGGCAGATAATTTTGATTCGTTCGAATAAAATACCGCTCAGTTTTGTCTTTTTTCTTGTATTTTAACACTGACTTTTTTTTTTTTTACCATGAATTGATTAACGTGTACCCCGACTTAAACAAGTTGAAAAACTTATCCGGGTGTTTCCATTTAATGGTCAATTGTACGGAATACGTACTGTACTGTGCAATCTACGAATAAAAGTTTCAATCAATCAATCAAAATACGGTGCAGGCCGACTGACTGGCAAAGACAGGCTTAAATGAGGGTCTCTTAATTTGAGCAAGTGCGTGTCCCGAACACCAGAGGCAGGTGAAACCAGTAAGTCGGCATGGCAACCAAAACAAAACAAGGGTGCACAAAAACAGGATCTTAACGGAGTCTTAAAACTAACAGAAAATAACAAAAACATAATCCAGAACACATTTAATTACACCAAGTCCATTTGGCTCTCATCTGTTTTAATTGCCAGACACATTCGTGTCACAAAATCATGATTTTATTTTTGTATTTCATGCTTTAAGTAAGAAATTATTACTTTACAAAAGTAGTTTTATACTTGTGAGTGTTGATGTCAGTTGATATTCTAGTTTCAAGTGTGTTTTACTCAATATAGGTCATCAAATCTCAGCAACAAGCTGTAATATCTTACTGGGCTCATTTAGGACCAAAACCCTAAAAAGACTCTAACATAAAATTTGCTCAGTGAGAAGAATTATCTTATCAGACAGAAAATAAGCAAATATCACCCTTATTTGACATATTTAATCTTACTTATATTTCAGTTTTTGTATTGAGTCCGTGCTGGATGTTGCAAAAAACATATGCTCGAATGCATCGTCCTTTTTTTTTAGCAAGCCACAGCAGAAAAAAGTTGAATTAAGATCACCCTTCTCGGTTTATTGGTCCGTATTTTAACAGTAAAGGACAATTAAAAGCACATTTATATGGTCGAAGAGTTGTTTGCGGCTAATAAACCCACCCCCAGATCCATGTAAATATAAATTAATGTTTAAGAGACAAGGTTAAAAGTCTAACACATTTACAAGGAGAACTTGCAATCCCGTGACACCATTAACGTCATAAATGCAACCATTGAATCCAAATCAAGCCGTACATGTCCCCCGCTGCTCTTTTGAATTGATCACTTTGCGGGATTTTGGCAAAATGTGTCGAACATATTCAAATAGCCGCTCGTTGAGTTACTATCAGGCGGATATTTGGATGAAGCTAAATACAAACCTTGTTTCCATATGAGTTGGGAAATTGTGTTGGATGTAAATATAAACGGAATACAATGATTTGCAAATCCTTTTCAACCCATATTCAATTGAATGCACTACAAAGACTAGATATTTGATGTTCAAACTCATGAACTTTTTTTTTTTTTTTTGCAAATAATAATTAACTTAGAATTTCATGGCTGCAACACGTGCCAAAGTAGTTGGGAAAGGGCATGTTCACCACTGTGTTACATCACCTTTTCTCAACTAATTTTTGAAGCTTTGAAAGTGGAATTCTTTCCCACTCTTGTTTTATGTAGAGCTTCAGTTGTTCTCGGCTGTCGTATTTTACGCTTCATAATGTGCCACACATTTTCGATGGAAGGCAGGTCCGGACTGCAGGCGGGCCAGGAAAGTACCCGCACTCTTTTTTTACGAAGCCACGCTGTTGTAACACGTGCTGAATGTGGCTTGGCATTGTCTCACTGAAATAAGCAGGGGCGTCCATGGAAAAGACGGCGCTTAAATGGCATCATATGTTGTTCCAAAACCTGTATGTACCTTTCAGCATTAATGGTGCCTTCACAGATGTGCAAGTTACCCATGCCTTGGCACTAATGCACCCCCATACCATCACAGATGCTGGCTTTTCAACTTTGCGTCGATAACAGTCTGGATGGTTCGCTTCCCCTTTGGTCCGGATGAAACAATGTCGAATATTTTCAAAAAACAATTTGAAATATGGACTCGTCAGACTACAGAACACTTTTCCACTTTGCATCAGTCCATCTTAGATGATCTCGGGCCCAGAGAAGCCGGCGGCGTTTCTGGATGTTGTTGATAAATGGCTTTCGCTTTGCATAGTAGAGCTTTAACTTGCCCTTACAGATGTAGGGACTAACTGTATTTAGTGACAGTGGTTTTCTTAAGTGTTCCTGAGCCCATGTAGTGATATCCTTTAGAGATTGATGTCGGTTTTTGATACAGTCCCGTCTGAAGGATCGAAGGTCAGGGTCATTCAATGTTTCCGGCCATGCCGCTTACGTGGAATTTTTTCTCCAGATTGTCTGAACTTTTTGATGATATTATGGACCGTAGATGTTGAAATCCTTAAATTTCTTGCAAATGCACTTTGAGAAACGTTTGACTATTTGCTCGCACAGTTGTGGACAAAGGGGTGTACCTCGCCCCATTCTTTCTTGTGAAAGACTGAGCATTTTTTGGGGAAGCTGTTTTTATACCCAATCATGGCATCCACCTGTTCCCAATTAGCCTGCACACCTGTGGGATGTTCCAAATAAGTGTTTGATGAGCATTCCTCAACTTTGTCAGTATTTATTGCCACCTCTGCCAACGTTTTTGTCATGTTTTGCTGGCATCAAATTCTAAAGTTAATGATTATTTGCAAAAAATAACACGTTTATCAGTTTGAACATCAAATATGTTGTCTTTGTCGCATATTCAACTGAATATGGGTTGAAAATGATTTACAAATCATTGTATTCTGTTTATATTTACATCTAACACAATTTCCCAACTCATATGGAAACGGAGTTTGTAGAATTCTTTGGCGGGAGAGACGGCAACCAATGAAAAAGTTTTCACGGACCATCTCGCGTTGTAAAAAAAAAAAAACGACAGGAGGAGACATTAGATTGGCATCATGTGTCAGTGTCATCCTTCGGGTGATTAAAAGCCAAACGATTGATGTTTTCCACTGAATCTCTTAATTAAAAGAATAATTGGAAAATTAATAGCTCTTATGAATTCCAGAGGTGCCAGTCACCATGGCGACTCCCAGTTGTAAGTCAGGCGTTTATGATCTGTGGGACGCCAATAAATTGTCTGTAACAGAAACTTTAATACGCATAGTTTTAATGGGAAAAAAGTGAAATGTGCTTGTAAACACGGGTTGAGTCGTGAATGTTCAACGCGGAAAGGCCTAAATTGACGACGTCGAATCGCTCTTCAAATATCAAGGCTTCACTATATTGTACATTTTATTTTATTTTTATAGATTTTTTGCCTGTTGTTGCCCGGATTTTGGTATGCATTCCAACTTGTAAATAAACGTGAATAAAAGTCGGCTTACAGCGGAGACAATGGTAGGTCGTCTATATCGCCATAAATAACCATTCAAAAAGCGCCAAAAATACTCAATTTAAATTTCCTGACTTGAATATGAACCAAGTATTAGTGATATTGTTATTATAAGCGCTAATGCATACAACCTATTTAAAGCAGTAATTTACCACATGTTCCAGTGTTTGCAACATCCACTGGTCTGCTGCTTCCTCGCTTCCTTGCTCCCCGGAAGTTTATTCTAAAACATAAACCATGCCTCTCACCTGGACAGAAGGAGTCTGAGAAGGTATTCCGACAATTTGGTACACTTTGACAGCCAATTTAGACCTGGGAATGGCGAGAATGATACGAAAAGACGCTGGGTCCCCCACCTCGTTTTTTTGTGTGGATTATAAAACATTCCTCACCAAAATGGGAATATAGCAGACATTGTACAGTAAGTGATGTTTTATTATGTTTGTTGACGACTCTCATAGAGTGTGCAGTGAGTAATAATCGGTGATTGAAAAAAAACAAAAAATCAGATATAATGTGTTTTTTATAAATAAAATTATCAAAGTACGTAATTATTAAATGTTATTATAAATGTTACCACATTACACAAATAAAACCCAGATGGAGGTGTTTGGATGTTTTTTTAAATGCTTTCTAGGCGGAAAAGCACAGCTCCCATAGGCTCTAATGCAAGCAAAAGTTTAATCTCCTTTTTTTAATATTTATAATGCAAAAAAAAAAAAAAAAAAAAAAAAGGAAAATCCATCGTCATGTCTTTTGTAATGATTGTGAACAAAAAAAGTTCAGTTCCCCTTTGGGGCTTAGTCCACACATTGTTGGCCTGAATTAGGGATTTTTATTTATAAATAAGTAATTAGTTCCGTCTTATTTTAAATTACTGTTTGTAAATGCTATTGTAAACAGACAGTCGAGCTATGCAATACTATACAATGTAAAAAGAAGAATGCCTATATACTGTATAAATATATATATATATATATATATATATATATATATATATATATATATATATATATATATATATATATACACATACATACATACATACATACAGGACTGTTTAAGAAAATTAGAATATTGTGATAATGGAAGTAAAAACATGAAAATGTCACACATTAAAAGCGTTACTAAAACGGGCTTCTTTCATCTCCGTAATATCGCAAAAATTCGCTCCATTCTGTCCACTAAAGACGCTGAGATCATTATCCATGCGTTTGTTACGTCTCGCCTCGACTACTGTAACGGATTATTTTCGGGTCTCCCCATGTCTAGCATTAAAAGATTACAGTTGGTACAAAATGCGGCTGCTAGACTTTTGACAAGAACAAGAAAGTTTGATCACATTACTCCTGTACTGGCTCACCTGCACTGGCTTCCTGTGCACTTAAGATGTGACTTTAAGGTTTTACTACTTACGTATAAAATACTACACGGTCTAGCTCCATCCTATCTTGCCAATTGTATTGTACCATATGTCCCGGCAAGAAATCTGCGTTCAAAAGACTCCGGCTTGTTAGTGATTCCCAAAGCCCCAAAAAAGTCTGCGGGCTATAGAGCTTTTTCATTTCGGGCTCCAGTACTCTGGAATGCCCTCCCGGTAACAGTTCGAGATGCCACCTCAGTAGAAGCATTTGAGTCTCACCTTAAAACTAATTTGTATACTCTAGCCTTTAAATAGACTCCCTTTTTAGACCAGTTGATCTGCCGTTTCTTTTCTTTTTCTTCTATGTCCCACTCTCCCTTGTGGAGGGGGTCCGGTCCGATCCGGTGGCCATGTACTGCTTGCCTGTGTATCGGCTGGGGACATCTCTGCGATGCTGATCCGCCTCCGCTTGGGAAGGTTTCCTGCTGGCTCCGCTGTGAACGGGACTCTCGCTGCTGTGTTGGATCCGCTTTGGACTGGACTCTCGCGACTGTGTTGGATCCATTGTGGATTGAACTTTCACAGTATCATGTTAGACCCGCTCGACATCCATTGCTTTCCTCCTCTCTAAGGTTCTCATAGTCATCATTGTCACCGACGTCCCACTGGGTCATTATTGTCACCGATGTCCCACTGGGTGTGAGTTTTCCTTGCCCTTATGTGGGCCTACCGAGGATGTCGTGGTGGTTTGTGCAGCCCTTTGAGACACTAGTGATTTAGGGCTATATAAGTAAACATGGATTGATTGATTGATACATTCTGGATTAATTACACATCAACTGAAATAATGCAAGCCTTTTATTATTAAAATATTGCTGATAAAGGCATACAGCTTAAGAAAACTCAAAAATCCTATCTCAAAAAATTTGAATATTTCCTCAGACCAATTAAAAAAAAGATTTATAACAGCAAAACAAAATCAACACATTTGAAAATGTCAATTAATGCACTAAGTACTTGGTTAGGAATCCTTTTGCACGGATTGCTGCATCAATGCAGCGTGGCATGGAGGCAATCGGCCTGTGGCATTGCTGGGTTGTTATGGATGCCCAGGATGCTTCAACAGCGGCCTTTAGCTCATTTGCATTATTGGACCTGGTGTCTTTCAGCTTCTTCTTCACAATAACACACAAATTCTCTATGAGGTTCAGCTCAGGGAAGTTGGCAGGCCAATCGCGGACAGTAATGCCTTGGTCAATACACCAGTTACTGGTGGTTTTTGCACTTTGGACAGGTGCCAGATCATGCTGGAAAATTAAATCATCATCAATCATTTGTAAAAGTCTTATTTTTTTTGTGATAGAGTGATATATATATATATACATATATATGTATATATATATATATATATATACATATATATATATATGTATACATATATATATATATATATATATACATATATGTATACATATATATATATATATATATATATACATATATATATATATATATATATATATATATATATATATATATATATATATATATATATATATATATATATATATATATATATATATATATATATTGTTGTCCTTGTCCCAACAGAAGGGCGATGCGGCAGTATGGCTGGTTTAAATGAGAAGTCGGAGATGCTTTACTGAACCAAAAGTTGCTTTATTACAAGCGAGCATCATCATACAAGACTGCAGTTCCTGGAGGAGGTCAGGTCAAAAAAAATGAGGCACTCCTAACTTGGAGAAGCCAAACCATCAGTTTTATATTCCCCCTCCCCGTCTCTGTGTGTGGGGGGCTAAGTCAGGAAAGCACATGAAAACCACAAACGAGGGAGATGTTCGTGTGTAAGTGTCTGGAAAACAACTGCTTTAAGTCACAACTTAAAAGTTGGCGTTGAGCTACACAGGTAGTCTTTTCTCAAGGATAGGGCTATCACTCTTGAATTCTGAAGTCCCAATTAGGGCCTGTTTCTTACGAGAAGTGATCCAATCCTCCTGCGAATATCAGACTAAGGGGCCTTTTCCTATTATGTGCTCAAACTGAAATACCACAATTTAATTCTACTTAATCGTTTGCTTTTTCCAAGAAGAATATAAACATTCACCATATGCAAAACATAATACGAGTTAATTAATTCAATTCAGTGACGATCCGTTGGATCAAAAGAGAAGTCGGAGAAGCTTTACTAAACCAAAAGTTGCTTTATTAAAAGCGAGCGTTCCTGAAGGAGGTCAGGTAAAAAAAAAAATAGGCACTCCTAACTTGGACAAGCCAAACCATCAGTTTTATATTCCTCCTTCCTGCTTCTGTGTGTAGATGCTAAATCAGGAGAGCACATCCTGATGATTAAAAGGAGACGCTCGCGTTTAAGTGTCTGAAAAAGAACTGTTTTATGTCAAATCTTGAGTGTTGGCGTTGAGCTAGACAGATAGTCTCTTCTCAAGGACAGGGCTATCACTCTTGCATTCCAAAGTCCCAATTAGGGCCTCTTTTCTACAAGAAGTATGACCACGCTATGAAGATATGGCCGATGGATGATGCATTCAAATGCATGTTGGTCCGTTTTATATTCCAGTTATTAAATATGACGGTCAAGTCAGTCTTTTCGAACTTGAAGAGTGCTGTACGAACAAAAAGACTCGTCGGTAATTATCGGAAAAGACGAGGGTGGATTGAAAATTGTGACTCTCTGTTCAATTTGACCTTTCACCCCAGACAAATTATCCCTCCTTTGTCCAAGATCTTTAAAGCTAAATACGACTTTTGGTTTAAAAACCGTGACCAGCAGACCACTCACGAGGGAAAGCGATCTGATCTTTGACCTCATCGCTCGTCCCTACTGGGGTTCTTTAGAAAAATAATCTTGTAAAGTTGGAATATTGATTTGATAAGATGGCACTATCACACATTTTCTTTTTTTTTATTATTTTCTTTTTTTTTACTTCCTGCAGTGTTCTGGTTAAATATGACAAAAATAATACAAAATGTATTTGATGAACAGTGTGTCCCCAAAATTTTGAAGGCCAATAATTCAGAATTTTTTTTGTTGAAATAACCAAATAATTTCAAAAAGATCAATATTTGACATACCCTTTCTTCTTGGTGGTGAAGTGAATTAATTAACTCATATTATGTTCTACATATGGTGAATGTTAGAGAAAGCAAGCCACCAGGTTTAAGTAAATAATGGTTGAGCCCAAAATAAATGAAGGAGCTTTAGTTGGACATTCGTATGTGGACTGGGTTAACTTTTTCACGAGAAGAGGCAATACATTCAGACTTTGGAATGCAAAAGTGATGGCTCTATCCTGGAGGAAAGACTCCATGTCTATCTTCACGCAAACATTTAAAGTTCCGACACACAGAGGTTGTTTTCCGGTCACTTACACATTAATATTTCCTTACATGGTCAGGTTGTACTCTCAATCAATCAATCAATGTTTATTTATATAGCCCTAAATCACAAGTGTCTCAAAAGTGTGTTTTGAAACACATCAAGATATGGTCTACGTCCCCTTTTGTCTTGCTAGTGAAGTAAATTAATGAACTCATATCATGTTCTACATATGGTGGATGTTTATACTCACCTTGGAGAAAGCGAACCACGAGGTTTAAGTAAAAAAATGGTTAAGTTGAGCCCATAATAAATAAAGGAGCCTTAGTTGGACATTCGTATGTGGACTGGGTTAACTCTCTCAGTCTTTGGAATGCAAAAGTGATAGCTCTCTCCTGGAGGAGCGACTCCATGCCTATCTTCATGCCAACATTTAAAATTCCGACATACAGAGGTTGTTTTCCGGTCACTTATACATGAACATCTCCTTACATGGTCAGGGAGTACTCTCAATCAATCAATCAATCAAAGTTTATCTATATAGCCCCAAATCACAAGTGTCTCAAAGGGCTTCACAAGCCACAACGACATCCTCGGTTCAGAGCCCCCATAAGGGCAAGTAAAAACTCACAATTCAGTGGGACGTCAATGTGAATGACTGTGAGAAACCTTGGAGAGGGGAGAAAAGATGCAATGGACATCGAGTGGTTCCAGCATAATATTGTGAAAGTCCAGTCCATAGTGGATCTAACATAATAGTGAGAGTCCAGTCCATAGTGGGGCCAGCAGGAGACCATCCCGAGCGGAGACGGGTTAGAAGCGCAGAAATGTCCCCAACCAATACACAGGTGAGTGGGGGGCAGATCAACTGGTCTATTCCTAACTGAGTGCTATGCTACGGTAGGAAAAACATTCCCAAAAATGTTGTGGCTACAAAATAAAAGTTGACTGTACTTTTTCTAGAATTGTGTACTTCAGACTGTGGAGAGGGGCGTGGCCGGCGGGCCTGCCGCGTAAACGGGATGTGCCAGGACCGGCCTCGAAGACAGCAACAGGTGGGTGGATGGCCCAGATGGACCTTGTCATCTAATCACCTGTCACCTTATTAGCAGCAGCCGTGAGAGACACGGGGGTTGGAGTTGGAGTTGGGGTGGGGGTGGGGAACCCAAGAGAGCAAAGAGAGATTTTGCTGGAAAGCAGAATTGATGAATATAAAACAGTGTTATACCCTGAATCCCGGGCTCTCATGGCAGCGTGTGGTGGTCCGGGGAACCAACGAGAGGGCAACATCTACACAGATATTGTACTATATACATATAGGGACAAAGTTTTAGGAATACTACTTACAACATTTAAACAATTTCCAACCTCACTTTGAACCAACTCGGAAGAATAGCCCGTATATATACCGTATTTTCCAGTTATCAGCTACGGTGTCCCCACGGACTACAAAGGTAAACACGCGCAATTTTCCAAGATTCATGCAGATCCCAAATTCAGATCAGCAGGTACCAGAGGGTAGGAAAAGTGGCTTTTGCATAATATTGCGAAAGAAAAAGCCAGATAATATGTGTCATGATTTGTGGCCCGGATAATTTTTTTGTTATGTTCTGTTATTTTTGGACTCCCTTAGTTCCTGTTTTGTGCACCTCTGGGTTTGTTTTGGTCTTCTATGGGGATTAATTGGGTTCACCTGCCTCTGGTTAGTGGTCGGCACGCTCACCTGTTGTCGACCACTAATCAGAGCTATTTCTTTACATTTCTTGCCACACTCGCCCTGGCTTCTTTTTTTGGCTGTACGCAAACTGCTATGTAAGTATTTGTCTTTTAGTCTATGCTAAGTGGTAGCCTTAGCTTCCAGTGCGATCTGCACCCTGTTCCTTCGGCTTATTTTCGGTTTTGGTACTTCTTTGGGGCAGCACGTCCTGGGTCAATCCCGGGCTCGGGATCTTTCTGTGTGGAGTTCGCATGTTCTCCCCGTGACTGCATGAGTTCCCTCCGGGTATTCCGGCTTCCTCCCAGCTCCAAAGACATGCACCTGGGGATAGGTTGATTGGCAAACACTAAATGTGTGAATGTGAGTGTGAATGTTGTCCATCTATGTTGGCCCTGCGATGAGGTGGTGACTTGTCCGGGGTGTGCCCTGCCTTCCGCCCGAATGCAGTGACCCCCCCCCCCCGCGACCCCAAAAAGGGACAAGCGTTAGAAAAGGGATGGATGGTACTTCTTTGATTTTCCAGGAATAAATCATGTTCCTACCTGCAAGTCGTGTTCGGAGTGATCCGTTTGCATCCCGAGGGAACAGACCTCCCCCAACCCTCGCATGTAAAAATAATTCTTATCTTATACACACAGCGTAATGATCAAGCTAAATTGGCCCTAGTGTGTGAATGTGAGTGTGAATGTTGTCCATCTATGTTGGCCCTGCGATGAGGTGGCGACTTGTCCGGGGTGTGCCCTGCCTTCCGCCCGAATGCAGTCACCCTCTCGTGACCCCAAAAAGGGACAAGCGTTAGAAAATGGATGGATGGTACTTCTTTGATTTTTGAGGAATAAATCATGTTCCTACCTGCAAGTCGTGTTCGGAGTGATCCGTTTGCATCCCGGGGCAACAAACCTCCCCCAACCCCCGCATGTAAGAATAATTCTTATCTTATACACACAGCGTAATGATCAAGCTGTGCGGCTTCATAGCTTACCAAAGCCGTACCAAGACATTTTGATTGATCTGTGAGTGTCATGTATAATTTTCCATATTTTCAATATAAAATGTTGGGTTTACTTGTCATATCTCTTATGTGTGACTGCCATCTACTGGTCGATCATCATTACTCCATACATTGAGCGCACCATCGACTTTTGAGAAGAAAAAAACAATTTTCAGTGCGTCTTATAGTCCGGAAAATAAGGTATACAACATATTCTTACGTCAAACCATCTACAGCATGGGCGTCAAACTTCGCCAGGTTGATACAGCGGCAGTGCCGCTGTAACACCGCATTCACCGCTTATACTCATACTTGCCAACCCTCCTGATTTTCCCGGGAGACTACCGAAGTTCAGTGCCCCTCACGAAAATCTCCCGGGGCAACCATTCTCCCGAATTTCTCCCCGGACAACAATATTGGGGTCGTGCCTTAAAGGCACTGCCTTTAGCGTTCTCCACAACCTGTCGTTACGTCCGCTTTTCCCCTATACATACAGCGTGCCGGCCAAGGCACATAATATATGTGGCTTGTATACATACATACACACACACACACACACACACACACACACACACACACACACACAAGTGACTGCAAGGCATATTTGATCAACAGCCATACAGGTCACACTGAGGGTGGCCGTATAAACAACTTTAACACTGTTACAAATATGCGCCACACTGTGAAGCCACGCCAAACAAGAATGACAAGCACAATTCGGGAGAACAACCGCACCGAAACACGACATGAACACAACAGAACAAATACTCAGAATCCCTTGCAGCACTAACTCTTCCGGGACGCTCCAATATCCACCCCCGCTACTACCAAACCCCGCCCACCTCATTTTTATATTTTTCCGAATGTATTAGCCTGTGGAAAAAGTAATGTTAATATTTACATTAGAAGGCTGCAAATACAAAAGAGGCATTACATTTTTTATTTGAATTTTATTTCTGTGATGTGTTTTCGTTTGTTTTTTGAAAGTTGATTTTGCACTATTAGGTTGTATAAGCGTTATTTAAGCAAATCAGTGTAACAAACTGAGCAATAATTAATGTTTTATTCATTCACTTTCTCCTGCTACTTCAAGGCTTGAATGTTTGATTCATTCCTTATTGTTATTTTACTTTCAAATTTATTATTGGCCCGTGGAAAAAGTTTATTTTGATGTTTACCTCAGAAGGCTGCAAATAGAAAAGAGGCATTCAATTTTTATTGAAATTTTATTTGATATGCCATTGATATTTTTTAAATATTGTTATTATTATTTGAAACTCAATTTTGCATGTCACTATAAAGTTATATAAGCCTTGCTTGTTCAATATTCAATGCAAAACTTGTTGGGGTCCCTATTAAAAGGTTAATTTGTTCAGTTTAAAATTTTGGCCCACTCTGTATTGAGTTTGACACCCCTGGCCTAAAATATATAAGCATGAATTGGTTAACGTGGACCCCGACTTAAACAAGTTGAAAAACTTAATGGGTTGGTTAATTGTACGACATATCTTCTGTACTGTGCAATCTACTAATACAAGTTTCAATCAATCGATCAAGCCGCAGACATGTTTGACAGTTAAATACATCTTTCCTTGTGTTCGCCCTTGCCAAGTTCCCCACAATAAATGAATAAATGGCTCCACCATGACATTTATTTTTTTCCACAATGGGAATTAAAGCTATAAAGTGTGCTGACAGTCTCACCAGGCACAGTCACAATCATTTTTTGCTCCTTCCTGCCGACCAAAATGACTCACTTGTGAAACTAACGGCGTGCCGTCGGGTCCCTCAACGCCTTCCCAAACGTAAATGATCATAAATTAATCAAAGTAAATTTTATTTTTAATCGACATTCCATAGATATGTAAAAGTATTGTTTTTAAGTTAGAGCTTTGATCCAATCAGAAGTCAGCTGGGTTGTTGCCAGATCTTTATGAATTTGGCTGTAGCCTTCTGAATCAACATAGTGATTCAGAAGTTAAATGTTAGTATTTTTTCACATTTAATAGGTTTTTTTGCTATTTAAATTTTGACCGTACCACATAAGATATGTTTTAATTGCTGATGCGGGTGTATTGATTTTGAAATGAACCAGAAAAAAACAGTTTTGTACACTGTTGACGTGTTTCAATGCTCAGTAGTGCACACATGTGTTTGTGTATAGTATTTCGACAGCAATGGTCATGTGGTGACATCAATGACGGTATTTTGAGAGGTAATCATTTAAGTCGGACACCACTGAAGGCCTAGGTGGGAAACGCCCCGACCCGCCACTGCGTAAGCTGAAATTTCCTATGGTGACATTGTCAAGTAAATGGCACGGAAGTGTACCCGTGTTAATGGGCCCCCCTGTCAGAAATAAACGACGCTTTAGGCGGCCTGGCAGGTACAAATGTCTACACTAACCTTTCTCGGTGGCTGTGGCCGGTGGGCCCGCTATTGAATTTATAATTAACTCGTGAGGAAATGTGGGCAATTTTTCTATTAAAAGAGACATCTTGTCAATTACAATCCCTTGCAGAGATATTCACTGAACTTCCTGTTGGAGGAAAAGGTCAATAACTGTATGTAATGAGTAATTGACTCAAGGCAAGGGAACGGCTCCGGCTCAGTCCGTGGTTCTGATCGAGTCTTGCATTGTGATTTATTCTCGTATGATTTTCCAACGTGTTGTGGGGGTGGAAAAAATGGTGTCTGATTGAAGTACCACTGTTTGGGCCCAATTTGTCGCTGAAATATGACTTGGGGAAATTAAACTGAAATGTACTTAACGGGAAAAAGAAGAGGACTTGGGACAGCACAAAGCGACGCTAATGACCGACTAAACGGTGGCGTCGTATTTGTGGTCCGCATGTTTAAATGGATCCTATTACAAACGCGGTTTCCATATGAGTTGGGAAATTGTGTTACATGTAAATATAAATGGAATACAAAGATTTGCAAATAATTTTCAACCCAAATTCAGTTGAATATGCTGCAAAGACAACATATATGATGTTCAAACTGATAAACATTTTTTTTTTTTTTGGCAATCAATCATTAACTTTAGAATTTGATGCCAGCAACATGTGACAAAGAAGTTGGGAAAGTGGCAATACGTACTGATGAAGTTGAGGAATGCTCATCAAACACTTATTTGGAACATCCCGCAGGTGTGCATGCTAATTGGGAACAGGTGGGTGCCATGATTGGGTATAAAAACAGCTTCCCAAAAAATGCTCAGTCTTTCACAAGAGAAGATCGGGCGAGGTACACCCCTTAGTCCACAACTGCGTGAGCAAATAGTCAAACAGTTTAACAACAACGTTTCTCAAAGTGCAATTGCAAGAAATTTAGGGATTTCAACATATACGGTCCATAATATTATCAAAAGGTTCACAGAATCTGGAGAAATCACTCCAGATTCACCAACATTGAATGATCGTGACCTTCCATCCCATAGACGGCACTGTATCAAAAACCGACATCAATCTCTAAAAGATATCACCACATGGGCTCAGGAACACATCAGAAAACCACTTTCATTAAATAAAGTTTGTCGCTACATCTGTAAGTGTAAGTTCAAGCTCTGCTATGCAAAGCGAAAGCCATTTATCAACAACATCCAGAAACGCCGCCGGCTTCTCTGAGCCCGAGATCATCTAAGATGGACTGATGCAAAATTGAAAAGTGTTCTGTAGTCTAACGAGTCCACATTTCAAATTGTTTTTGGAGATATTCAACATTAGGTCATCCGGGCCGTATATTTACACCTAACACAATTTCCCAACTCATATGGAAACAGGGTTTGTGGAACAAGAACGTTTGATCAATGGCTCACCTGCACTGGCTCCCTGTGCACTTAAGATGTGACTTTAAGGTTTTACTACTTCTGTATAATATACTACACGGTTTAGCTCCATTTTATCTTGCCGGTTGTATTGTACCATATGTCCCGGCAAGAAATCTGCGATCAAAGAACTCCGACTTATTAGTGATTCGCAGAGCCCCCCAAACAAGTCTGCAGGCTATATAGTGTTTTCTATTCGGGCTCCAACAGTTAGAGATGCTACCTCAGTAGAAACACTTAAGTCCCATCTTAAAACTCATTTGTAGGCTCTAGCCTTTAAATAAACCCCCTTTTTCGACCAGTTGATCTGCCGTTTATTTTCTGCCCCGCTCTCTTTTGTGGAGGGGGCGGCATGGATGAAATGTTGGCTGCCCAGAGTCGGGACCCGGGGTAAACCGGGGGTGCATCGGTTGGGGACATTTCTGTGCTGCTGACCCGTCTCCGCTCGGGATGGTGTCCTGCTGGCTCCACTATGGACTGGATTCTCACACTATTATGTTAGATCCACTATGGACTGGACTTTCACAATATTATGCCAGACCCACTCGACGTCCATTGCATCCGGTCTCCCTTAGAGTGTGGGGGTGGGGGGGTCACCCACATCTGCGGTCCTCTCCAAAGTTTCTCATAGTCATCCACATTGACTGGGTTGTGAGTTTTTCCTTGCCCTTGTGTGGGCTCTGAACCAGGGATATCATCTTGGCTTATGCACCCCTTTGAGACACTTGTGATATAGAGCTATATAAATAAATATTGATTGATTGATATTTAAAAAAATAGGCATAATGTGCCATATTTTTTTTAACCATAGGGCGCACCAGTTTTTAAGGCTTATTTACAGGGTCATATTGTTTTTTGACCACTTCCTTGTGGTCTACATAACATGTAAAGTGGTTATATGTTCAAAAAAGAAAGACTATAGACAAATACTAAACGCAATGGGACTTATACTTATGGTGCAAGGTACAAAAGAGCAAGTACATTTTCAACTTGCAGCACCTGGAGTGAGCAAACTATCAAAAGATGGTGCCAACGTGAAAACAATAACACACCTTTTCAGTGTCCCTGTCTGTGTTATATGAAAAATATTTGTTGAATACAAAACATTATTAAATTACAATATACATATTTTTTTGTTAGGCCTCTTGAGTTAACGCGTGGGAGAAAAGCAGGGGCATATAGTCCGGAAGATGTTCTACTTTATACGATACAATAACTTAAACATTTACAATTTTGAATTTATATACACAATATATGTTTAAAAATACAAAACCGACTGTGAAGTTGGCACGTTGTGTAAATTGTAAAAAAAAAAAAACAGAATACAATGATTTGAAAAATCGTTTTCAATTTATATTCAATTGAATAGACTTCAAAGACAAAGTACTTAAAGTTCGAACTGGAAAACGTTATTTTTTGCAAATATTAGCTCATTTGGAATTTGATGCCTGCAACCTGTTTCAAAAAATCTGGCAAAAAGGGCAAAAAAGACTGATAAATTTGAGGAAAGCTCATCAAACGTTTATTTGGAACATACCACAGGTGGACAGGCTAATTGGGAACAGGTGGGTGCCATGATTGGGTATAAAAGCAGCTTCCATGAAATGCTCAGTCTTTCACAAGAAAGGATGGGGCGAGGTACCCCCTATGTCCACAACTGCGTGAGCAAATAGTCAAACAGTTTAAGAATAACGTTTCTCAAAGTGCTCCTTGAGAAATGTTAAATAAATAAATAAATGATAAATGGGTTGTACTTGTATAGTGCTTTTCTACCTTCAAGGTACTCAAAGCGCTTTGACATTACTTCCACATTTACCCATTCACACACACATTCACACACTGATGGAGGGAGCTGCCATGCAAGGCGCCAACCAGCACCCATCAGGAGCAAGGGTGAAGTGTCTTGCTCAGGACACAACGGACGTGACGAGGTTGGTACTAGGTGGGAATTGAACCAGGGACCCTCCGGTTGCGCACGGCCACTCTTCCACTGCGCCACGCTGTCCCTGTTGGACAATTTTCTCAGGCATTTGTTCACAAAGTGGTGACCCTCACCCCGTCCTTGTTTGTCATTCACAAACAAGGACGGGGTGAGGGTCACCACTTTGTGAACAAATGCCTGAGAAAACCAGGGACCCTCCGGTTGCGCACGGCCACTCTTCCACTGCGCCACGCCGTCCCTGTTGGACAATTTTCTCAGGCATTTGTTCACAAAGTGGTGACCCTCACCCCGTCCTTGTTTGTCATTCACATGCCTGAGAAAATTGTCCAACAGGGACGGCGTGGCGCAGTGGAAGAGTGGCCGTGCGCAACCGGAGGGTCCCTGGTTTTCTCAGGCATTTGTTCACAAAATGGTGACCCTCACCCCGTCCTTGTTTGTAAATGACAAACAAGGACGGGGTGAGGGTCACCACTTTGTGAACAAATGCCTGAGAAAATTGTCCAACAGGGACGGCGTGGCGCAGTGGAAGAGTGGCCGTGCGCAACCGGAGGGTCCCTGGTTCAATTCCCACCTAGTACCAACCTCGTCACGTCCGTTGTGTCCTGAGCAAGACACTTCACCCTTGCTCCTGATGGGTGCTGGTTGGCGCCTTGCATGGCAGCTCCCTCCATCAGTGTGTGAATGGGTAAATGTGGAAGTAATGTCAAAGCGCTTTGAGTACCTTGAAGGTAGAAACGCGCTATACAAGTACAACCCATTTATCATTTATTTATTTATTTAACATTTCTCAAGGAGCTATTTTAAGGAATTTAGGGATTTCACCATCAACGGTCCGTAATATCATCAAAATGTTTAGAAAATCTAAAGAAACCACTGCACATATTACGGACCTTCAGGCGGTGCGACCTTAGTGTGTAAAGGATATCACCACATGGGCTCAGGAACACTTCACAAAACCACTGTCAATCACTACAGTTGCTCGCTACATCTGTAAGTGCAAGTTATAACTCTACTATGCAAAGCCAAAGCCATTTATCAATCAACCAATCAATGTTTATTTATATAGCCCTAAATAACAAATGTCTCAAAGTACTGTACACACCATTACGACTACAACATCCTCGGAAGAACCCACATATCAACAACACCCAGTAATGCCGCCGGTTTCACTGGGCCCGAGCTTATCTAAGATGGACTGATACAAAGTGGATAAGTGTTCTGTGGTTTAACGAGTCCACTTTTCAAACTGTTTTTGGAAACTGTGTCATCCGGACAAAAGAGGAAGAGAACCTTCCGGATTGTGATAGGCGCAAAGTTCAAAAGTTAACATCTGTGATGGTATGGGGGTGTATTCGTGCCCAAGGTATGGGTAACTTACACATCTGTGAAGGCACCATTACTGCTGAAAGGTGCATACAGAGCCCATGTGGTGATATCCTTTAGAGATTGATGTCGGTTTTTGATACAGTGTCGTCTGAGGGATGGAGGGTCATGGTGTATTAATGTTGGTTTCCGGCCATGCCGCTTACGTGGAGTCATGTCTCCAGATTCTCTGAAACTTTCCATGATATTATGGACCGCAGGTGTTGAAATCCCTAAATTTCTTGCAATTGCACTTTGAGAAACGTTATTCTTAAACTGTTTGACTATTTGCTCACGCAGTTGTGGACAAAGGGGTGTACCTCGCCCCATCCTTTCTTGTGAAAGACTGAGCATTTTTTGGGAAGCTGTTTTTATACCCAATCATAGCACCCACCTGTTCCCAATTAGCCTGCACACCTGTGGGATGTTCCAAATAAGTGTTTGATGAGCATTCCTCAACTTTATCAGTATTTATTGCCACCTCTCCCAACTTCTTTGTCACGTGTTGCTGGCATCAAATTCTAAACTTAAAGATTATTTGCAAACAAAAACATGTTTATCAGTTTGAATATCAAATATGTTGTCTTTGTAGCAATTTCCCAACTCATACGGAAACAGGGTTTGTATATACTTCAAAATAACGTTTGCAAATGGTTGAATTGCACGGCATGCTCCTGTAGTTGCAAAACTAATATTACATGCATAAAAATGAATAAGTACATCGGGTGCCGAGAGGACCAGCAAAGTAAGCATGGAAGGGGAAAAAAATATAGTTTTCATTAGTGTCCCAAAAGGAGGTAAAATAAATCACTTTGGCTGAGTGTCATCAAGACGGAGGACAATGCGTTTGAGACTTTCATCACGAGACGGCGATGCCAGCGAATATCACCCAGACGTCAAGAGACCACAGCTCAGATGTTCCCTCTCCCCCACCAAAGGCGGGAGATATGTACACATATCTGGCAGGGCTAATCTTGACATCTGTTTAACATGGATGGATTAAGGGATGTGTGATGTGGTGGTAAAAAAAAAAAAAAAAAAAATGTTTAATTCCCTGTGAAGTCCAAAAGCTAAAACTCTTCTGACAGATCCCAGCAGGTAAAAGTTTGGAGAGCTTTGGGACGTGGATTTGAGATACTTAATTGAAGGCGGAGTCACACCGCCGCGCCGCATTATAATGCAAACAACCCCCTTCCAAAGCCCTCCGCAGAGCCTTGAAGTATTCCCGAAAAAAAAAAAAAGATTGTTAATGACGACGAGCTAAAAAGCTTTTCCTGAGAGTCCGACCCTTTCCATCAGTGAGGCTTGCACTCATTTTTTGAAGGGTATTTTATTTTATTTTTTTTAAATACAAGTTTTGCACATTGTAGTCTGATATTAATTAGAACAGTGAATGTCATAAATAAAGACAGTTAATCGGACAAATGAACATTTTGGCTCACTTCGTGCACGGCTTTTCACAGACACAAGTGAATGCAAGGCATACAGGTCACATTTAAGGTGGCTGTATAAACAACTTTAACACTGTCACAAATAAGCGCCACACTGTGAACCCGCACCAAACAAGAACGACAAACACATTCCGGGAAGACATCCGCACCGTAACACAACAGAACAAATACACAGAATCCCTTGCAGCACTAACTATTCCGGGAAGCTAAAATATACACCCCGCTACTTCCTAATAAATATAATAGAATAGAAAGTACTTTATTGATCCCTGGGGGAATTTCAGCACCACAGTTCGCTCACAATAAACAATAATAATAATAAATAATATGTGACATATATTATATATATATATATATATATATATATATATATAAATATATATATATATATATATATATATATATATATATATATATATATATATATATATATATAATATATATGAATAATATAAATGTATTCTACATTTAAGTGCAGTCAAGAAGGAACATTATACAGTCTGATGGCTGTCGGTATAAAACCCCGCCCCCTTCAACTCCGCCTACCAATATTAGGCATAATAGTGTGTTAAATCCACGACTGTATATATCAGTATCGGTTGAGATCCGATTCGGTAATTAAGAGTTGGACACTATCGCATATCAGCAAAAAAAGCCATTATCGGACATCTCTCCATCAAATATTATTTGTGTTTTTAAACTACAGTATAAGCAGGGCAATCCTGCAACTGACTGTTTGACATTTTTGGTTAATATATAAATAAATTAGTCAAAAGTGATGATATTTCCACCTTCCAAATGAAAAATTCCTTGCCTCTTATATACGGAAAATGTTAGAAATCAGATGCGGCAAACGCGGCAAAAAACAGTGTAGGTGTAAGGGAATTCTGTATGGTGATTTCACAATCACGATATAAACATAATTAAATTAAAACAAATATAAATATAATTCAATATAGGTACAATGTTAAAGTTCATTTGAAAAAAATAAGGTTACCCCGTTACCCAACCCCCCCTCATGAGGGATTGGGAGAGTAAGTCAGCCACGGCCATCTGCGCCCCCGGTCTGTGGATCAAAGTTAGATACCAACAGGTGATCCGCGCGTTGGCATCCTTCATGTGGTGGAGCCACTGGGGGGGTTAGTGGTCCGAGCAGAGACTGAATGAGCGACCCAGGATGTAGTACCGGAGGGCACCAACCGCCCACCGGATGGTGCTGTACCTCGCCTCCCGATCAGCGAGCTTCTGGCTGATGTACAAAATGGGGCGGGTGACGCCCCCGACCTGCTGGGATAGATAACAGGGCCCACCTGGGCCATCTACTCACTCTGTCTAATCACTCTGTCTTCGAGTCCGGTCCTGGCACACCCCTTTCCGCAGCAGGCCCACAGGCCACGCCACCCTCCACATACCTCCACCGCCAGACTCAGGCCGTGAAGTCATCCGGCCCCACTTACTCACCCCCTCCCCCCGTGAGGGAGCAAGAGAGGAAGTCAGCCACAGCCATCTGCGCCCCCGGTCTGTGGATCACTCTGAAATTTGAGGGTTGTAAAGATAGACACCAACGGGTGATCCGTGCGTTGGCATCCTTCATGCGGTGGAGCCACTGGTTAGTGGTCCGAGCAGAGATTGAATGAGCGACCTAGGAGGTAGTACTGGAGGGCACCGACCACCCACCGAATGGGATGGTGCTGTACCTCGCCTCTCGATCGAAGTGCTTCCGGCTGATGTACAGAATTGGGCGGTCGACGCCCCGCCATTGCTGGGACAGAACAGCTGCCAGCCCTCTGCCCGAGAAAAATCAGGCATGTGCAGGACCGGCTCCTCGAAGAGGGCATTCTTCACCCTCCCAACTCCAACCTCCTGTCTCATCCCGGCTGTTGCTAATACAGGCAACAGGTGATTAGATAACAGGGCCCACCTGGGCCATCTACTCACTCTGTCTAATCACTCTGTCTTCGAGTCCGGTCCTGGCACACCCCGTTCCGCAGCAGGCCCACAGGCCACGCCCCCCTCCACATACCTCCACCGCCAGACTCAGGCCGTGAAGTCATCCGGCCCCACTTACTCACCCCCTCCCCCCGTGAGGGAGCAAGAGAGGAAGTCAGCCACAGCCATCTGCGCCCCCGGTCTGTGGATCACTCTGAAATTTGAGGGTTGTAAAGATAAACACCAACGGGTGATCCGTGCGTTGGCTTCCTTCATGCGGTGAAGCCACTGGTTAGTGGTCCGAGCAGAGATTGAATGAGCGACCTAGGAGGTAGTACTGGAGGGCACCGACCACCCACCGAATGGGATGGTGCTGTACCTCACCTCCCGATCGAAGTGCTTCCGGCTGATGTACAGAATTGGGCGGTCGACGCCCCGCCATTGCTGGGACAGAACAGCTGCCAGCCCTCTGCCCGAGAAAAATCAGGCATGTGCAGGACCGGCTCCTCGAAGAGGGCGTTCTTCACCCTCCCAACTCCAACCTCGTGTCTCATCCCGGCTGTTGCTAATACAGGCAACAGGTGATTAGATAACAGGGCCCATCTGGGCCAACTACTCACCCGTCGCTGTGTTCGAGACCCCCCGCCACACTGTTAATTTGTAAGGATTATCCATGCATCCATTTTCTACTGCTTATGATTCACCCTGGACTGGTCTCCAACTTGTTGTAGATTCGTGTTTAGGAAATATGCAAAACACTAACTAACTAATACGTTTCTTAAAAAAAAACACGCTTTCTTCATCTGTGTCATAAATGTGTGAGTCCACTTTTTTTTTTCCCCCTGTTCTTTTGCTCCGATGAGTTTAAGTAGTGAGGTTTCAGGAAGAACAAGCATTATTACCTGTATAAAACAGAGGCTGCATTTCAGTGTGTCTTTTGTGCGTGGGAGTAATGAAAGAGACATCAATGTGGGATGGAAAAGGTCACCCTGTGGCATAGGTGCTCCCCAATTTAAAAAATAAAAAAAAAAGGAAATATGAAATTTATGAGGCATATAAGAATGATTGTGTTCAGTCGCACATTTGATTAGCTCTAATTAAGGAAGAATTGGCCTCTTGTCTCTCTACACATGCAGGAGTACGGTGATGTTGCAAATAGGCCCATAGCGCTCTTTAGCGCCGCCCCGGTGGCTGCCTGGAGCTTTTTCAAAAATGTCTGAAAATAGAAAAAAATGAGGGGAAAATATATTTTTTGTTTTAATATGGTTTCTGTAGGACAGGGGTGTCAAACTCAAATACAGAGTGGGCCAAAATTTTAAACGGAAAAAAGCCGTGGGTCAAGGTTGAACAAATTAACCTTTTAATAGGGACCCAAACAAGTTTTGCATTAAATATTGAACAGGCAACGCTTATATAACTTTAGTGACATGCAAAATCCAGTTTCAAATACTAATAATAATAATTAAAAAAATATCAATGGCATTAACTAAAAATTGTATGCCTTTTTTTCTATTTGCAATTTTCTGAGGTAAATATCCAATTTTTTCCTCAGGCTAATAATACATTTGAAAATAAAATAACAATAATGAATGAACCAAACATTTAAGCTTTGAAGCAGCAAGAGAAAATGCATGAATAAAACGTTAATTATTGGTCAGTTTACTGGAAGTTTCCCGGAAGAGTTAGTGCTGCAAGGGGAGCTGGGTATTTGTTCTGTTGTGTTACGGTGCGGATGTTCACCCGAAATGTGTTTGTCATTCTTGTTTGGTGTGGCTTCACAGTGTGGCGCATATGTGTAACAGTGCAAAAGTTGTTTATACGGCCACCCTCAGTGTGACCTGTATGGCTGTTGACCAAGTATGCCTCGCATTCACTTGTGGGTGTGTGTAAAAGCCACAAATATTATGTGATACGCTGTTAGTATGGAGGAAAAGCGGACGTGACGACAGGTTGTCGAGAACGCTAAAAGCAGTGCCTTAAATGCACGCCCCCAATATAGTTGTCCATGGGGAAATCAGTAGAAATGCGGGAGAATGGTTGCCCCGGGAGATTTTCGGGACGGGCACTGAACTTCGGGAGTCTACCGGGAAAATTAGGAGGGTTGGCAAGTAAGAGTATCAGCGGTGAATGTGGTGTTAGAGCGGCACCGATGCTGTATAACACCGGCGGGCCAGCTCTAATGCTAAACTGATATTGCCTCAAGGGCCATATTAAATTACACGGCGGGCCAGATTTGGCCCACAGGCCAGAGTTTGACACCCATGCTGTAGGAGGACAAACATGACACACACCTTCCTATTTGTTAGAAATCCAAACATGCTTAATTTTGGCGGTTATTGAACCCACCGTAGTTTGTTTACATGTACAACTTTCTCAAAGGCTTTCACAGAAAGATGTTGGTTCATGCCACTCCTTTTGTCTCATTTTGTCAAACAAAAGTTTAAAGAAATCTGTTTTCAAAGAACTTTCTGGCTTATTAGTGATTCCCAGAACCCCCCCAAAAAGTCTGCAGGCTATAGAGCATTTTACCCTCCTGGTAACAGTTAGAGATGCTACCTCCGTAGAAGCTTTTAAGTCCCATCTTAAAACTCATTTGTATACTCTAACCTTTAAATAGACCCCCTTTTTAGACCAGTTGATCTGCCGTTTCTTTTCTTTTCTGCTCTCCCCCCCTCTCCCGTGTGGAAGGGGGGACACAGGTCTGGCTGTCGAGAGTCGGGACCCGGTGTGGACCTCTCACCTGTGCATCGGTTGGGGACATCGCTGTACTATTGGCTTGATGATCTCCTGCTGGCCCCAATATGGACTGGACTCTCACTATTATGTTAGATCCACTATGGACGCAGACCCACTGGACGTCCATTGCATCCGGTCTCCCCGAGAGGACGGGGGTCACCCGCATCTGCGGTCTTCGCCAAGTGTTCCCAGAGTTTTTCCTTGCCCTTATGTGGGATCTGAACGGAGGATATCGTTGTGGCTTGTGCAGCCCTTTGAGACACTCGTGATTTAGGGCTATATATATATAAACATTGATTGATTAATTGATAATTTCATCAACATGTGGTTATCAGTCACGGTTTTTCTATCATAATTGAATAGAATGTACCAAAACAGTTTTGCAGGACTTACAATTACTACTGTTTATTTGTAGTACATACAGTTGTGATCAAAATTATTCAACCCCCACACAATTTTGGTGTTTTAGCAAGTTGGACATTTATTCCGTATTTTGTTTATAGTCATCTCAAATAAAGATGCATTAAATAGACAAATGCAACTTGAATTACAACATTATATTTTGTAACATACCAAACAGTGTCATTTCTCTTAATATTTCATTGACAAAATTATTCAACCCCTTGAAGATCACAACTCTTAAGAACAGAATTTGAATAAGGTCTTTTCAATCAGGTGTTGAAAACACCTGTAGTTGTGATTAGAACCATAACGAGCAACAATTAAACTGATTGAAAAAGACTGTAGATGGTCGATGGTGTATTTGCAACAAGGTGAAGTCCAGGGAGTCAAGAGAGGAGGTAATTTCTCTTCATAAGAAAGGATATGGATATAAGAAAATAGCAAAGACATTACACATTCCAAGAGACACAGTTGGGAGCATAATTCGCAAGTTTAAAGCTAAAGGCACAGTGGAAACACTACCTGGGCGTGGTAGAAAGAGGATGCTGTCCGGTATTTAAAGCGTACAGTGTTGAAAAACCCCTGGGTAACAGCTGAGGAACTACAACAGGACATTGCAGAGGGGAGAACGCGGGTTTCGTCCCAGACAATAAGGCGCGCACTACGAGATGAAGGCCTCCATGCCAGAACTCCAATGCGCACCACACTTCTGACTACCGGGCACAAGAAAATAGACTCCAGTATGCCAAAAATCATCTGGACAAACCCCAAAGGTTTTGGGAAACTGGTCTATGGAGTGATGAGACAAAACTGGAACTCTTTGGGCCTATAAATCAACGTTATGTCTGGAGGAGAATAAAAGAAGCTTACAAAGAGAAGAACACCTCTCCTACTGTTAAGCATGGTGGGGGGTCAATCATGCTCTGTGGCTGTTTCTCTGCCTCAGGTACCGGGAATCTCCAGCGCGTTCAAGGCATTATGAATTCTATTTCCTACCAGGATATATTAGCTGCAAATGTCAAGAAGTCAGTGACGAAGCTGAGGCTTGGGAGACTTTGGACATTCCAACAGGACAACGATCCCAAGCATACTTCCAAATCAACATCAGAGTGGTTGCAAAAGAAGGGCTGGAAGACTCTGGAGTGGCCTTCACAGTCACCAGACCTAAATCCTATAGAAAAGCTGTGGTGGGACTTGAAGAAGGCAGTTGCAGCACGCAAGCCCAAGAATATGAATGAACTGGAGGCCTTTGCCCAAGAGGAATGGGCTAAAATACCTGTAGATGGTTGCAAGAAGCTTGTGTCCGGTTATGTACCAGCTTTGAAGGATGTCATTACTGCCAAAGGGTGTTCTACTAGGTAATAAAGATGCATGTAACTAGGGGGTTGAATCATTTTGTCAATGAGATATTAAGAAAAATGTCCTTTTTTGGTATTTTGTAAAATACAGTGTTACAATTTAAGTTGCATTTGTCTATTTGACACATCTTTATTTGATATGACTATAAACAAAATACGGAATAAATGTCCTACTTGCTAAAACACCAAAATTGTGTGGGGGTTGAATCATTTTGATCACAACAGTACAACTGAGAGTGACCGTTCTTGTACTCCGTAAGAATGCATACACATGGCGACTATCGAGGCTGGCGGATTTACGACCTAATTTTTATTTATCGTGCAGTTAGTTAACTTATCGAAAATCGGCCTAGGCCTAGACCAATGTTTTTCAAATCTTACAAAATTATATACTATTACTAAAATGTTACAATGCCGTATTATCAACGTGACTCTAAAATATACTCTCCATTTGTAACGTCGGTTGCACTTGTTCAGAGACACTTGCCAATGTCCCAATCCAGACTGGGAGAGGGACTATAAAATGCTGTCACATGATCAAATGAAGCACGTCTAACTTGAACAAGTGGAGCCACTTTCATAAATAATGATGCGGGTCTTTCTTATTAAAAGGTGTCCTGAGAGTGTACATGTCATTGCAAGTGGGGCAGCAAAAACCTTGACTATATATATATATATATGTATATATGTAGGTGTGGGAAAAATCACAAGACTACTTCATCTCTACAGAACTGTTTCATGAAGGGTTTCCTCAATCATCAGGAAATCTCCTGATGATTGAGGGAACCCCTCATGAAACAGTTCTGTAGAGATGAAGTAGTCTTGTGATTTTTCCCACACCTACATATTGCGCTCTACCACGGTATCGAGCACTATTCTCTGGGTAATCCAATCAAGACATATATATGTATATATATATATATATATATATGTATATATATATATATATATATATATATATATATATATTTAGTGGTCAATTGTACGGAATATGTACTGTACAATCTACTAATACAGGTTTTAATCAATCAATCAAATCAATCAATGCCTACTGAGGCTATGGTGCTGTTAAGTTATTGTGGCTCAATGTGCCATTTATTTATTTTATTTTAATGTACTATTATTTAATATATATTATTGTTTTAGTTGCTTAAGAGATATTCCTGGCTCTGAATTTGCTCATTGCTATTTTTATGTTTTTGTGCATTATTTGTTGCCGTAATCAGGTTACTCATCAGTTACTCAGTACTTGAGTCGTTTTTTTTACAACACACTTTTTACTTTTACTCAAGTAAATATTTGGATGACTACTCCTTACTTTTACTTGAGTAATAAATCTCTAAAGTAACAGTACTCTTACTTGAGTACAATTTCTGGCTACTCTACCCACCTCTGTATACTGTATATGCCAGGGATTTTCAACTTGTGTATTTTCGGGACCATAGGGCGCAGTGCAGAAGATGAGCGGGTCTATTCAGGTCTTTTATAAGGCTTGTTAAAAGGGTCATATTATGATTTTTCTGAATTAAAAACACTTCCTTGTGGTTTACATACCATTTAATTGTCATTAACCCGTGGCCTGGATAATGTTTTTGGTATTTTTGGTTAGTTTTTTACTCCCTCAGTTCCTGTTTTGTGCACCCTTGAGTTTGTTTCTGTTACCATGGTTGCTTATTATTTTCACCTGCTTCTGATTGGTGTTTGGGACACTCACCTGTTCCTCGAGCACTAATCAGAGGCATTACTTAAGCCTGCCTTTGCCGGTTAGTCGGCCTGGCTTCTTTGTTTGCTTCAAGCTTCTATTGCGTGAGTATTGCCTGTCCAGGGTCTGGACCCGGGGTGGACCGCTCACCTATGCATCGGTTGGGGACATCCGCTCGGGATGGTCTCCTGCTGGCCCCACTATGGACTGGACTCTCACTATTATGTAAGATCCACTATGGACTGGGCTCACTATTATGTTAGATCCACTATGGACTGGTCTCTCACTATTCAATCAATCAATCAATGTATATTTATTTAGCCCTAAATCACAAATGTCTCAAAGGACAGTACAAACCATTACGACTACGACATCCTCGGAAGAACCCACATAAGGGCAAGAAAAACTCACACCCAGTGGGCAGGGAGAATTCACTCCCAGTGGGACGCCAGTGACAATAATGACAATGAGAAACCTTGGAGAGGACCTCAAATGTGGGCAACCCCCCCCTCCCATCTAGGGGACCGAAAGCAATGGATGTCGAGCGGGTCTAACATGATACTGTGAAAGTTCAATCCATAGTGGATCCAACAAAGCCGCAAGTTCAGTTCAAAGCGGATCCAAGACAGCAGCGATAGTCCCATCCACAGAAAACCATCCCAGGCGGAGGTGGATCAGCAGCGTAGAGATGTCCCCAACCGATACACAGGCGAGCGGTCCATCCTGGGTCCCGACGAGCGGTCCATCCTGGGTCTCGACTCTGGACAGCCAGTACTTCATCCATGGTCATCGGACCGGACCCCCTCCACAAGAGAATGGGGGACAGAGGAGAAAAAGAAAAGAAGCGGCAGATCCATTGGTCTAAAGAGGAGGTCTATTTAAAGGCTAGAGTATACAAATGAGTTTTAAGGTGAGACTTAAATGCTTCTACTGAGGTAGCATCTCGAACTGTTACCGGGAGGGCATTCCAGAGTACTGGAGCCCGAACGGAAAACGCTCTATAGCCCGCAGACTGTTTTTGGACTTTAGGAATCACTAATTATATCAGATCCACTATGGACTGGACTTTCACAATATTATGCTCGACCCACTCGACGAAGTGGGGGGGTCAATCACATCTGCGGTCCTCTCCAAGGTTTCTCATAGTCATTCACATTGACATCTCACTGGGTTGTGGGCTCTGAACCAGGGATGCCGATGTGGCTTGTGCAGCCCTTTGAGACACTTGTGATTTAGGGCTATATAAATAAACATTGATTGATTGATCTAGTCAATGCTAAGTGCGATCAACACGTTTCTCCTCTGACTTGTTTTGTTTTGGCACTAGTTCACGTTTTTGAGAACAAATTATGTTCCTACCTGCACGTCCTGTCCGGAGTGGTCCGTTTGCATCCCGGGGGAACAAACCTCGCAGCAAGCACGTAACAGAAGCTTGAAGCAAACAAAGAAGCCAGGCCTACTGACCAGCTAAGGCAGGCCTAAATAATGCCTCTGATTCTTGGTCGAGGAACAGGTGAGCGTCCCGAACACCAATCAGAGGCAGGTGAAAATAATAAGCAAAAATGGTAACTAAAACAAATTTAAGGGTAAACAAAACAGGAACTGAGAGAGTCCAAAACTAACCGATAATACCAAAACATGATTCGGGCCATGGATCGTGACAGTAATGGTGTTTCTTTGGTCAAAATGTTGCATAAATTATGTTTTACAGATCATCTTCAAGTCACTTTCCTGACAGTCACTACAGGATGCGCCGTTTTGTGGGCGGTCTTATTTACGTGGCTCACCTTCGGCAGCGTCTTTTCCCCATCATTTTTATCATAGCGGTATAGCGTGCAAGGACGGAAATTGAAGAAGTGTCAAAAGATGAAGCTAACAGTTTTAATGACATTCAGAGTTTACTTCAATCAATAACGGAGCAGCATCTCCTCATCCATGGCTCACGAGTGTAAAAAAAGTTCTGACTAGAACACTAATAACTAAAGTTCCGTGGGTGAATTATGGAAACACACTACAACGGTAGTTTTTAGCGCTTCCATAGCGAGATATAAGTTAGAATTTTATGCTACTTTATATTAGAAAAAGCAACTGCAGAGGGGTGAATGTTCCATAAGAAGTTTATCGACTACGGAATCGGCACGGACTACAGATCTCAAATACACATCAGGAGGTACCAGAAGGTAAAAAAGTTGGTTTTGCATGATTTCGTAAAACAAAACGCCAGCTAATATATCTGCTGAGGGGTGTTATTTTGCGGACCTTATACACACACTGTAGTAATACTTATATCTCTGACTACATCACCTAAGCTACAATTTCAGTCCGCGTACGTTACAAAATATCTGTCTTCCCTTTTATGCAAACGAAAGTTTGTTTTTCCATAAGTGAAACTGAAATCTACAAAGTCTCACATCACAAAAGTCTAACTTTTTTAAGCAAAACTCCACAAAAAGTCCAACTTGGTGATGGCACTTTAGAGCACTTTGATGATGCTTTTAAGGAAAATCCGAAATAACGTCCTGGGTGCTGTTTTGTAATGGGCCGAGTATCCATAAAGCAATGCGGCTTCAAAGTATTTTAGTATACAGGTATCTCTTATGTGTGACTGCCATCTACTGGTCACACTTATTACACCATGTACCAAATAAAACAGCTTTGAGGTCGATAAGCACATTCAGAATGTTGCAGTTCATTAGGTGCATTGGGTCAATTTTTGAGAAAATGAAAGGATTTTAAGTTTGCCTTATAGTCGTAAAAATACGGTATGACACCATTAGGAAATCCCTAGTCCCCAAAAGAGTTTACTGGTCAAGTCAGGCACTGTTTATTGTTTCACCTTTGGAAACCATTAATTTGGACATAACCAAGATTAGTTAAGCTTGTTCAAAAAATGTTCTTCCTTATTTTTCTAAAGCTGCTGTCCTTACATAAATTTTCCTGGTGCTTACTTGGAAACCCACTGATGCATGTTATTGGAAATATGGAAGGTTAGAAGTCTAGTCATCCTCGTACAGACAGAAGAGTGACACGGCAGTGAGGCTGGATCAAAAGAGACTTTGGAGACTCTTTGCTGAACAAAAAGTTGCTTTATTACAAGCGAGTGTCATTATACAGGACTGCAGTACCTGGAGGAGGTCAGGTCAAAAGAAATGAGGCACTCCTAACTTGGAGAAGCCGAACCAATTTTTTTGTCTGGGTGTGTGTTAATTAAGGAGAGTATAACCTGACCATGAAAGGAGATGTTTGTGTGTAAGGAACTGGGCAGACAACAGATAAATATATATATATATATATATATATATATATATATATATATATATATATATATATATATAAATAAATAAATATATATATATATATATATATATATATATATATATATATATATATATATTTATATATATATATATATATATATAATATATATATATATATATATATATATATATATATATATATATATATATAAATATATATATACATATATATATAAATATATATATACATATATATATAAATATATATATACATATATATATATATATATATATATATATATATATATATATATATATATATATATATATATATATATATATATATATATATATCATTGATTGATTGAGACTTTTATTAGTAGATTGCACAGTACAGTACATATTCCGTACAATTGACAACAAAATGGTAACACTCGAATAAGTTTTTCAACTTGTTTAAGTCAGGGTCCACGTTAATAAATTCATCCATCCATCCATTTTCTACCGCTTATTCCCTTTCGGGGTTGCGGGGGGCGCTGGCGCCTATCTCAGCTACAATCGGGTGGAAGGCAGGGTACACCCTGGACAAGTCGCCACCTCATCGCAGGTAATAAATTCATGGTAAACAAAACTTGTAGGTTGACGTTAAGATGACGTGGAGTCTCTCCTCCTGGATAGAGCTATCTATTTTGCTTTCCAAAGTCTGAATTTATTACTTCTTCTCATAAGATAGTTAACCCAGTCCACATAATAATGTCCAACTAAGGCTCCTTAATTTATTATCAATTATTTAGTCAAACCTGTTGGTTTACTTTCTCTAAGTTGAATATAAACATTCACAATATGTAGAACATAACATGAGTTAGTTCATTCACTTCATAATCGCGTGGATGAACTGGATTTTTTTCTTAAGGGCTTCAAAATCTGGGGATATCAATCCAGAGATGTCCGATGATATCGGCCGATAACTGCTTTAAAATGTAATATCGGAAAATATTGGTATCGGTTTCAAAAAGTACAATTTATGACTAAAATGACGTTGTACGGAGTGGTACACGGACATAAGGAGAACTACAGAGCGGCAATAAACCTCAAAGGCACTGCCTTTGCGGCCCAATCACATAATATATCCGGTTTTTCACAGACACAAATGAATATAATGCATACTTGTTCAACAGCCATAAAGGTCACACTGAGGGTGGCCGTATAAACAACTTTAATACTGTTTAAAACTGCGGTTTAGCTCGGTTGGTAGAGTAGCCGTGCCAGCAACTTGAGGGTTGCGGGTTCGATTCCCGCTTCTGCCAACCTAATCACTGCCGTTGTGTCCTTGGGCAAGACACTTAACCCACCTGCTCCCAGTGCCACCCACACTGGTTTGAATGTAACTTAGATATTGGGTTTCACTATGTAAAGCGCTTTGAGTCACTAGAGAAAAAGCGCTATATAAATATAATTCACTTCACTTCACTTCACTACAAACAAGAATGACAAACACATTTCGGGAGAACATCCGCACTGTAACACAACATAAACAAAACAGGACAAATACCCATAACCCCTTGCAGCACTAACTCTTCCGGGACCCTACTATATACTCCCCCCGCTACCCCCTAAAAAAACCCCGCTCCCCCAACCCTGCCCAACTCAACCTCCTCATGCTCTCTCAGGGAGAGCATGTTCCAAACTCCAAGCTGCTGTTTTGAGGCATGTTAAAAAAAATGCACTTTGTGACTTCAATAATAAATATGGTTCAAGTTTTTCCATAACTTGAGTTGATTTATTTGGGAAAACCTTTTTACATTATTTAATTCATCCAGCGGGGCATCACAACAAAATTAGGCATGATAATGTGTTAATTCCACGACTGTATATATGGGTATCGGTTGATATCGGAATCGGTAATTAAGAGTTGGACACATCAGCAAATAATCTGTATATCAAACATTTAAACTCCAGTATAAAGCAGGGCAATCCTGCAACTGACTGGTTGACATTTTTGGTTAATATATAAATAAATAAGTCAAAACTGATGATCTCTCCACCTTCCAAATGTCTTGCATTGTCGATGAATTCCTTGCCTCTTATATACGGAAAAAGTTAAAAACCAGATGCCTCAACGCGGCAAAAAACAGTGTAGGTGTAAGGGCATTCTGTATGGTGATTTGAGTTTTTTTAGTACATTCTGCAGGCTTTTTGCGCTCTCCCAGTTGAAACCCATGAAAAACTCTTAAATGACCTTAATGACAATTCAGAAGAATGCAGAGGAAGATGGTTGATATTCCTCCCGAGGCACCTGTCTCCTCTGCACAGCCATCAGCGCCGTGTCAGTAAAGCCTCATTAGAGCCACAATCCGACTGTGGAGAGGGAATTTTTGCAACATTAACTTTAACATTGCCAATCCTGTAAATAATACCCCAGTTATGGCCCTGGTCAACTGCTAGAGGGAACAAAAGGACTTTGCTTGTGGAAAGAGAACACGCACATAAATTCCTTCTATTCCATGCATTTGTATTGGGGGTAAATGAGGAGTGTATTTTTATTTTTTATTTTGGGAAAATGGTTAGTACAAGTCAAGAAAATAAACTGCCGTTGTGTCTTTGGGCAAGACACTTTACCCACCTGCTCCCAGTGCCACCCACACTGGTTTAAATGTAACTTAGATATTGGGTTTCACTATGTTAAGCGCTTTGAGTCACGAGAGAAAAAGCGCGATATGAATATAATTCACTATACTTCACTTTACCAACATAATCCAAAACAAAGTGGACTGTACTCCCGGCCAAGTTTTGACCTAATATTTACATAGAATGCTGGAAAGTCCCTCGTTATTGCTCTTGGCTTCAACAACGACAAAAGTGTGAGCACTACTGAAATCCTCTCACACACACTACTGAAATGTTTTTTCTCTCACACACACTACTGAAATGTTTTTCTCTCATTCACACGACTGAAATCCTCCCATACAGACTACTGATTTTTGTTTATACCAAAAAGTTATATTTTGGTTTCATCTGACCACATGACATTCTCCCAATCCTCTGCTGTATCATCCATGTATCCATATAGACTCAAAAACTCCTTTGTGACTAATAGACTCAAAAACTCAAAAACTCAAAAACTCAAAAACTCCTTTGTCCCACACGCCATTAGACTGTACAACTCCTCTCTGGGACGTGGGACGGGGGGTATTAGGATGACAGGGGATGCAAAACATTAACAGTGCAATACGTTTTCATAACATGGTCACTACTGCCTACTTTGTCTTGTTATATTCTTATTTTACTGTTATATTGTTATCCCCATTGTTTTTATTCTTTTTGTAATATTTCTCTATTTGTTTCCTTTTAAACCCCCATTATTTACTTTTTACTTTTTTTTTTTCTTTTTAAATTGATCTCAACTCTGTACATTGCTCCTGGAATTTTAATTTTCCTGAAGGAACTCTCCTGAAGGAATCAATAAAGTACTATCTATTTATCTATCTATCTATTTTGGTATAAACTCAACTCGTGGTGTTTGGAGGAAGAAGAATACTGAGTTGCATCCCAAGAACACCACACCTACTGTGAAGCATGGGGGTGGAAACATCATGCTTTGGGGCTGTTTTTCTGCTAAGGGGACAGGAGGATTGATCCGTGTTAAGGAAAGAATGAATGGGGCCATGTATCGTGAGATTTCGAGCCAAAACCTCCTTCCATCAGTGAGAGCTTTGAATGGTTGACCAAATACTTATTTTCCACCATGATTTTACAAATAAATTCTTTAAAATTCCTACAATGTGAATTCCTGGATTTTTTGTTCACATTCTGTCTCTCACAGTTGAAGTGTACCTATGATGAAAATTACAAACCTCTGTCATCATTTTAAGTGGGAGAATTTGCACAATCGGTGGCTGACTAAATACTTTTTTGCCCCACTGTATATTGTTAAATGTCTGCTGGTTTGACGTTATATATTCTGTCTTCTCTGGCAAAATGAATGAGTTGCATCTGGAAGAGCGTCCGGGGGAAAATATTTCACTTTTTGCTCCAAGGTAAAAGCGCTGAGGGAGTAAAAAAAAAAAAAGAGTTTAGCGAGACAAATCCGATAAAGACGTCAAAAGCAAAGGCTTATGCAGCTCCGGTATTGTCACATGACTTTTACACAAAACCAAGCCAACATGGGGGCGAAATTTAATTTTCTTGTTGACAATAATTGCATGGACATGTAATTATTGCCAGCGTGCACACCAAGTCAGACGTCCCGGGAGGGTGAACATCGTGACTATCGACAGGGTCGGAATATATCGTCGCTGAGCTGTCACCTGATATCAATAGGTCGTCCGGGGTGATTTCAAACATCTTGCGGTCAAACAGACGTTAAACACCACCGCTGATAAAAGTCATGCTTCCAAATAATCGGGGATCACTCCGTGATTAATTTGATTTAAAAATAAAGAATATTGCTCCAAAGTTATTATGCAGTACGACCCGACGGTATTAACGCGTTCTTAATTCCACCGGTTCACCAATCCTCATTAAAAGCGGGCATTGTGCTTATTTTATTTTAGCCTGAGTCAATATTGAGGAGAGGCAATTATAGTTATTATTTCGAGACAAGCTGCACCCAGACAGCAAATCCATTGGTGAGTTGCCAAAGCACAGCGGAATTATTTTCTAAGACAAAAATGAAGGTGAATAAGCCATGATAGCAATGAGCAGACTTGTTTTTTTAAAACGGGGGGCGAGGACTTATTTGCTTTATCTTCCAAAAAAGGTGGCCCCCAAACCTTCCCACTGCCCCCCCCCCCCCTTATCTATTGTTCGATCTATGTGCTGACTGGGCCGTAAAGGAGTTAACGAGGATAAGTGGACCACACATAGGCGAAGTAGTTCGATAAAGAAAGCCGGAGCAGATGTTAATGATTATGGATTAACAAGGCCGGGTGTGGAATACATAATCACTGGCCGTCTTTTACTTCTGGTTGGAAAGCTGAATATTTGGTCGGTAACTCAAATGAGCAAGTACCGGAACACTTCGGTCTCCTTATACCAGTGGTTCTTAACCTTGTTGGAGGTACCGAACATAAATAAATTCAGACTTTGGAATGCAAAAGTGATAGCGCTATCCTGGAGGAGAGACTCCATTTCTATTGTCACCCCAACAATACAGAGGTTGTTTTCCGGTCACTTACACATGAACATCTTACATGGTCAGGTAGTACTATCAATTAATCAATGTTTATTTACATAGCGTTAAATCACAAGTATCTCAAAGGTGTGATTTGAAACACATCACCAGTTGGTCTACGTCCCCCTTCGTCTTGCTAGTGAAGTGAATTGAAGAACTCATACTATGTTCTACATAAGGTGAATGTTTATATTCACCCTGGAGAAAGCGAACCACAAGGTTTAAATAAACAATGGTTGAGTTGAAGCCATAATAAATGAAGGACCCTTATTTGGACATTTGTATGTGGACTGGGTTGACTCTCTCATGAGAAGGAGCAATGAATTCAGACTTTGAAATGCAAAAGTGATAGCGCTATCCTGGAGGAGAGACTCCATGTCTATCTTCACGCCAACATTTAAAGTTCCGCCATACGGAGGTTGTTTTGCGGTCACTTACACATGAACATCTTACATGGTCAGGTAGTACTCTCAATCAATCAATGTTTATTTACATAGCCTTAAATCACAAGTGTCTCAAAGGTGTGTTTTGAAACACATCACCAGTTGGTCTACGTCCCCCTTCGTCTTGCTAGTGAAGTGAATTGAAGAACTCATATTATGTTATACATAAGGTGAATGTTTATATTCACCTTGGAGAAAGCGAACCACCAGGTTTAAGTAAACAATGGTTGAGTTGAACCCATAATAAATGAAATACCATTAGTTGGACATTTGTATGTGGACTGGGTTAACTCTCTCAAGAAAAGAAGCAATGAATTCAGACTTTGGAATGCAAAAGTGATAGCACTATCCTGGAGGAGAGTCTCCATGTCTATCTTCACGCCAACATTTAAAGTTCCGACAAACAGAGGTTGTTTTCCGGTCACTTACACATGAACATCTTACATGGTCAGGTAGTACTATACATCAATTAATCAATATTTATTTACAAGTGTCTCAAAGGTGTGTTTTGCTAGTCATGTGAATTAATGAACTCATATTATGTTCTACATATGGTAAATGTTTATATTCACCTTGGAGAAAGTAAACCACCAGGTTTAAGTAAACAATGGTTGAGTTGAGCTCTAAATAAATGAAGGAGCCTTAGTTGGACATTCGTATGTGGATTGGATTAACTCTCTCAAGAGAAGAAGCAATGAATTCAGACTTTGGAATGCAAAAGTGATAGCGCTATCCTGGAGGAGAGACTCCATGTCTATCTTCACGCCAACATTTAAAGTTTCGAAAAACAGAAGTTGTTTTCCAGTCACTTACACATGAACATCTTACATGGTCAGGTAGTACTCTCAATCAATCAATGTTTATTTATATAGCCCTAAATCACAAGTGTCCCAAAGGGCTGCACAAGCCACGATGGCATCCTCGGTTCAAAGCCCACAAAAGGGTAAGGAAAAACTCACAACCCAGTAGGATGTCAATGTGAACTACTATGTGAAACCTTGGAGGGGACCGCAGATGTGGGTGACCCTCCCGGCAAGATAGGATGGAGCTATACCGTGTAGTATTTTATACATATGTAGTAAAACCTTAGGCACATCTTAGGTGAGCCAGTATAGGCGTGATTTGATCAAACTTTCTTGTTTTTGTCAAAAGTCTAGCAGCCACATTTTGTACAAACTGTAAATATTTTAATGCTAGACATAGGGAGACCCGAAAATAATACGCTACAGCAATCGAGACGAAATGTAACGAACCCATGAATAATGATCTCAGCGTCGCCAGTGGACAAAATGGAACGAATCAGTGTGACTTCTGGTGTTGCCGTATCCATGATACGCCGATTGTATTTCTCTCATACACACCACTGAATTTATTTAATCATACTACCAACATCCTCTCATACACTACTGAAATCCTCATTATACTACTGAAAGCCTCTCACACCCACTACTGAAATATTTTTATCTCATTCACACTACTGAGTTTATTTAATCATACTACCAAAATCTACTGAAATATTTTTCTCTCATTCACACTACTGAAATCCTGACATACACACTACTGATTTCCGTTTTCAACACACACTTTTTTATTTACACGATGAGTCGGGTGTGTCTTGACCACTGAGGCCGACTCACCCGACCCTTAGGGTTCGATCGAACCCAGGTTAAGAACCACTGCCTTGGACGTATCCTAGCTCATCCATGGTGGGTGGCCGAGAGCTCTCTTGGTTGCTTTGTTGAACGGGATTGGGCTAAAAAAATCCTAATTTCCATTTAGGGAGTATTTAATTATTTCTGATTCACATAGCATGGCACACATTAAACATGGTACGTATATCACACCAACTTGCAACAGAGGGAGGGGGTAGGTTTGAGGAAACTCGCTGCCGCTGTATAGCGCTGCTCAGCCATCCACAGCCCCAGAGGAATTAAGCAGTGGTGAAGGCGTTGATTTCAAGGGTGGGGGTCATGTGTGCATATATGCCCAATTAACTTGGGAGAGATGATGAATGTTTTTGTATGACTGAGGCCGATCACAGTTCGACTGCAGGTGTTATTGACGAAAAGGAAGGCCAAAAGCATCTATCTTTGAGGAGTCCTCGGGAGATTTTTTTCAGAACAGCCTGTTCCTGTGTCAAGGCCATTCAAGGGAGTCCAAATTGTAGATTAAGAAGTTGTTTTTCTTCGAGAAGACAAACATAGTGACTTATCTCCTCTGTTTGTCAATGCTGGATTTCTACAATTCCAATTAATTATTCCTTCTCTGCAAACTTTTCCAAGATGAGATCCATTTTGCGATTCAACTCAGAAATCGCTCCAGTCTGTGCTCCCACAACCCGACCCAATCAGTCCATTGCGTTGAACGGGATTGTGCTAAAAAAATCCTAATTTCCCTTTAGGGAGTATTTAATTATTTCTGATTCACATAGCATGGCACACATTAAACATGGTACGTATATCACACACACTTGCAACAGAGGGAGGGGGTGGGTTTGAGGAGACTCGCTGCCTCTGTATAGCGCTGCTCAGCCATCCACAGCCGCAGAGGAATTAAGCAGTGGTGAAGACGTTGATTTAAAGGGTGGGGGTCATGTATGCATGTATGCCCAATTAACTTGGGAGAGATGATGAATGTTTTGGTAGGACTGAGGCCGATCAAAGTTCGACTGCAGGTGTTGTTGACATAAAGGAAGGTCAAAAGCGTCTATCTTTGAGGAGTCCTCGGGAGATTTTTTTCAGAACAGCCTGTTCCTGTGTCAAGGCCATTCAAGGGAGTCCAAATTGTAGATTAAGAAATTGTTTTTCTTCGAGAAGAGAAAACAAGTGACTTATCTCCTCCGTTTGTTCATGCTGGATTTCTACAATTCCAATTAATTATTCCTTCTCTGCAAACTTTTCCAAGATGAGATCCATTTTGCAATTCAACTCAGAAATCGCTCCAGTCTGTGTTCCCCAATCCTTCCATTGCGTTGAACGGTATTGTGCTAAAAAAATATTAATTATTTAATTAGGGTCCGCCAGGCCCATTGCAAAAGGACTCCTTGGAGTCCTTTTGCAATGGGCCAAAGGACCCTATTGAAACTGTAACGTTTTATTATTATTATTCTTTATTATTCCGCCGCCTCTTCGAGCTGCAATTTGACCCACTTAACATGCTTCAAAACTCACCATATTTGACACACACATTAGGATCTGCGAAAATGGCCATCTAATGAAAAAACCTAGTCCCAAAAATCAAAATTGCGCTCTAGCGCCCCCTAGAGAAAAAAAGGACTGCTTGTAACTTCCGTTAAGAATGTCGTAGAGACATGAAACAAAAACCTCTACGTAGGACTGACTTAGACCTACATTTCCCAATTTAAACTTCTATAGCAAAAATCAACAGAAAGTTGGCAAAAACCCCTTCAAAACAAAATTTTCGCAAAAAATGCAGTTTTTGCCTCTTTGAGCTGTAATTTCACACCCTTAAAATGCTTCAAAACTCACCAAGCCTGGCACACACATCAGGACTGGCAGAAATTGCGATCTAATGGAAGAAACAAACCCCAAAACTCAAAATTGCACAATTTTTGAATAAAACACAGAAAAAAAATGCTCCTAGGAAGAAAACAGACAAAATTGCTTGTAACTTCCGGTAGGTTATTTCTGATTCTGATTAACCGAATACTTTTGTTAAAGTTTTAGCGCGGTGGATATTTGGGGGCATTATCTCATCTTTTGTTGTGTTATAACAAAATGTTAATCCACAAAGGCTCATCACTTTTATCCATCCATCCATTTTCTACCGCTTATTCCCTTTCGGGGTCGCGGGGGGCGCTGGCGCCTATCTCAGCTACAATCGGGCGGAAGGCAGGGTACACCCTGGACAAGTCGCCACCTCATCGCAGGGCCAACACAAATAGACAGACAACATTCACACTCACATTCACACACTAGGGCCAATTTAGTGTTGCCAATCAACCTATCCCCAGCACTTTTATATTTGATGATTTTTTTCTTTTTTTTCCCCCCCCTTCTCAACCAATCTCGGTGCCAGCACATTATAGAACACTATCAGTTCCACTACCTTGCCTCATATTAATTTTTCCCCTGGTTGGTTTTATATCCATTCTCTCACCTCTAACTTTAAACTCCCACATTAAAGCTGCATACCAATCATTCCAGTTTTAATACCCTGCTGAGATTAGAAGGTACAATATTATGGCACACCGCCACCAGGTAGTACATTGGTCAGCAAAGAGACCAAACTTGCAGGAAAAAAAAAAAATAAATAGTGGCTGATAATGTCTTCATAGACCATCAAAAGGCTAAATATGCCTTTTTTGGGGGGGGCTTTCGGGAGTTATATTTTCTGGTCAGGTTTCAGGGGGCGGGCCAGTGGAAAGAAAGAGGTCCAACCTTACCACAGTTGAGCAGCTCATTAAGTAACAAAACAGGTCATTGGTTTTACAGCTTTGTCCAGGGACTTTATGGGACATAAGTGACTCTCATAAGATTTCACTATGCATCATTAAATAGGAGATGTAGATGATCCCAAAAAACATTTCCCTGCAATGACAAAGAGCCAAAAGTATTTAATATCCTCCCCGCCCCTGCAAAATAAATATGTGGAGCGCGAAGAACTGGAAGGATTTTTGAAGGTCACTTTTTTTGTCTTGTTCCCAGCTCAAAAAGGTGGCATGTGAAGCGTTCCAAAAGATTTTCCACGGTATCTGCGTGGAACATCTTCAGCCGCACCAGTCCGGGGTTGAAGGAGATCCGCATGCCACCTCCCCCATTTGGAGATTGATTCCATAATACATGAAAAGGCTTTTAAAGCTTTGCATAACTTAATACCTGACCCCTTTTTACCAGACAGTTGCAGTGAAGTGCAAAATTGTTGCCCACGCCCTCCGAGAGCGAGTAGACATGCAAATGCTACCATCTGTCCAACTTTGAAATTAATACACCAACATGGGCACAAATTAAGAGTTCATTATATTGATGAGGCGCCCTAATTCTGCCATCGTTAGTACTCCCGTGTTTTTTGCGGATTGTAAGGCGCACTTAAAATCCTTTGATTTTCTCAAAAATCGACAGTGGAGACTGGTTGTGCTTACTCATCTGGAAGCAAATTTTTTGGTGCGTAGTGTAATGATAAATGTGACCGGTAGATGGCAGTCATACATAAGAGATATGTGTAGACTGCAATGTGATGGCAGTAAACAACCTCAAAACTTTAAATGTTCCATTGACAATATGCAAACCCCGTTTCCATATGAGTTGGGAAATTGTGTTAGATGTAAATATAAACGGAATACAATGATTTGCAAATATTTTTCAACCCATATTCAGTTGAATATGCTACAAAGACAACATAACTGATGTTCAAACTGATAAACATTTCTTTTTTTTGGCAAATAATCATTAGCTTTAGAATTTGATGCCAGCGACACGTGACAAAGAAACTGTGAGAGGTGGCAATAAATGATGACAAAGTTGAGGAATGCTCATCAAACACTTATTTGGAACGTCCCACAGGTGTGCAGGCTAATTGGAAACAGGTGGGTGCCATGATTGGGTATAAAAACAGCTTCCCAAAAAATGCTCCGTCTTTCACAAGAAAGAATGGGGAGGTACACCCCTTTGTCCACAACTGCGTGAGCAAATACTCAAGCAGTTTAAGAACAACGTTTCTCAAAGTGCAATTGCAAGAAATTTAGGGATTTCAACATCTACGGTCCATAATATCATCAGAACGTTTAGAGAATCTGGAGAAATCACTCCATGTAAGCGGCATAGCCGGAAACCAACATCGACCTTCGATACCTCAGACGGCACTGTATCAAAAACTGACATCAATCTTTAAAGGATATCACCACATGGGCTCAGGAACACTTCAGAAAACCACTGTCACTAAATACAGTTGGTCGCTACATCTGTAAGTGCGAGTTAAAGCTCTACTATGCAAAGCGAAAGCCATTTATCAACAACATCAAGAAACGCCGCCGGCTTCTCTGGGCCCGAGATTATCTAAGATGGACTGATGCAAAGTGGAAAAGTGTTCTATGGTTTGACGAGTCCACATTTCAAATTTTTTGGGGAAATATTCGACATAATGTCATCCAGACTAAAGGGGAAGTGAACCACCCAGACTGTCATAGACGCAAAGTTCAAAAGCCAGTATCTGTGATGGTATGGGGGTGCATTAGTGCCCAAGCCATGGGTAATTTACACATCTGTGAAAGCACCATTAATGCTGAAAGGTACATACAGGTTTTGGAACAACATGTGCTGCCATCCAAGCGCCGTCTTTTTCATGGACGCCCCTGCTTATTTCAGCAAGACAATGCCAAGCCACATTCAGGTACTTTTCTGGCCCGTCTGCAGTCCAGACGTCCCTCCCATCGAAAATATGTGGCGCATTATGAAGCGTAAAATACGACGGAGGAGACCCCGGACTGTTGAACAACTGAAGCTCTACATAAAACAAGAATGGGAAAGAATTCCACTTTCAAAGCTTCAACAATTAGTTTCCTCAGTTCCCAAACGTTTATTGAGTGTTGTTAAAAGAAAAGGTGATGTAACACTGTGGTGAACATGCCCTTTCCCAACTACTTTGCAGCTGTGAGATTCTAAGTTAATTATTATTTATTAGTTTGAACATCAATTATGTTGTTTTTGTAGCATATTCAGCTGAATACAGGTTGAAAATTATTTGCAATTCATTGTGTTCCGTTTATTATAAAATTTATATTATTATTATATTATATTATTAGAAAAAAATAAAAAATAAAAATATTATTTTAAATAATTCATTACAGATCATAATTAATAAATTATTATTATTATTTTTTCATATTTAGACTTCAGTACCCCCAATAGGGACAAGCGGTAGAAAATGGATGGATGGCACTTAACAGCACTAGTGTTATTTTGTTACAATGATATTTGGGGCAGTGTAGCTCTTTCGGTAGAGTGGCCGTGCCTAGCAACTTAAGGATTCCAGGTTCGATTCCCGCTTCCGCCATCTTAGTCACTGCCATTGTGTCCTTAGGCAAGACACTTGACCCACCTCCTCCCAGTGCCACCCACACTGGTTTGAATGTGACTTAGATATTGAGTTTCACCATGTAAAAGCGCTTTGAGTCACTAGAGAAAAGCGCTATATAAATATGATTCACATTTACAGTGTGTCCGGAAAGTATTCAAAGCGCTTCACTTTTTCCAATTTATTTTTTTTTATTTTACAGCCTTATTCTGAAATGGAATACATTCATATTTGACCTGCATATTTTCCAGATATTACTCCATAATGACAATGTGAACACATTTACAAAAAAACGTTATTTATAAAAAAAAAATGTCATGTAAATAAGTGTGAATACCGCAGTAAAAGTGAGTTTTTTGGTGTAAATATCACGTCGACATGGGGGCTCTTTTGCGCTGCCCTTGTGGCTCCCTGGAGCTTTTGTCAAAAAAATGTATGAAAATAGAAAACGATGCGAAAACATATTTTTGTTTTAATAGGGTTTCTGCAGGCGGACATTACACAAACCTCAAATTGTTAGAAAACCTACTGTTTATATTAAACATGATTTTCGGATGAAAGTATTTGGAGAGCGGCCGTTTTTTCCTACTAATTTTGACGGTCCCTGAACTCACCGCAGTTTGTTGTCATGTACAATTTTCTTTTTTAAGCTACTCCTTATTCGTCTCGTTTTGTCCACCAAACGGTTTTATGCAGTGCACGAATGCACAAAGGTGAACTTTGTTGATGGTATTGACTTGTTGGAGTACTATTTGGTCAGCGCACAACTGCAAGCTTATCGATGCTAACATGCTATTTAGGCCTTATGTACATATTGCATCATCATGCCTCACTTGTAGGTGTATTTGAGCTCATTGTATTTCCTTCACTTGTGTCCTCTGTGTATTTTATCTATATCGGCATTTCTCTTGACATATTATCTGTATGTAAAATTGGCTGCATTTCTGTGCCATGCTGTTCCAGACCACAGCAAACTTTACTCAGCTTGCAAATATTATAATAAATCCATTCAACATGTTGTTGCCTTTAACTTGGACACACACATATAATCAAATCCAGACTCGGGATCTTTCTGTGTGGAGTTTGTATGTTCTCCCCGTGAATGCGTGGGTTCCCTCCGGGTACTCCGGCTTCCTCCCACTTCCAAAGACATGCACCTGGGGATAGGTTGATTGGCAACACCAAATCGGCCCTAGTGTGTGAATGTGAGTGTGAATGTTGTCTGTCTATCTGTGTTGGCCCTGCGATGAGGTGGCGACTTGTCCAGGGTGTACACCGCCTTCCGCCCGATTGTAGCTGAGATAGGCGCCAGCGCCCCCCGCGACCCCGAAAGGGAATAAGCGGTAGGAAATGGATGGATGGACACACATATATACCTGTAGTTTAACTACAATCAAAGTATTGGACAGGACTTCGAAATGTGTAAATAAAGTTGTACTTTATATACAGTAAGAAAAATGTGGGGATACAAACGGTACAAAAAAATCCTTATATCTTGTTATCTGTCATTCATTCATGACCCGAAGGCTCGTAACGCTCAGTCTCATCAACCACAATGTGAAGTGAATTTTGTTTATATAGCGCTTTTTCTCTAGTGACTCAAAGCGCTTTACATTGTGAACCCCAATATCTAAGTTACATTTATACCAGTGTGGGTGGCACTGGAAGCAGGTGGATGAAGTGTCTTGCCCAAGGACACAACGGCAGTGACTAGGTTGGCAGAAGCGGGAATCGAACCTGCAACCCTCAAGTTGCTGGCACGGCCACTCTACCAACCGAGCTATACCGCCCCATGCACCTGCTCCCGCTCCTTTCATTACATCCGGTTTGCCGCAATGCATTGTGGAACATGTAGTATTTTAGTTAACCCTTTGTTAGGCTATAAAATAGAAAACAAATCAATCCAGTATCAGCGCTTCTCAAATAATCAATATCAAATGCATATATAAATCAAATCAATTCACTTTTAACTCTTTTTAGCTGTAAATAATAACAGATCAATTTATCAGCAATAAATCTAGCATGCAAATTATGGAATGACCATCACACATGAACTATACAACCCATAAGTTACAACAATACCTTTTTGGCCATTTCCAGGAGTTATCTCACCCTCTGAGAAGTTTTACTAATGTTTTCCCATGTTGTAAAAATGTGTAAAATAAATAGTACATTTCAGCATTTCTGTCAACGAAGATTTGTGTCAGCCTGGGACACATAGTCATTTTGATTTGGGTAATGTAGACACTTATATCATTTGTTGACCTCATTATATCACTTAGAGCAGTGGTCCCCAACCACCGGGCCGTGGCCCAATTAGTACCGGGCCGCGGAAGAATATTTTATTCGTTTTTATTTAAAAAGAAATAAATAAATAAAAAAAAAAGTTTTGTTTTTTTAATTAAATCAACAGACAAAACACAATATACACTTAAAATTAGTGCACCAACCACAAATACGTCCCTTTTTCATGACAAAGAAAAAAATATATATATATATTCATTTATTTTTATTAAATCAACATAAAAAACACAATATACACTTACAATTAGTGCACCAACCACAAATACCTTTCTTTTTCCTGACAAAAACTTCCCTTTTTCATTACAAAGAAAATAAAGAAAAAAAAAGGACCCCCCCCAACCCCCCGCCCGGGCCCCGGGACAAATTATTAAGCGTTGACTGGTCCGCGGATACAAAAAGGATGGTGACCACTGACTTATAGAATGCTTTTAATTTTTTGCAGCTCCAGGCGGATTATTTTTTTTGTATTTTTGACCCAATACAGTGTAAGGCCTATTTCAATGTTTTGGTTTCCCGACCCCTGAAGTAGAACCACCATCGCCTGTTGCAAACAAGACTGCCAAGCCGAGTATGGCGCCAGGCAGGAATAAATAGCTCTTTGATTACTGAGCGGGAGCAGGTGAGCGTCCCGACCACTAATCAGAGGCAGGTGACAAACAATCAGACTAACGAGGGTGCTGAAACAGAACTAATCACCAGCTCGAGAAATATCAAACTAAACCAAACATGATCTGTTAATACATTTGCAAATGTTTTGAAAAAAAAACCAAAAACAAATTTTTACATTGTCTCTAGAGGGTCCGTAGAATCTTGAGAATAAAAATTAATTTATTCCATTTTGGAATATGGCTGTTAACATGAAAACATTTGAAAAAAATATATACAGTTATTTGTCACAAAAAATATTCATGAATTTTGGTTATTTTATGAATTTATTATGGGTCTACTGAAAATGTGAGCAAATCTTCTGGGTCAAAAGTATACATACAGCAATGTTAATATTTGCTTAAAAGTCCTTTGGCAAGTTTCACTGCAATAAGGTGCCATCCATAAGCTTCTGGTTCAACTTTTGACCGCTCCTCTTGACAAAAATTGGTGCAGTTCAGCTAAATTTGTTGGTTTTCTGACATGGACTTGTTTTTTCAGCACAGCTTTCCTCCAAAAGGTCTTATCTTTGTCCATGTGAAACAAAAATGTAGCTGTATGGCCACAATACCCAGCAATAGGAGCAAAGGTGATGCCTTTAATCCCAGGACATTGACTTGTTTCTTCAGCATCGTCCACACTTTGAGACCACATAACTTTCCTCCAGAAGGTCTTTTATTTGTCCATGTGAAACAAAAATTAAGCTGTTTGGCCACAATACCCAGCAATATGTTTGGAGGAGAAAAGGTGATGCCTTTAATATCAGGAACACCATGCCTACTGTCAAGCATGGTGGTGGTAGTATTATACTCTTGGCCTGTTTTGCTGCCAATGGAACTGGTGCTTTACAGAGAGTAAAATTGGACGATGAAAAAGGAGGATTATCTCCAAATTCTTCAGGACAACCTGGAGTCATCAGCCTGGAGGTTGGGGCGGCATAGCTCGGTTGGTAGAGTGGCCGTGCCAGTAACTTGAGGGTTGCAGGTTCGATTCCCGCTTCTGCCATCCTAGTCACTGCCGTTGTGTCCTTGGGCAAAACACTTTATCCACCTGCTCCCAGTGCCACCCACACTGGTTTAAAAATGTAACTTAGATATTGGGTTTCACTATGTAAAGCGCTTTGAGTCACTAGAGAAAAGCGCTATATGAATATAATTCACTTCACTTCACGTCTTGGGCGCAGTCGGGTGTACCAACAGGACAATGACCCCCAAACACACCTCAAAAGTGGGAAAGGAATGGCTAGATCAGGCTAGAATTAAAGTTTTACATTGGTCTTCCCAAAGTCCTGACTTAAACGTGTGGACAATGCTGAAGAAACAAGTCCATGTCAGAAAACCAACAAATTTAGCTGAACTGCACCAATTTTGTCAAGAGGAGTGGTCAAAAATTCATCCAGAATCTTGTGGATGGCTACCAAAAGTGCCTTATTGAAGTGAAACTTGCCAAAGGATATGTAAGCAAATATTAACATTGCTGTATGTATACTTTTTGAACCAGAAGATTTGGTCACAGTTGTTGGTCACATCAGAAGACCCATAATAAATTCATAAATGAACAAAACTCCATGAATATTTTTTGTGACGAACAAGTATGTGCTCCAATCAATCTATCACAAAAAAGTGAGAGTTGTAGAAATGATTGGAAAGTCAAGACAGAAATGACAGTATGATCTTTGCAAGTGTATGTAAACTTTTGACCATGACTGTGTGTGTGTGTATGTATATATATATATATATATATATATATATATATATATATATATATATATATATATATATATATATATATATATATATATAAGTCACTATTTTTGTCTTCTCGAAGAAAAACAACTTCTTAATCTACAATTTGGACTCCCTTGAATGGCCTTGGCACAGGAACAGGCTGTTCTGAAAAAAATCTCCCGAGGACTCCTCAAAGATAGACGCTTTTGACCTTCCTTTTTGTCAACATCACCTGCAGTCAAGCTTTTATATATATATATAATGCTGAAGAAACAAGTCCAAATCAGAAAAAACAACACATTTACCTGAACTGCACCAATTGTGTCAAGAAGCCCTGTGAATTCTTCAGCATTGTTTCTTCAGCATTGTCCACACATTTAAGTCAAGACTTTGGGAAGACCATTGTAAAACCTTCATTGTAGCCTGATTTAGCCATTCCTTTACCACTTTCGACATGTTTGGGGGGTCATTGTCCTGTTGGAACACCCGCCTGCGCCTAAGACCCAACCTCCAGGCTGAGGATTTTAGGTTGTCCTGAAGAATTTCTGAGGTAACCCTCCTTTTTCATTGTCCGATTTGCTCTCTGTAAAGTTCCATTGGCAACAAAACAGGCCCAGAGTATAATACTACCACCACCATGCTTGACGGTAGACATGGTGTTCCTTATATTAAAGGCATCACCTTTTCTCCTCCAAACATATTGCTGGGTATTGTGGCCAAACAGCTTAATTTTGTTTTCACATGGACACAGATAAAACCTTCTGGAGGAAAGTTATGTGGTCTCAAAGTGTGGACAATGCTGAAGAAACATGTCAATGTCAGGAAACCAACAAATTACCTGAAAATATGTTTTTTGTTGTAATATTATTTCTGCAGGAGGAAAAACACGACACAAACCTTCCTAATTGTTAGAAAGCCCACTGCTTAATATGTTTGTGTTTATGCTTCACTGATGAGGGTATTTGGCGAGCGCCGTTTTGTCCTGCTAAATTTTAGCGGCCCTCGAACTCACCGCTGTGTGGACTGTGACTCAACAGTTTGTCTACATTTATAACGTTCTCTGACGCTGCCACAGAAAGACGTGTTTTATGCCACTCCTTCTTTGTCTCATTTTGTCCACCCAACGCTTTATACTGTGCCTGACTGCACAAAGGCGAGCTTTGTGGACTTGTTGCCATCCTATTTTGCCGATTGTATTGTACCATATGTCCCGGCAAGAAATCTGCTTTCAAAGAACTCCGGCTTATTAGTGATTCCCAGAGCCCAAAATAAGTCTGCGGGCTATAGAGCGCATTTCTATTTGGGCTCCAGTACTATGGAATGCCCTCCCGGTAATAGTTAGAGATGCTACTTCAGTAGAAGCATTTAAGTCCTATCTTAAAACACATTTATATACTGTAGCCTTTAAATAGACCCACTTTTTAGACCAGTTGATCTGCAGTTTCTTTTTTTTTCTGCTCACATGGTCCGGTGGCCATGGATGAAGTGCTGGCTGTCCAGAGTCGGGACCCGGGGTTGGACCGCTCGCCTGTGCATCGGTTGGGGACATCCCTGCGCTGCTGACCCGCCTCCGCTTGGGATGGTTTCCTGCTGGCCCCACCATGGACTGGACTCTCACTATTATGTCAGATCCACTATGGACTGGACTTTCACAATATTATGCGGGACCCCCTCGACGTCCATTGCACCGCTCACCCAGATCTGCGGTCCTCTCCAAGGTTTCTCATTGTCATCCCACTGGGTTGAGTTTTTCCTTGCCCTGATGTGGGATCTGAACCGAGGATGTCGTTGTGGCTTGTGCAGCCCTTTGAGACACTTGTGATTTAGGGCTTGAATAAATAAACATTGATTGATTGATTGTTGGAGTGCTAATCAGGCATATTTGGTCACTGCATGACTGCAAGCTAATCGATGCTAACATGCTATTTAGGCTAGCTGTATGTACATTTTGCATCATCATGCCTCGTTTGGTGATATATTTGATTTCCTTTACCTACGCCCTCTGTGTATTTAGTTTATTTTTCCATCCTTCATGTAATATTAGCTGCATTGTTTGTGTGCCATGTTGTTCCAGACCACAGCAAAATGTTACCCAGCTTGCAAGGATTGTAATAAATCCATTAGAAGAAGACAAGTTGGACACACACATCTATACCTTTGGCCATTCTAAGACAGTCACTTCCAGGAGTTATCTCACCCTCTGAGAAGTTTTACTAATGTTTTCCAATGTTGTGAAAAGGTGTACAATAAATATTATATTTCAACATTTCTGTCAGCCCTGCGACACATAGTCATTTTGATAGTAGGCTAATTTAGCTAATTAGCTTCTGACATCATGTGTTGCCATCCCTATAAAACTTGCAAAATACTTTTAAAGTCATATTCACATTATTTATAATGAGAGCCACCAGCAGTAAGAGCAATTCGGACCGAGAAAGCGACAATTTTCCCATTAATTTGAGCGAGGATAAAAGATTTGTGAATTAGTATATTGATAGTAATGGACTAGAAAAAAAACAAAACGATGGCTCCGGGCGGCGGCAAAGTGAGCGTTTCAGATGTAATTAGACACATTTACTAGGCTAATTCTGGAAGATCCCTTATCTGCTTATTGTTTTAATAGTGTTTTAGTGAGATTGTAAAGACATACCTCGAGGTCGGATGGCTGCGGTGAACATGCAGTGCCTCAGAGAGAAGCCGAGGAGCCAAGCTCACAGCTGCTGCAGGACTGATGTCTTCGTTAAGATATATATATATATCACAATCTCCCCATCCAAAAACATGCTGGTTGACATAAAGAAAACATGTTCGCTTGACCGCTCTGTGTTAAAAACAAATAAAGAAACACCGGCTCTTTCAGTGCTAATCCACCGCTTTCCACCAACAGCATTCTTCTTTATAGTCTCCATTATTAAATGAACAAATTGCAAAAGATTCAGCAACCCAGATGTCCAAAATACTGTGTAATTACGCCATGAACAGAGGCGAATTTTAGCCGTGTTTGGTGCTACGCTACTATATCCCCTCCAACAGGTGAAATCACGCATACCCGTCATCATTCCGCAACGTTTTCAACAAGAAACTCGCGGGAAATTTGAAAATTGCAAGTTAGTAAACTAAAAAAGGCCGTATTGGCATGTGTTGCAATGTTAATATTTCATCATTGATATATAAACTATCAGACTGCGTGGTTGGTAGTAGTGGGTTTCAGTGGGCCTTTAACGTCATTTGGATAGTAGGCTAATACAACTAATATTGACGCCTACATCATGTGTTGCCATCATTATAAAACTTGTAAAATACTTTTAAAGTCATTTTGATAGTAGGCTAGTATAGCTAATATAGACATATCATGTGTTGTCTTCATTATATCACTTTTCTAAGAATTTTAAAGTCATTTTGATAGTAGGCTAATACAACTAATATTGACACTTACATTATGTGTTGTCTTGTGAAGTGAAGTGAATTATATTTATACAGCGCTTTTTCTCTAGTGACTCAAAGCGCTTTACATAGTGAAACCCAATATCTAATTTTTACATTTAAACCAGTGTGGGTGGCACTGGGAGCAGTTGGGTAAAGTGTCTCGCCCATGGCGGAAGCGGGAATCGAACTTGCAACCCTCAAGTTGCTGGCATGGCCGCTCTACCAACCGAGCTATACCGCGTCTTCATTATAAGACGCATATAAAGCTTTTAATTTTTTGCGGTTCCAGATTACTTTTTTGTATTTGTGGTCCAATATGGTTCTTTCAACATTTAGGGTTGCCGACCCCTGTTCTAGGACAATCTGAAATTTCCAGCCGTGATCAATTGTCATGTCTATGTGATCATGTTTTGTTTTAGTCATTTTCGGTTTGTTTTTTGGCCACTCAGTTCCTGTTTTTGCACTTCCTGGTTTGTTTTGTCACCATGACTACTCATTAGTTTTCACCTGTCCTCATGTCCATCCATCCAGTTTCTACCGCTTATTCCCTTTTTGGGGTCGCGGGGGGCGCTGGCGCCTATCTCAGCTACAATCGGGCGGAAGGCGGGGTACACCCTGAACAAGTCGCCCCTCATCGCAGGGCCAACACAGATAGACAGACAACATTCACACTCACATTCACACACTAGGGCCAATTTAGTGTTGCCAATCAACCTATTCCCAGGTGCATGTCTTTGGAAGTGGTAGGAAGCTGGAGTACCCGGAGGGAACCCACGCATTCACGGGGAGGACATGCAAACTCCACACAGAAAGATCCCAAGCCTGGGATTGAACCCAGGACTGCAGGACCTTCGTATTGTGAGGCAGACGCACTAACCCCTCTGCCACCGTGAAGCCCTGTCCTCATGTCTCGCACCTGTTTCACTGATTATGTAACTGTTATTTAAGCCTCTCTGTTTCTGTTGTTCGTCCTGGCAACATCACCGTCAATCACCGTCTACCCCCTTCTACTTACCCTCCACACCCAAAGTTCCATGCTAAGTAAGTTTTGTTCATAGTTCGTTATTCATCCCATAGTGCAAGTTTTTGTTTGTTTCCATAGCCAAGTTTTTTACCTCCATTGTGAGCGCTTTTTGTTTGCTTCCTCTTTTTGTAGTTAGTGTTAAAATAAAAATATGTACTTACATTCACGCTTTGCCCACGCCAACTTTCTTTTGCCTTCTAGAAAAACAAACCCCAAAGTCCACTCCAATCGCTTTGCACCTTGGGAAAACCACCCAAGCCTACGTCGTGACATCAATCAACCACCCTGAGAACATTGTGTGATGCATCTCCTCGGTTGCTAGAGTGGCCGTGCCAGCAACTTGAGGGTTCCAGGTTCGATCCCCTCTTCCGCCATCCTAGTCACTCCCAGTGCCACCCACACTGGTTTAGATGTAACTTGGATATTGGGTTTCACTATGTAAAAGCGCTTTGAGTCACTAGAGAAAAGCGCTATATAAATATATTTCACACTCACTCACTCCTCCTTCCCTTGTTTTCATTGGGCAAGCCAGTGGGGAAAGAAAAAATAAATAAAATCAACCTTCCTGTACCCGAGCCTTGTTGATCTGTACACTTGCTGAAACTGTAAACTCGTTATCACTTTCAAGGTTACTTTCTATACGGCTCTATATATTTGTTTTCCCTCATTCTAAGAGAACGCTGCAACCTTCAGAGTATCCTTCGCATCCGACGAGCATTTCACATTGCATTTTCCTTTACACAATACTAACACAAACTTCGAAGAATGATGCATGCAGGCTCTCCTATATACCGTCCATACATTCAGGTCCTTCAATAAGTGGTGCTTAGGTTTCTACATTGTCGGAATTCTCTCAGTGATTACGATTGATCACAGTTGGTAGTTTCTCTTTTTCCACCATTAAAATGATTTGTTGGACGGTCCTTGTTGGATCGACCAAGACTCAGAACAATGGGAAAAGGCCAAAGCAATATATAGGTACCTCAGGATATGTGTGCCTCATCTTGCAAGTTTGTTTTCCCGTTACAAGCTGCAAAGTTGTCTAATGAAAGGTAAATAGGACACTAATCTACCCAGTATAAATAAATAAAAAATAATTGTCACGGCGCGCAAGGCAAGCGCCAGTCCGGCTGCAGCAAGCAGCTGCAATATATTGCCGGCAATCAACACACCTGAAGCTGATGATGAGACCTGCCTTCTTAAGCCAGCGCAACCTGCTATCCGGGGCCAGAACGTAGTTTCCTGTTTCGTACACAGAACTCAGTTTCCGCGTCACGAGTTGGTGTCGTGTGTCTCCGTGTTCCCTCTGCCTTTGACTCTCTCAGAGTTAGTTGATGATGAAACACAAGATGCAGAGAAGGAGGCAGGCATTGAATTGGAAAACATGATCTGATGTAAATAATAGAACAAGAACAAACAAAAAGTGCGCACATGGGCGGAATAATAAACTAAGGGTCTTTAGCATTGAAGCTAGCAAGAAACAAAAGAGGACCTAGCGTGGAAGCTAGCGGGTAGCAAACAGGAAAAACTGGAAATGGCTAATGCTAACAGAAACAGCTTACCGCTACGACGACCAGGACAAAATGTAGCACGACGGGTAGTAGCTGAAACAAAACGACACGACAGGTAGCACGACAAGAGTGACATGTGGCAACGACAATACAATGATCCGGCAGTTGACACAAATAGGAGCAGGCTGATTGGCAACGGGTGTGGCCAGGTGCCAATCAGCCGCAGCTGAAGAGGAACACAGCACTCAGGGAACAAGACAGGAAGCTGATAAAATAAGAGCACTAGACAGGTACTAAAGACAGGAGATACTAAACACAGAGGAAACAGACAAATGCAGAGGAAAAAACTAAAACATAGACAAACTTTCAGGGGAAAGCCTGACGGACGCCTCACTATTGCCCCCGACTTCCTGCCTGTGCTCATGGATATATATATATATATATATATATATATATATATATATATATATATATATATATATATACATATATATATATATATGTATATATACTGTATATATACATATATATATATATATATATATATATATATGTATATATATGTATATTTACTGTATATATATATATATATATGTATGTATATATGTATATATGTATATATATATATATATATATATATATATATATATATATATATATATATATATATATATGTATATATATATATATATATATATATTTATAAAAACAAATAGAGTTAGTACGACGTCCTTTTTTAAAATAGTAATACAAAAAATATATATACCTATGTAGATGTATTCAGTTTCTTTTTTCCTTCATGGATCTAAACTTTAACACTGCCGGTATTTTTTTCTATATTTTTTATTGTAATATTTTTAGAATGTGTTTGTTCTATTTTCGGCTGAAGAAAACAATCAAAAGTTGTCTTTATTTTTGTAGTTTTAATGCCATGATTTTAATAGTTGGGCACGCATGTGCACATATTTTCTTCAATGCTGCCCCTGAGCTAAAATGAGTTTGACACCCCTGAAGAGAAATCGGCAGCGCAGAGACGTCACTAACTGATGCACAGAGCACGTGCCTCCTCCGTGGAAACTGATCTAGGGGCAAACATGAGAGGCGGCAGATCAACTGTTCTAAAAAGGGGTCTATTTAAAGGCTAGGGTGTATGGATGAGTTTTAAAACAGGATTTAAATGTTTCTACTTAATTAGCATCACTAACTGTTACAGGTATGGCATTCTAGAGTACTGGAGCCCGAATAGGAGACCCTCCATAGCCCGCATACTTTTTTGGGGCTAAGGGAATCACTAATAAGCCGGAGTTCTTAGAATGCAGATTTCTGGCAGGGACATGGGATACAATACAATCAGCAAGATAGGATGGAGCAAGACCGTTTAGTAATTTACACATAAGTAAAAAAAACCTTAAAATCCCACCTCAAGTACACTGGAAGCCAGTGCAGGTGATCCAATATACCGTGTTTTCACAACCATAACAAAGACTATAAAAAAGGGACCCATTACCTCCCTGCATGGCACTCAGCATCAAGGTTTGGTACATCACCAAAAAAAATTATTCCCGGGCGCGGCCACTGCTGCTCACTGCTGCTCACTGCTCCCCTCCCCCTCCCCCAGGGGTTGAGGGTGATGGGTCGAATGCAGAGGATAATATCAACACACCTCGTGTGAGTGACTTTAACTTAACAAAATTCGACAGTACGCCGTATAACCCGGAATACGTTTGCCCAGTAGTGTGACCAGTAGATGGCAGTCAAACATAAGAGAGTATTATTATGGTGCGTGTATAAGGTAAGACATATTATCTGGTGTTTTGTTTCGCAATATTATGCAAAAGCAATTTTTCTTACCTTCTGGTACCTGCTGATCTGTATTTTGGAATCTGCATAAATCCTGAAAAATTGCGTGCGTCCGCCTTTGTAGTCCAATAATATAATAAGCTTGTTATTTTTCTCTCTCTTTTTGTTATGGGACATTCGTCTTCAGCTGTTGCCATTTATATATATATATATATATATATATATACAGTGGGTCAACAAAGTATTTAGTCAGCAACCGATTGTGCAAGTTCTCCCACTTAAATTAATGACATAGGTCTGTAATTTTCATCATAGGTACACTTCAACTGTGAGAGACAGAATGTGAAGAAAAAATCCAGGAATTCACAATGTAGGAATTTTAAAGAATTTATTTGTAAATTATGGTGGAAAATATGTATTTGGTCAACCATTCATAGCTCTCACTGATGGAAGGAGATTTTGGCTCAAAATCTCACGATACATGGCCCCATTCATTCTTTCCTTAACACGGATCAATTGTCCTGTCCCCTTAGCAGAAAAAACAGCCCCAAAGCATGATGTTTCCACCCCCATGCTTTACAGTAGGTTGGGTGTTCTTGGGATACAACTCAGTATTCTTCTTCCTCCAAACACGACAAGTTGAGTTTGTACCAAAATGGATACATGGATGATACAGCAGAGGATTGGGAGAATGTCATGTGGTCAGATGAAACCAAAATAGAACTTTTTGGTATAAACTCAACTCGTCGTGTTTGGAGGAAGAAGAATACTGAGTTGCATCCAAAGAACACCATACCTACTGTGAAGCATGGGGGTGGGAACATCATGCTTTGGGGCTGTTTTTCTGCTAAGGGGAGAGGACGATTGATCCGTGTTAAGAAAAGAATGAATGGGGCCATGTATCGTGAGATTTTGAGCCAAAACCTCCTTCCATCAGTGAGACCTTTGAATGGTTGACCAAATACTTATTTTCCACCACAATTTACAAATAAATTCTTAGAAATTCCTACAATGTGAATTCCCGGATTTTTTTTCACATTCTGTCTCTCACAGTTGATGTGTACCTATGATGAAAATTACAGACCTCCGTCATCATTTTAAGTAGGAGAACTTGCACAATTTTTGGCTGACAAAATATTTTTTTGCCCCACTGTAGGTATGTAAAGGTATGTACAGTATAAGTGTAATATAAACAAACTTTCTTGTCCTCATCGGAAGTGGAGCAGCCGCATTTTGTACCAAATGTAATCGTTTAATGCTAGATAAAGCATGTGGAGGTGTTGCTGTGTAGTCCCCCGATCATTTTTACCAGGTAAAACCGACTTTTCTGCACTTTTTTTGTTGCTTTCTGTGTGTCTTTTTAAAGACAGGCTATGAACTTTGTTGCTATCTTATAGTGCTGCAGGGCGAAGTTTGTGTTACAACCTTATGGCAGATTCGCTTCACTTGAATCAACCGTCCATGTTAAACAAAATACCTTAAAGCACTGCATATGTTTCCTTTGGCACCACTTGTCTGTTTTTTTCCTAGTAAAACATTATTGGAATGAATGGAAGAAGTCAAATAAATTGTGTAAATGCTAAATAAAAACAGAATACAATGTTTTGCAAATCCTTTTCAACATATATTCGATTGAATAGACTGCAAAGACAAGGTACTTAACAGTAAAAATGGAAAACTCTGTAATTTTTTGCAAATATTAGGTCATTTGGAAATTGATGGCTGCAACATAGTTCAAGGAAGCTGGCAAACGTGGCAAAAAGATCTGAAAATGCTCATCAAACACTTATTTGGAACATGCCACTGGTGAACAGGCTAATTGGAAACAGGTGGGTGCCATGATTGGGTACAAAAGCAGCTTCCATGAAATGCTCAGTCATTCACAAACAAGGACGGGGCAAAGGTCACCACTTTAGTGAACAAATGCGTGAGCAAATTGTCCATTAGTTTAAGAACAACATTTCTCAATGAGCTATTGCGAGGAATGTATGGATTTGACCATCTACGGTCTGTAATATCATCAAAATGTTCAGAGAATCTGGAGAAATCACTGCAAAAAAGTGAAAATATTACGAACTTTGGATCCCTCAGGTGGTCCTGCATCAAAAACTGAAATCAGTGTGTAAAGAATATCACCACATGGGTTTAGGAACATTACACAAAACCACTTTCAGTCACTACAGTTTGTCACTACACCTGTAAGTGCAAGTTAAAACTCTATTATGCAAAGCCACAGCCATTTATCAACAACAACAATTGTCCAACAGTTTAAAAACAACGTCTCTCAACGAGTTATTGCAAGGAATGTAGGGATTTGACCATCTACGGTCTGCAATATCATCAAAATGTTCAGAGAATCTGGAGAAATCACTGCACAAAAGTGAAAATATTACGAACCTTGGATCCCTCAGGTGGTCCTGCATCAAAAACTGACATCAGTCTGTAAAGAATATCACCATATGGGTTCACGAACATTACAGAAAAGCACTTTCAGTCACTACAGTTTGTCACTACACCTGTAAGTGCAAGTTAAAATTCTATTATGCAAAGCCACAGCCATTTATCAACAACACCCAGAAACGCCTCCGGCTTCGCTGGGCCCGAGCTCATCTAAGATGGACTGATGTAAAGCGGAAACGTTTTCCGTAGAGTGACGAGACCATATTTAAAAAAATTTTGGGGGGAAACCGTGGACCTAATGTCCTCTGGACCAAAGAGGAAAATAACCATCTGGACTCTGTATGTGCCTTTCAGCATTAATGATGCCTTCACAAATGTGTAAGTTACCCATGCTTTGGGCACTAATACACCCCCTACCATGAATTGATTAACGTGGACTTAAAGAAGTTGAAAAACTTATTCGGTTGGTAGAGCGGCCGTGCCAGCAACTTGAGGGTTGCAGGTTCAATTCCCGCTTCCGCCATCCTAGTCACTGCCGTTGTGTCCTTGGGCAAGACACTTTACCCACCTGCTCCCAGTGCCACCCACACTGGTTTAAATGTAACTTAGATATTGGGTTTCACTACGGAAATCGCTTTGAGTCACTAAAGAAAAGCGCTATATAAATATAATTTTACTTCACTTATAGGCGCAAAGTTCAAAAGCCAGCATCTCTGATGGTACGGGTGATTGATTGATTGGAACTTTTATTAGTAGATTGCACAGTACAGTACATATTCCGTACATTTGACCACTAAATGGTGACACCCGAATTAGTTTTTCAACTTGTTTAAGTCGGGGTCCACGTTAATTAATTCATGGTAGGGGGTGTATTAGTGCCCAAAACATGGGTAACTTACACATCTGTGAAGGCATCATTAATGCTGAAAGGCACATACAGTTTTTGGAGCAACATATATTGCCATCCTATCAACGTTATCATGGACGCCCCTGCTTATTTCAGCAAAACGATGCCAAGTCATGTGTTCCAACAGCGTGGCTTCGTAGTAAAAGAGTGCGGGTACTAGACTGGCCTGTCTGTAGTCGAGACTTGACTCCCATTGAAAATGTTTGGCGCGATAAGAAGCCTAAAATACCACAACGGAGACCGAACAACTTAAGCTGTCCATCAAGCAAGAACGGGCAATAATTCCACCTGAAAAGCTTCAGAAATTGGTCCAATATTTTAAATATCAAAATCCCTGATGGCCACCCTTGGAGGGACGTCAAGAAGGGTTTTGGAATCTCACGCAGTAAAATTTCACCGCAATTACCGACCCAGGTCACCGAGACAATTAGAACCCTGCAAAAACAAATTCACTTTGTTGGGTGGCAATGGGGACGGACTATGTGAATCTATTGCAAAATGCATGAAATTGCTTTTAAATGGCCAACTTATCTTCAAGGCAAGGACCCAGAGAATCTCTCTCTCGGGCTATTTAGTTTTTGACCTGACCACGCACGCTCACACGCATGCACCCCCTGAAAACAGATAAAGAAACATGATCAACAAGCTAATGCAGATGAGTGCCCGGAGCAACTCGGGATGAAAATTGCATCCGTGAAAAAAAGGCTGGGTGTATGACGGCCACTGAGACCCAGAGGCGACATAAATGAGATGGAAAAATGTTGTTTATCTTATTGTGCGCCGCGTAACCTCTTGACACAATAAGTGTAACAAGCAAATTGCAAGTAAAAACGTCAGCGGTGGGGACGGCAGACCTAATTTATTGGTACCGTCTACAAAAATATGCATCATGTTCAAACATCGGACGTACGGCAAAGTCCGTCACATGACTGATTTCCCCGACGGATTGGTCATGCTTGCACAAACCCCGTTTCCATAAGAGTTGGGAGATTGGGTTAGAGGTAAATAAAAACGGAATACAATGATTTGCAAATGCTTGTAATCGAAATAATAATAAACTTAGAACTTTCATGGCTGCAACACGTGCCAAAGTAGATGGGAAAGGGCATGTCCACCACTGTGGTGAACACGGGAAGCAGTTTTTATACCCAATCATGGCACCCACCTGTTCCCAACTAGCCGGAACACCTGTGGGACGTTCCAAATAAGTGTTTGATGAGCATTCCTCAACTTTATCAGTATGTATTGCCACCTTTCCCAACTTATTTGTCATGTGTTGCTGGCATCAAATTCTAAAGCTAATGATTATTTGCACCAAAAAATGTTTTTTTTATCAGTTTGAACATCAAATATGTTGTCTTTGTAGCATATTCGTCTGAATATGGGTTGAAAATGATTAGCAAATCATTGTATTCCGTTTATATTTACATCAAACACAATTTCCCAACTCATATGGGAACAGGGTTTGGAATTGCTTTGGACATTAGTTTAACAAGTTCCATTAAAAAGCATTGCTTGTACAAAACCCCAAGCCATATTGCAAAAAAGTTGGCACAGGGACCATTTGTACCACTGTGTTACATGGCCTTTCCTTTTAACAACACCCGGTAAACGTTTGGGAACTGAGGAGACCTATTTTTGAAGCTTTTCAGGTTGAATTATTTCCCATTTCTACTCAATGTACGGCTGATGTTGTTCAACAGTCCGGGGTCTCCATTGTCGTATTTTACGCTTCGTAATGCGCCACACATTTTCAATAGGAGACAGGTCTGGACTACAGGCAGGCCAGTCTAGCACCCGCACTCTTTTACTATGAAACCACACTGTTGTAACACGTGGCTTGGCATTGTCTTGCTGAAATAAGCAGGGGCGTCCATGGTAACGTTGCTTGGATGGCAACATATATTGCTCCAAAACCTGTATGTACCTTTCAGTGTTAACGGTGCCTTCACAGACGTGTAAATTACCCATGCCTTGGGCACTAACACACCAACATACCAACACAGATGTTGGCTTCTGAACTTTGCGCCTCGTACAGTCCGGATGGTTCTTTCCCTCTTTGGGACACGACGTCCACAGTTTCCAAAAAAACTATTTGAAATGTGGACTTGTCAGACCACTTCTCCACTTTGCATCAGTCCATCTTGGATGAGCTCGGGCCAAGCGAAGCCGGCGGCGTTTCTGGGTGTTGTTGATAAATGGCTGTGGCTTTGAGTACAGTTTTAACTTGCACTTACAGAGGTAGCGACAAACTTTAATTACAGACGATAGTTTTCTGAAGTGTTCTTGAGCCCATGCGGTGATATCCTTTACACGCTGATCATTTTTTGAGGCAGTACCACTCGAGGGATCGAAGGTCATGGCATTGCCGCTTACGGGCAGTGATTTATTAAAGTACCAATGATTGTCACACACACACTAGGTGTGGTGAAATTTGTCCTCTGCTTATGACCCATTCCCTTGTTCACCCCTTGGGAGGTGAGGGGAGCAGTGGGCAGCAGCGGTGGCCACGCCCGGGAATAATTGTTGGTGATTTAAGCCACAAATCCAACCCTTGATGCTGAATGCCAAGCAGGGGGATAATGGGTCCCATTTTAATAGTCTTGAGTATGACTGGGCCGGGGTTTGAACTCACAACTCTTCTCACATTTTCCAACCCACTTCAACCAATCCACCGTCAAAACATTCCTCTTAATCAGGACAAACAAAACAAATTGTTTGAACTGGAAACAATCCCGAAATTCCAGGAATTCCTTAATACCATTTCTCAAACAAAAACATTACTACTTCAGCATTTCTTGATCGTTTTGAAAAATTCCAACACCAACTCATTCAGAACATTCAGAGGTTTTTTTTTGTTTTTTTTCAAACCATTAAACCATTTTCCAAAAATATTTAAAAAATCCCTCTTTTCCCGGAATTCCCAAATTTTCAAGAAATTAAAAAAAAAAAATCCAGAATTTCCTGTGATTCCCACTTTTTAGGGACATTTTCCCCATTCAAAATGAAGTCTCGATTTTTCAAACTTCCACAATTCCCACATTTTTCAACCGATTCAAACCATTTTATCTTCAACACATTTCACTAATCCTGCTGGCTTTGCTGGGTCCAAGCTCATCTAAGAAAGACTGATGCAAAGTGGAAAGGTTTTCTGTGGTCTGACGAGTCCACATTTCAAATGATATTTGGAAACTGTGGACGTGGTGTCCTCCGGAACAAAGAGGAAAATAACCATCTGGATTGTTTTAGGCACAAAGTTGAAAAGCCAGCATCTGTGATGGTATGGGGGTGTATTAGTGCCCAAGGCATGGGTAACTTACACATCTGTGAAGGCACCATTAATGCTGAAGGTTCCATACAGGTTTTGGAGCAACATATGTTGTCATCCAAGCAACGTTATCATGGACGCCCCTGCTTATTTCAGCAAAACAATGCCAAGCCACATATTACAACAGGGTGGCTTCATAGTAAAAGAGTGCGGGTACCTTCCTGGCCCACCTGCAGTCCAGGCCTGTCTCCCATCGAAAATGTGTGGCACATTATGAAGCGTAAAATACCACAACAAGACACCGCACTGTTGAACAACTTAAGCTGCACATCTAGCAAGAATGGTAAATATCCACTTTCAAAGCTTTAACAATTAGTTTCCTCAGTTCCCAAACGTTTATTGAGTGTTTTTAAAAGAAAAGGTGATGTAACACAGTGGTGAACATGCCCTTTCCTAACTACTTTGGCACGTGTTGCAGACATGAAATTATATGTTAATGATTATTTGCAAATAAAAAAGAAAAAGTTTATTGATCAATCAATCAATCAATCAATGTTTATTTATATAGCCCCAAATCACAAATGTCTCAAAGGACTGTACAAACCACTACAACTACGACATCCTCGGAAGAACCCACATAAGGGCAAGGAGAACTCACACCCAGTGGGACGCCAGTGACAATGATGACTATGAGAACCTTGGAGAGGACCTCATATCCGGGCAACCCCCCCCCCCCCCCCTCTAGGGGACCGAAAGCAATGGATGTCGAGCGGGTCTAACATGATACTGTGAAAGTTCAATCCATAGTGGCTCCAACACAGCCGCGAGAGTTCAGTTCAAAGCGGATCCAAGACCGCAGCGAGAGTTCCGTCCACAGGAAACCATCCCAAGCGGAGCCGGATCAGCAGCGTAGAGATGTACCCAACCGATACACAGGCGAGCGGTCCATCCTGGGTCCCGACGAGCGGTCCATCCTGGGTCCAGACTCTGGACAGCCAGTACTTCATCCATGGTCATCGGACCGGACCCCTCCACAAGGGAGGGGGGACAGAGGAGAAAAAGAAAAGAAGCGGCAGATCAACTGGTCTAAAAAGGAGGTCTATTTAAAGGCTAGAGTATACAAATGAGTTTTAAGGTGAGACTTAAATGCTTCTACTGAGGTAGCATCTCGAACTGTTACCGGGAGGGCATTCCAGAGTACTGGAGCCCGAACGGAAACCGCTCTATAGCCCGCAGACTTTTTTTGGGCTTTAGGAATCACTAATAAGCCGGAGTCCTTTGAACGCAACGTTTGCCGGGGCATATGGTACAATACAATCGGCAAGACAGGATGGAGCTAGACCGTGTAGTATTTTTATACGTAAGTAGTAAAACCTTTCTTGTTCTTGTCAAGTCTAGCAGCCGCATTATGTACCAACTTTAATCTTTTAATGCTAGACATGGGGAGACCCGAAAATAATACGTTACAGTAATCGAGACGAGACGTAACAAACGCATGGATAATGATCTCAGCGTCGTTAGTGGACAAAATGGAGCAAATTTTAGCGATATTACGGAGATGAAAGAAGGCCGTTTTAGTAACGCTTTTAATGTGTGCCTCAAAGGAGAGAGTTGGGTCGAAGATAATACCCAGATTATTTACCGAGTCACCATGTTTTAATTATTTGGTTGTCAAATGTTAAAGATGTATTATTAAATAGAGGTCGGTGTCTAGCAGGACCGATAATCAACATTCCGTTTTTTTGGCGTTGAGTTACAAAAAGTTAGCGGACATCCATTGTTTAATTTCATTAAAGGGGAACATTATCACCAGACCTATGTAAGCATCAATATATACCTTGATGGTGCAGAAAAAGACCATATATTTTTTCAACCCGATTTCCGAACTGTAATTGGGTGAATTTTTGCGATTTAAACGCCTTTCTGTTTATCGCTCTTTTTGCGATGATGTCAGAACGTGACGTCTCCCGAGGTAATACAGCTGCCAAACAATTGGGTCTCAGATCTGTTATTTTCCGTTTTTTCTACTATTTTATGGAACTTTGGAGATATCGTGCCTCGTCGGTGTGTTGTCGGAGGGTGTTAACAACACTAAAAGGGAGGGATTCAAGTTGCACCATTGGCCCGAAGATGCGAAAGTGTCTTCCGCCAGACCCCCATTGAATGTGCCAGAGTTTCTCCACATTTTACCGGCGATGACAGACATGGCACAGAGATGTATGGATAACCTGCAGATGCATTTGCAAAGATAAAGTCAACGAAATCACAAAGGTGAGTTTTGTTGATGTTGACTTATGTGCTAATCAGACATATTTGGTCGCGGCATGACTGCCAGCTAATCGATACTAACATGCTACACTAATCGACGCTAACATAATATTTACCGGCGGTGCTGAAGCAGACATGGCACAGAGATGTATGGATAACCTGCAGATGCATTTGCAACTATATTACGTTTCCTTCCATCCACATTTAACGCGAGAAAAACACTTACCAATCGAAGGATTTAAGTTGCTCCAGTGTCACGAGATGCGAAAGTCCTGATCGTTTGGTCCGCACATTTTACCGGCGATGCTAACGCAGCTATTCAGCCATGCTATGGCTATGAATGGCGTCAATAGCTATTTGCTCAATAGCTTCAGTTTCTTCTTCAATACTTTCATACTCCAACCATCCGTTTCAATACATGCGTAATCTGTTGAATCGCTTAAACCGCTGAAATCCGAGTCTGAATCCGAGCTAATGTCGCTATATCTTGCTGTGCTATTCGCCATTGTTTGTTTACATTGGCAGCACTGTATGACGTCACAGGGAAAGGGATAGTCGCATCGCAAATAGCGAAAATCAAGCACTTTAAAGCTTTTTTTAGGGATATTCCGGGACCGGTAAAATTTTGAAAAAAACTTCAAAAAATACAACAAGCCACTGGGAACTGATTTTTATTGTTTTTTAACCCTTTTGAAATTGTAAGTCCGGCGTGTTGGTCAGCTTTAGGGGCATGTAGAGTTGGCTGTCATCAGCATAACAGTGAAATGAGTTTGAGTTTGAACATCAAATATCTTGTCTTTGTAGTGCATTCAATAGAATATGGGTTGAAAATGATTTGTAAATCATTGTATTCCGTTTATATTTACATCCAACACAATTTCCCAACTCTTATGGAAATGGGGTTTGTAGATTTTATATTTTTCAACATAAAAGCCTTTCTTTTTTCACAAATTGTCCACTCGTGCTTCAGTTGAATATTCCCCTGTCTTTGACAATTACTTTGATTCGGGGCCCGGGCTTGACGAGGTGCTCTCTTGTCTGAAGGGATTACATGTCTGGCTGGTGTTGCCAGGAGCTACACCGGGGTGGCGGGGTTGGCAGTTCAATTATTCACTGTAACTGGGAGATAGCATCTAAATGTTTGTCACATCCGCCGCTCAATGTTTAGGGCCGCCATTACTTTTATTCTGTCAGGAATGTCACTTCAGATGGGGAACTGCATCAGCTCACTGTTGTCCCCCGAAGCCAAACACAGGCACTGTTGTCCTGAAAGATACTCACTCCTTCTCCACTTCCGAAGCTGCGAGAGCCGTCGGCTGGGGACTTTGGCGAGTTTAGCTCACGGCAAGAGTTATGTTCCCGAATCCGGTTTGGTATTGGTTTCTAAATAAACATTAATAAAAATGTTATTGCCTCGGTGTCAATGGCCTGTAATTTCAAACTTTTAAAACCAGTTACAGGAGTTCAAAGGTCTACTGAAACCCACTACTACCGACCACACCGCAAAACTGAAATCTAAGTAAGATTAAAGGGGAACATTATCACAATTTCAAAAGGTTTTAAAAACAATAAAAATCAGTTCCCAGTGCTTGTTGTATTTTTTGAATTTTTTTCAAAATGTTACCAGTCCGGGAATATCCCTAAAAATAGCTTAAAGTGCTTGATTTTCACCTTTGTTAATTCGTTGACTTTATCGTTGCAAATGCATCTGCAGGTTATCCATACATCTCTGTCCCATGTCTGCTTTAGCACCGCCGGTAAATAGCATGTTAGCGTCGATTAGCGTAGCATGTTAGCATCGATTAGCTGACAGTCACGCCGCAACCAAATATGTCTGATTAGCACATAAGTCAACATCAACAAAACTTACCTTTGTGATTTTGTTGACTTTATCGTTGCAAATGCATCTGCAGGTTATCCATACATCTCTGTGCCATGTCTGTCATCGCCGGTAAAATGTGGAGACACTCTGGCACATTTAAAGGGGGTCTGGCGGCAGACACTTTCGCATCTTCTGGCCAGTGGTGCAACTTGATTCCCTCCCTGTTAGTGTTGTTACACCCTCCGACAACACACCGACGAGGCATGATGTCTCCAAAGTTCCAAAAAATAGTCGAAAAAACGGAGAAAATAACAGAGCTGAGAAATCATGATACATATCATTATGTCAAGATAATGGTGTCAGAATAATTGTATCTAGTTATCACAAAACTTTGTGTTGCCATGATTGCCCGGAAAGAGGACAGAAGCTGTTTTTGATCCTACCAATCAAAAGGCTTGTAAAACTCCACTGTGTAGGATGGGAAGCAACATGAAGGCGTCCGTTTCTTTGGTGTATTGTAATCCACATAATATTTTGTCTTGACCTGAGATCTACAAAGTGGAGAGGAAGCAGGACAGGCCCAACCTCCAGGGACATTTTCTTTTAACTGTTTTAGGACATTTTCTTGAACTGTTTTGTAAGCAAAGGCAGTGGCTGTTTATTACCCCCTCCTTCAGAAACAGCTGTTGCCAAGTAATCAGGGAAAGTCCAAATAAAAGAGGAGGCGTGCAAGCTTTCGTCAGAGCGTGGTGACACTGTACAAGGGTACAGGTGTACGCGTTTCTCCTCATTTAGCCAAATTTAATTCTGTCTCTGTTTATTTCCTTGCTTCCTGTCTTGTTAATAGATGTCGTCAGTGTTTAAACCTGACAAATGGCACTAGTGTTTACTTAATTTAAAGAATATTTTTCAAGATATTGAGCAAAAGGTTTGTTTGGTTTTTCTACCAAGAAATATTTGGGAATATGTGGGAATATTTATTTTAAGGTATTTTTGAGTTAATTAAGGTTAGGTAATTTTACCTGTTTTGGAAAGTCTTAACAAGCCAAATTTTCTTGTTTTATTGGGCAGATAATTTTGCTTAGTTCAAGTAAAATACCCCTAATTTTTTTTTTGGAACACAGAATTTTTGCAGTGCACGAAGTCTGATAGTTTATATATCAATGATGAAATCTTTAACATTGCAACACATGCCAATACGGCCTTTTTAGTTTATTAAATTGCAATTTAAATTTTGCGCGGAAGTATCATGATAAAACATCTATTTTCATCGCATAATTCCACAGTATTCTGGACTTTTGTGTTGCTGAATCTTTTGCAATTTGTTCAATGATAATGGAGACGTCAAAGAAGAAAGCTGTAGGTGGGGAGTGGAGTATTGCGGCCGCCTTTAGCAACACAAACACAGCCGGTGTTTCATTGTTTACATTCCCGAAAGATGACTGTGAAGCTTTACTATGGGTACAGAACAGTCAAGCGACTACGATTGGATTGGACCACACACACAAAGTACAGTGTATTATGCAGCGATCATTTCGAAAGATCGTTGTTTTCGAAGAGGGTCCCTTGCGAAGGGCAGAGATGGGCATCACCACCAGCCGTCGACTGGTGCTGTTCAAGTTGTACAGATTTGGAAACGTTTTACTCGACTAAGACAACTAATTAAGTTGTTTTTATATTCAGAATATCAATGATTACCAGGAATTTCAAGTTTTTCAGGACATTTTATAGGCCTTTTTTTTCAAGCAATTTGAACTGTGCTACCTTTTAAATGCTCTATTCACCCTGGACATTGAAATCAATTCCCACACCAGCAGAGTGGATCATGGTGTGTAGTTCTGCACCAAAAAGTTGTCAGTTTATTATTATTCCTCCAAAAACATGTTTCCCTTTTCCCCCAATTCCTGGTTTTCTTGGAAATGTTTCAGTTTTTGTAGGCCTTCTTCCCCCAGTTGACATCCTGTCGGAACCTTTTAAGTATAGAAATGTTTTACTCGACTGAGACAACTAATTAACTTGTTTTTATATTCAGAATTATCCATGATTACCAGGAATTCCAAGTTTTCTGGACATTTTATAGGCCATTTTTTTACCCAATTCAAACTGTGTTACCTTCTATATACTCTACTCACCCTGGACATTGAAATCAATTCCCACATCAGGAAAGTGGATTCATGGTGTGTAGTGCTGCACCAAAAAGTTGTCGGTTTATTATTATTCCTCCAAAAACATGTTTCACATTTCACCAATTTCACAGTTTTCCTGGAAATTTTACAGTTTTTGTCAGCCTTCTTCCCCCCCAGTTTACATCCGATCGGAACTGTTTAAGTATGGAAACATTTTACTCGACTGACAGAACTCTTTAAAAAAAATCTGAAATGTCCCTGATTACCAGGAATTACAAGTTTTTCAGGACATTTTACAGGCCATTTTTTTACCCAATTCGGACTGTGTTACCTTCTAGAGACTCTACTAACCCTGGAAAATAAAAACAATTCAGACACCAGGAGAGTGGATTCATGGTGCCTAGTTCTGCACCAAAAAGTTGTCAGTTTGTTATTATTCCTCCAAAAACATGTTTCCAATTTCCCTCCAATTCGCAGTTTTCCTGAAAATGTTTCAGTTTTTGTCGGCTTTTCCCCAAAACTCCCCAGTTTTCAACCCATCGAAACAGTTCAAGTTTGGAAACGTTTTACCCGACCGAGACAATACATTAATTTGTTTTACTATTTTAGAAATGTCCCTGATTACCAGGAATTACACATTTTTCAGGATATTTTATAGGCCATTTTTATACCCAATTCGAAATGTGCTACCTTCTATAGACTCTACTCACCCTGGACATTGAAACCAATTCCCACACCAGCAGACTGGATTCATGGTGTGTATATTGCTGCACCAAAAAGTTGTCGGTTTATTATTATTCCTCAAAAAACATGTTTTCCATTTCCCCAAATTCCTGGTTTTCCTGGAAATGTTTCAGTTTGTGTCGACCTTCTTCCCCCCAGTTTACATCCGATCGGAACTGTTCAGTTATGGAAACATTTTACTCGACTGAGAAAACACAATAATGTATTTCTATATTCAGAAATGTCCCTGATTACCAGGAATTTTAAGTTCTTCGGGACATTTTATAGTTTGTTTGTTTTTTTTACCCAATTTGAACTGCTTATTTTTGGCCTTTTTTCTTTTGACGTATTCCCCTCTAGTTTTCATCTAATTGTAACCGTCCAGGTATCTAAATGCTTGGTTCACCCAGGAAATAATGACAACCATATGTTTTTCTTCAAAAAAGTCCCTAACTACCAGGAATTCCAAGGCTTCCAGTATACTTTATATGCCATTGTTTTTACCCATTTTAAACTCTACTCAACCTGGAAATTGAACCCAAAAACATGTTTCCCATTTCCCCAAATACCCGGTTTTCCTGGAAATGTTACGGTTTCTGTCGGCCTTCATCTCGCAGAGTTTTCATCCAATCGGAACCGTTCGAGTATAGAAACGTTTAACTGGACCGGGAAAACACATTCACTTTTTGTTTTCTTCTTAAAATTCCCTGATTACCAGGAATCCCTACAAATGTTTCCCATTTAAAAAATATGGGCCCAATATTCAAACTTAAACAAGTCCCACATTTCTCACTCGATTCAAACAATTCTAACATCTACATACTCCCCCCATCCTGTAAATTCAAGCCAACATGTTTCCTGGTCAAATAATGTCCCTGATTACCAGGAATTCCGGCTTTTAAACCACTGTTCTTTGCCATTTTTTTTCTTTTGGCTTCTTTCCCCCCAGTTTTCATCTGATTGGAACAGTTCAGGTGTCTAAATGTTCGGCTCGGCCGGGAGTAAATTACAACTATATATTTTTTTTCCAAAATGTTCCTGATTACCAGGAATTCTGAGTTTTCCATGACATTGTATAGGCCATTTTTTACCCAATTCAAACCGTTCTACTTTCTACGCACTCTATTCACCCCGGACAATGAAGCCAAAAACATGTTTCCCATTTCCATAAATTACCGGTTTTCCTGGAAATTTTTCAGTTTTTGTCGACCTTTTTCTTCCCCAGTTTTAATCCGATCGGAACCGTTTGAATATAGAAACGTTTAACTCGATCGGGACAACACATTGATAGTTATATAGTAATAGTCAATCAGCTAGGCCTATTCAACCGGGGATTGTAATGACTCTTTAAGCTGTGATGTTTCTCAAACTGTGGTATGTGTACCACTAGTGGTACGTGGGCTCGAAACTAGTGGTACGCCAAAGTACAGTGTTTTATTTTTCTATCGTCAAACACAGTGTTACTGTTCAAACTATCTGTAATGATACAGTGGCCAAAATATTAAGGAGCAAGGGTGAAGTGTCTTGCCTAAGAACACAACGGCCATAACAAAGATAGCAGAAGCTGGGATCGAACCTTGAACCCTGTCTTTGGATATTTACTGAAGTGATTCTTTGGCGTATCACTAGATGGAGTTCGCGTACCACTAGTGGTGCATGCACCACAGTTTGGGAACCACGGCTTCAGACCATTCGTCCTGAAGTGAATTAATTGACTAATATTATGTTCAATATACGGTCAATGTTTAAGTTCTACTTGGAGAAAACGAACCACCGGGTTTAAGTAAATAATATTTGAAAAGCGGCCTTAGTTGGACATTCGCATGTGGACTGGAATTAGCTTCCTTCACGAGAAGACGCAATAAAACCACACTTCGGAATGCAAAACTGGTAGCTCTATCCTGGAGGAGAGATTCCATGTTCATCACAAACGTCAACCTACAAGTTATAGTATAAATATGTTGTCTTCCCAGTAAATTACACACGGACATGGTCAGGTTGTGCAGTCCTGACTTAGCACACACCCAGACAGACAAAGAAAGACTATACGACTGATTGTTTGGCTTCTCCAAGATAGGAGTCCTTCATTTTTGACCTAAGCTCCTCCGGGTGCTGCAGTCCTGTTTCATGACACTCGCTTGCCATAAAGCTACTTTTTGTTCTTCAACGTCTCTTTTGATCCAGCCGCACTGCCTGTTGCCCTTCTGCCCGGGAAGGGGTGACAAGACCAGAAGAAACATATCATCCCCTATTAACTCGTTTTGCTCTTGGACAAAAATAAGGGCTATGGTTCACTAAAAGCCTGTTTCTGTATTGTGCTGTATTCGTATATACCAGGGCTCTCAGACACTTTGCGGCCCACACCTATTATGAAAATATTATATGAAGGGCGATTGACAGCGTTGTGTGTGTAGCTGAAGGAATCTACCAATCATGGTGTGATATGTGGCCCTCAAGGGCCAAACATTGACGTCACTTGCGTGATGCAACCAGAGAAACGTTTTGCCGATTTTCCACTAGACCCGCATGCGCTCTTCCTCCCTCCCTCGCTCGCCCGCTTGCTCTTTCTCTGGCTCTCTCTTTCTCTCGAGCTCTCTCTGTCACTGTGTGTGTGTCTCTCTCTCGGTCCCTCCCCCGGCGCCGCAGTCAAAAGTCCGAACTAGGGCGACGACAATCCAGTAACTTCCGAAACACTCCACCGAAGGACCGAGCGACAATACAAAACTGTGGTGCAATGGACCCCAGCGCTGATACTCGGACAGAGAGTCGCTGGACAAATCGAACGTGTAACACGGTAGTTGTGACGTTAGCCCGTTCGGGTCTAATTGTGCTACCGTAATTGTAAACTCCACGGCGAGCCCCGCCCACCCTACTCCCGTTGGCTCCAGACAGAGACAATTTTTGTTATTTGGGTCCAAAATGGCACTTGCACCATTCTGGGTAGCCTACCGTTACATTAGTGGAAAAGCAGCAAATGAGTGAAAGTGACAAAAACGTTGCCATGGAGACGAGGGTTGTCTTACGTGCTTATGCTGCAATGGCACCGCGACACCTGTCCGTTAGTAATAACAGTCCACAATATTTTTTTTAATTTAATTTGCATTGCCTCACATTAATTGATTCTCATTATGTTCATTTATATTTTGATTTTATTTTGTGATGAAAATAAAAATAAATACATTTTCTCGCGGCCAAGCCTCACCCAGACTCTGCATCCAGTGGCCCCCAGGTAAATTGAGTTTGAGACCCCAGGCATATACAGTTCTAGGAATACATGAATTACACGTTGACGTCTACCGAAATGCGTTAAATTCCTAAAAATTGTAAAAAATAAGTTTATTTAGGCCAGCGGTCAGGAACCTTTATGGCTGAGAGAGCCACGAAAGCCAAATATTTTATAATGTATTTCCGTGAGAGCCGTATAATATGTTTAACACTGAATACAACTGTCAGGTTCAAACACTGATGACATCTATTAAACAGACAAGAAGCAAGGAATTAAACCGAGACTGGATTCAATTTAGGTCAATGAGGAGAAACCCGTAGACCTGTACCCTTGCACAGTGTCGTCGCACGTTCTAACAAGAACTTTCCCAGATTACAATAACTAAATGTGTGCATTTCTTATTTTTTTTAATAACATCGTTATCCTGAAGCTAACCAAGAATAAAAAAATGCTTTTGACCATTAATGGAACTTCTTGAACAGGTGCGGTAAAAACGGATGGATGGATTAAAATGCATTAGAATGTTTTATATTTAGAACGTTGTTTTTAACACTGTGATTACCGGCGGAATTATCAATTACTGACCGTGTTAAGTAACGTCAGCTAAGATTTATCTGAGAGCCAGATGCAGTCATCAAAAGAGCCACATCTGGATCGAGAGCCATAGGTTCCCTACCCCTGTATTAAACAGACACGAAGCAAGGAATTAAACAGAGACTGGATTCAATTTAGCTCAATGAGGAGAAACCCGTAGACCTGTACCCTTGTACAGTCATCAAAAGAGCCACATCTGGCTCGAGAGCCATAGGTTCCCTACCCCTGTATTAAACAGACATGAAGCAAGGAATTACACAGAGACTGGATTCAATTTAGCTCAATGAGGAGAAACCCGTAGACCTGTACCCTCGTACTGTCATCAAAAGAGCCACATCTGGCTCGAGAGCTATAGGTTCCCTACCCCTGTATTAAACAGACACGAAGCAAGGAATTAAACAGAGACTGGATTCAATTTAGCTCAATGAGGAGAACCCCGTAGACCTGTACCCTTGTACAGTCATCAAAAGAGCCACATCTGGCTCGAGAGCCATAGGTTCCCTACCCCTGTATTAAACAGACACGAAGCAAGGAATCAAACAGAGACTGGATTCAATTTAGCTCAATGAGGAGAAACCCGTAGACCTGTACCCTTGTACAGTCATCAAAAGAGCCACATCTGGCTCGAAGGCCATAGGTTCCCTACCCCTGTATTAAAAAGACACGAAGCAAGGAATTAAACAGAGACTGGATTCAATTTAGCTCAATGAGGAGAAACCCGTAGACCTGTACCCTTGTACAGTCATCAAAAGAGACACATTTGGCTCGAGAGCCATAGGTTCCCTACCCATGTATTAAACAGACACGAAGCAAGGAATCAAACAGAGACTGGATTCAATTTAGCTCAATGAGGAGAAACCCGTACACCTGTACCCTCGTACTGTCATCAAAAGAGTCACATCTGGCTCGAGAGCTATAGGTTCCCTACCCCTGTATTAAACAGACATGAAGCAAGGAGTTAAACAGAGACTGGATTCAATTTAGCTCAATGAGGAGAAACCCGTACACCTGTACCCTCGTACTGTCATCAAAAGAGCCACATCTGGCTCGAGAGCTATAGGTTCCCTACCCCTGTATTAAACAGACACGAAGCAAGGAATTAAACAGAGACTGGATTCAATTTAGCTCAATGAGGTGAAACCCGTAGACCTGTACCCTTGTACAGTCATCAAAAGAGCCACATCTGGCTCGAGAGCCATAGGTTCCCTACCCCTGTATTAAACAGACATGAAGCAAGGAATTACACAGAGACTGGATTCAATTTAGCTCAATGAGGAGAAACCCATAGACCTGTACCCTCGTACTGTCATCAAAAGAGCCACATCTGGCTCGAGAGCCATAGGTTCCCTACCTCTGCTTTAGGCCTACTGAGTCAGATTTGAAGAACTAAATACATTAAATAGTCCTGAGTTCTTTATACCTTTTTTTTTTGCAGCAGATAAAAAACAAATGGTAATTAAGTTGATGTCAAGGACATGCCGTCCATTTTCAAGTGGGCTTTGATTGATTCAACACAACAAAATCTTATCAGGATGACACACCATGAAGATGTTTTCTTATCACCAGACTTTTTGTTTTTTTCCAATAATGTACCAGCCCAGCTGTGTGAGACACGGCGGACTTTCGAATAGTTCCAACGCAACTCGGTGAAGGGAACACACTCGTTGAATATTTCAAACTTTTCATCCAAATCCGACGTCTTTTGTTACAGCTCCGACACTATTTGAACTTGGCTCTTAGAATCCAAGTCATGTCCCGACTAAACCAGAGATGCGCGGGACGGAATACCGTTTGTGGGCACGGCACAGGAGCCAAGTGTGTAGGTTTTAACAAGGTTTTAATGATAATGTTCATACAAAACTTTTCTCTCCAGTAGAACGTGACTTTTCAGTCACGTCCGTATCCTCTCTCACCTCCTGCTCCCGGCCGCTTACTGTTAAAGATGACAGATGATTAGATTAACACGTACCGCCTGTGAAATCTAATCACCTGCCAGCTGTGTCTCGCCATCAGCACTGCCACACCCCTGTCTGATGGTGCTGTGTCCTCAGCACCATGGACAGAGGCGGTGACTTTTGCTCCAGCAGGCTACATCTCCCTCCACACCGCTTTTCTTTTGTTTTTGCTTGTAAATTTAATTTTGGCCCAAATAGTTGTTCTTACTCTGGAAGTTCACTGGAGGAAAACCACAGGGAGTTAACATTCCAGTCATAATAGATATTGTAGTTTTTATGAATACCGATGCAATAGGGTTGTCCCGATACCAATATTTCATGTGTGAATTACATTTATATAGCGCTTTTCTCTAGTGACTCAAAGCGCTTTTACATAGTGAAACCCAATATCTAAGTTACATTTAAACCAGTGTAGGTGGCACTGGGAGCAGGTGGGTAAAGTGTCTTGCCCAAGGACTCAGCGGCAGTGACTAGGATGGCGGAAGCGGGAATCGAACCTGCAACCCTCAAGTTACTGGCACGGCCGCTCTACCAACCGAGCTATGCCATGTATTTCAATACTTACAAAAACATTTTTACCATTTCCCCATAATCCCGGTTTTCCAGGATATTATTATTCTTCTCCCGCAGTTTTCATCCGATCAGAACTGTTCGATAATAGAATCATTTAACTTGACTGGGACAACAAATTAAGATATTTTTTTCTACGATTATCAGGAATTCCTGGAAAGGTTTCCCATTAAAAAAATAATGGACCCAATATTCAAACTTGCACCAAGTCCCACATTTCTGTTAAAATTCAAACCATTCCACCATCTATATACTCCACTCACCCTGGAATTTCAAGACAACAGGAATTTGGGCTTTTAAACGCCACCTTATTTTACCATTTTTTATGTTGGTTTCTTCTCCACCAGTTTGTATTTGATTGGAACCTTCCGAATAGATGACAACCATATTTTTTTCTTCCAAAATTTCTCTGAATACCATTAAATTCCAAGTTTTCCAGGACATTTTATAGGCCATTGCCTACCCAATTTGAACTGTTCTACCTTCTATACAGTCTACTCACCCCTTACATTGAGGCCAAACATATTTTTTCCCCAAATTCCTGGTTTTCCTGGAAATTGTTAAATTTTTGTCAGACTTCTTCTCCCCCAGTTTTCATCCGATGGGAACGTTTAAGTATAGAACTGTTTTTACTCGTCCCAAAATGATTCAATTACCAGGAATTCCTGGACATTTTTCCCACTAAAAAATGATGGGCCCAATATTCAAACTTGCGCCAAGTCCCATATTTCTCACACAATTCTAACTATTCCACCATCTAAATACTGCGCTCACTATAAAAATACAAGCCAACATGTTTATTGGTTCAAAAATTTCCCTGATTACCAGGAATTCCGGCTTTCAAACACTAATGTTTTTGGCCATTTTTTGTTTTGGGTTCTTTCCCCCCCAGTTTTTATTGGAACCGTCCGAATAGATAACAACCATATTTTTTTCTTCCAAAATGTTTCTGATTACCAGTAAATTCCAAGTTTTCCAGGACATTTTATAAAACATGTTTTACCCAATTCGAAGTATCCTACCTTTTATACACTCTACTCACCCCTTACATTGAAGACAAAAACATTTTTTTTCCCCAAAATTTCTCGATTACCAGGAATTCTTGGAACTGTTTCCCTTTGAAAATTATGATCCCACATTTCTCACCCAATTCAAACCATTCCATCATCTACATACTCCACTCACCCCAAAAATTGAAGCGAACAGATTTTATGGTTCAAAAATGTCCCTGATTACCAGGATCCGGCTTTTAAACACCACTGTTTTTGTGCCATTTTTTTCTTTTGACTTCTTCTCCCCCATTTCTAATTTGATTGAAACCGTTCAAATAGATGACAACCATATTTTTTTCTTCCAAAATGTCTCTGATTACCAGTGTATTCCAAGTTTTCCAGGACATTTTATGTTTTAACCAATTTGAACCATTCACACACTCTACTCACCCCTTACATTGAAGCCAAAAATATTTTTCCCATTTTCTAAAATTCCTGGTTTTCCTGGAAATTGTTCAGTTTCTGTCGGCCTCCTTCTCCCCCATTTTTCATCTGATCGGAACTGTTCAAGTATAAAAAGGTTTAACTTGGCCGGGACAACAAATTAAAAAAAAATGTTCTTCCCAACATTTTTCAATTACCATGATTTCCTGGAACTTTTTCCCTCTGAAAATGATGGTCTAACATTTGTCACCCGATTTGAACCATCCCACTACTACATACTCCACTCACCCTGGAAATTCAAGCCAAGAGGTTTTATGGATCAAAAATGTCCCTGATTACCAGGAATTACTGCTTTTCAACACCAATGTTTTTGCCATTTTTTCTTTTGACTTCTTATCCCCCATTTCTTATTTGATTGGAACCACCCAAATAGAAGACAACCATTTTTTTTTTCCCAAAATGTCTCTGATTTTCCGTAAATGGGAAATTGTTCAGTTTTTGTTGGCCTACTTTCCCCCACAGTTTTTATCCGATCGGAACCATTCAATTACAGAATCATATGACTAGAAGATTTTTTTTCTTCCCAAAATTCCTCGATTACCAGGAATTCCTGGAACTTTTTCCCTCTGAAAATTATGGTCCAATATTTGTCACCCGATTCAAACCATTCCGCCACTACATACTCCACTCACCCTGGAAATTCAAGCCAACAGGTTTTATGGATCAAAAATGTCCCTGATTACCAGGAATTACTGCTTTTCAACACCACTGTTTTCGCCATTTTTTCTTTTGACTTCTTCTTCCCCATTTCTTATTTGATTGGAACCGTCCAAATAGATGACAACCATATTTTTTTCTTCCAAAATGTCTCTGATTACCAGTTTTTCCAGGTTTTCCCGGACATTTTATGTTTTAACCAATTTGAACCATTTTACCTTCACACACTCTACTCACCCCTTACATTGAAGCCAATTTTTTTTCCCATTTTCTAAAATTCCTGGATTTCCTGGAAATTGTTCAGTTTCTGTCGGCATTCTTCTCCCCCATTTTTCACCCGATCGGAACCGTTCGGGTATAGAACCGTATAACTCTACCGGAAAAACAAATTAAGATTTTTTTTCCTCCCAAAATTCCTCGATTACCAGAAATTCCTGGAACTGTTTTCTTTTGAAAATTATGGTCCAACATTTGTTACCCGATTCAAACCATTCCACCACTACATACTCCACTCACCCTGGAAATTCAAGCCAACAGGTTTTATGTATCAAAAATGTCCCTGATTACCAGGAAATACTGCTTTTCAACACCACTGTTTTTTGCCATTTTTTCTTTTGGAACCATCCAGTCACTGCCGAACATGCTCCTCTGCTTGTAAAACCAGCAATGTCACAAAGTGACAACAACGAAAAAGGGGGGCCGGTACTTTTTAGAGGTGGTATAGTACCGAATATGATTCATTAGTATCGCGGCACAACACTAGTACCGCGATACCGTACAACCCGAATATGAAAAAAATTAAAACGTATGAAACATTTTTGTGTTGTATCTCTGTCAGTCAAGTTAAATGAATGAGAAAGGGACTATGTCATTTGAAATACAAGCCAAATAAAGTCACTGCTTGT
>NC_084615.1:21951259-22243759 GCF_033978795.1 Nerophis ophidion
GGTCTGTGACACATTTGCGACTGGGCAGCAGAGAAACATTCAATCTTTATAGGCGACTACACAAATAAGCGTGTTTATAGATGTGAAATAAAAAAATTGTTGCCATTTGTTATATTTGTTCTAAGTTTGTGGCATGATAAAATGCACGTTAATGCACATATAAAATATAAATGTGACAGACCGTATTCAAAGGCTGATTTCCATCTGTATCGCAATGCAAAGAAACAAGCACCAGGTCTCCCACTAATTCAGTGTTATAGTGAGTTGTATTTTTCATGCACTTAATTTTAGCTCTATTTATTTGGCAAAAGTGGAAAGCCGGCCCCTGAAAATAAACGTTAAACCGGTCCGTGGTGCAAAAAAGGTTGGGGACCCCTGATGTAAACCACAAGGAATTTGTTTTCAATTTAGGAAAAAAATATAATGATATGACTCCTTTAATGCGCCCCTATATTCCGGTGCGCCTTATATATTAAAAACAGACCTAAAATAGACTATTCATCGGCTTATAAAGTCAAAAAAAGTTAAAGTGAAGTGAATTATATTTATATAGCGCTTTTCTCTAGTGACTCAAAGTGCATTTACATAGTGAAACCCAATATCTAAGTTACATTTAAACCAGTGTGGGTGGCACTGGGAACAGGTGGGTATAGTGTCTTGCCCAAAGACACAACGTCAGTGACTAGGATGGCGGAAGCGGGGATCGAACCTGGAACCCTCAAGTTGCTGGCACGGACACTCTACCAACCGAGCTATACCGCCCCTAAAGTAGCGATAATTGTCACACACATACTAGGTGTGGTGAAATTATTCTCTGCATTTGACCCATCACCCTTGTTCACCCCCTGGGAGGGGAGCAATGAGCAGCAGCGGTGGCCACGCCCGTGAATCATTTTTGGTGATTCAAGCCCCAATTCCAACCCTTGATGCTGAGTGCCAAACAGGGAGGTAATGGATCCCATTTTTATAGTCTTTGGTATGACTCGGTAGGGGTTTGAACTCACAACCTACGGATCTCAGGGCGGACAACCTAACCACTATGCCACTAAGTAGGTTCTAATCCGGAAAATATGGTAATAATCCAGGCTTTAGACATAAACAGGACTACATTGTGTATTTAAAATGTAAGTAACCTCACCAAGAAATAATGTTTTAACATAAAAACAAAGTAAATAAAAGATGTATACACTTGGAGAAACCTTTAGGTTGTGTCCAAATCGGCCAGGTTTTCACCTTACCATTCTAGTTGACTTGGAGAAGGCATTCGACAGTGTCCCTCAGGAAGTCCTGTGGGGAGTGCTCAGAGTATGGGGTATCGGACTGTCTGATTGTGGGGGTCCCCTCTCTGTACGATCAGTGTCAGAGCTAGGTCCGCATTGCCGGCAGTAAGTCGGACACGTTTCCAGTGAGGGTTGGACTCCGCCAAGACTGCCCTTTGTCACCGATTCTTTTATGGACATAATTTCTTGGCGCAGTCAGGGCGTTGAGGGGATCCGGTATAGTGGCAGCAGGATTAGGTCTCTGCTAGGATCTCCAGCTCTTACTGGATCGGTTCGCAGCTGAGTGTGAAGCGACTGGGATGAGAATCGGCACCTCCAAGTCTGAATCCATGGTTCTCGCCCGGAAAAGGGTGGAGTGCCATTTCCGGGTTGTGGAGGAGACTCTACCCCAAGTGGAGGAGTTCAAGTACCTCGGAGTCTTGTTCTCATGTGAGGCAAGAGTGGATCGTGAGATCGACAGGGGGATCGGTGCGGCGTCTTCAGTAATGCGGACACTGCATCGATCCGTTGTGGGAAAGAAGGAGCTGAGCCGGAAGGCAAAGCTCTCAAATTACTGGTCGATCTACGTTTGGGTTATGACCGAAAGGACAAGATCACGTGTGCGAGCGGCCGGAATGAGTTTCCTCCACCCGGTGGCGGGGATCTCCCTTAGAGATAGGGTGAGAGGCTCTGCCATCCGGGAGGAGCTCAAAGTAAAGCCGCTGCTCCTCCACATCGAGAAGAACCAGATGAGGTGGTTCGGGCATCATGTCAGGATGCCACTCGAAAGTCTCCCTAGGGAGGTGTTTAGGGCACGTCTGACCGGTAGGAGGCCATGGCGAAGACCCAGGACACATTGGGAAGACTACGTCTCTCGGCTGACCTGGGAACGCCTCGGGATCCACCAAAAAGAGCTGGACAAAGTGGCTGCCGCCCCCAGATCTAACCTCAGATAAGCGGAAGACGATGGATGGCAATCTAGTTGACTACTTTCAAAATGTACATGACCTTAAAACTTTCAAGGTTTCTGTGATGCCATAAGTGTTGAGTTATCGTTTCACAAACCTTGCATCTCATGTATCGATTAAAAAGAGCGCTTGTCTTTCACGCCGAAGCCGACGACGGCCAGTTCGGCGATTAGTTTGACTAGCCAATCACTTTAATGGGCTTTTTAAATTAACTTAGCCCTCTTCGTTGTCATCAAGAGTTTATTTAGAGCCAACTTCCAAAAATGATTCATCGTTCCCAGCCTGTCTGGAGGGAGCTGCTTATCCTCAGACGATCCCTCCTCTAAAGTCGTCTATTCCATTAGGATGCTATTCAGGTGAGATGAATAAAAAGTTATTATCGCCCTAGTGTTGATTTAATGCTTTTTTTTTCTTTTTCCGGTTTGTTTAATATCACAAAGACTCCGAAAGTTAATGAGGTGTTTGTTTGCCTACCCAATCCCACTCAGATTTGCACATTTGAATTTTAAGCAATTTTTTTTACAGTAATCTATCAGTTTTATTTCATCCATTTCTCCTATTTCTTCTTCCTTTACTTCATAAGCTATGTTGAATGCTAATGACAGGTACAAAAATTTGGTTCTTTTTTCCGTCGGTACTACCAGGTACCGTCCATCCATCCATTTCTACCGCTTATTCCCTTCAGGGTTTGCGGAGGGGGGTGGGGGGCTGGAGCCTATCTCAGCTACAATCGGGCGGAAGGCGGGGTACACCCCGGGCAAGTCGCCACCTCATCGCAGACTACCGGGTACCGATTTACGTACAATAAAAAAGGGGCCCTATTACGATACCTTTGATTAATGACTGAATATAACCTGACGTGTAACGAATCACTTGGCAAACCTGGCAGTTGGCAACCAAACCAATAGAGTGGACTGCCTGTCGGTCATAATTTCCAAGGTAACAAAGCAAGTATGCCTGATAGAAAACATTCAAACTCTACTTGGCTCATATGCTAGTTCGAGGCTAATTTACATTGGATTTGCCATTGACATGCTATTCACTAGCATCAGCGATTTTACATGGCAATTTCAACCCCCTCCAAATTTGGTAATGAAAAGTACAACGGAGATACACGATACAATCAACAAGCTGGTGTGTACGTGTTTACAATACTTACAGTATAAACACATTTTAAGGCACAACAATAGACAAGATTTGGCTTATTGCCGAAGTAAGTGGGCAGCACAGTGGAACATGTGCCTCACAATTGATATTGATAACCTCACTAACAACTTTAACGACGCCCTGCGCGAAACCATTGATAACATCCTATCTTGCCGATTGTATTGTACCATATGTCCCGGCAAGAAATCTGCGTTCAAAGGACTCCGGCTTATTAGTGATTCCCAAAGCCCAAAAAAAGTCTGTGGGTTATAGAGCGTTTTCATTTCGGGCTCCAGTACTCTGGAATGCCCTCCCGGTAAAAGTTCGAGATGCCACCTCAGTAGAAGCATTTAAGTCTCACCTTAAAACTCATTTGTATACTCTAGCCTTTAAATAGACTCCCTTTTTCTACCAGTTGATCTGCCGTTTCTTTTCTTTTTCTCCTATGTCCCACTCTCCCTTGTGGAGGGGGTCCGGTACGATCCGGTGGCCATGTACTGCTTGCCTGTGTATCGGCTGGGGACATCTCTGCGCTGCTGATCCGCCTCCACTTGGGATGGTTTCCTGCTGGCTCCGCTGTGAACGGGACTCTCGCTGCTGTGTTGGATCCGCTTTGGACTGGACTCTTGCGACTGTGTTGGATCAATTATGGATTGAACTTTCACAGTATCATGTTAGACCCGCTCGACATCCATTGCGTTCCTCCTCTCCAAGGTTCTCATAGTCATCATTGTCACCGATGTCCCACTGGGTGTGAGTTTTCCTTGCCCTTATGTGGGCCTACCGAGGATGTCGTAGTGGTTTGTGCAGCCCTTTGAGACACTAGTGATTTAGGGCTAAACATTGATTGATTGATTGATTGACAATACGAAGGTCACGAAAAGTCCTGAGTTCAATCCCGGGCTTGGGATCTTTCTGTGTGGAGTTTGCATGTTCTCCCCGTGAATGCGTGGGTTCCCTCCGGGTACTCCGGCTTTCCCCCACCCCCAAAGACATGCACCTGGGGATAGGTTGATTGGAGACACTTAATTGGCCCTAGTGTGTAAATGTGATGAGGTGGCAACTTGTCCGGGGCTTCTGCCCGAATGCAGCTGAGATAGGCTCCAGCACCCCGTGCGACCCCAAAGGGGACAAGCGGTAGAAATGGATGGACGTCCGGATTAAGGGAACATAGCATTGTCTTTACACTATTGACTAATAACAATCTGGAAGTGCAAATTCATGCAAAGTCTACTATGTAATAATTGCAAACTATACTCCAAAGTTTGGTTGTCCCGATAACAATACTTTGGTATGTCTTTCGATACTTGTTCAATACTTCTCAAAATAAAGAGAACCACAACAGCTTTTAGAGGGGCGGTTTAGCTCGGTTGGTATAGTGGCCGTGCCAGCAACCTGAGGGTTGCAAGTTCAATTCCCGCTTCCGCCATCCTAGTCACTGCCGTTGTGTCCTTGGGCACGACACTTTACCCACCTCCTCCCAGTGCCACCCAAACTGGTTTAAATGTAATTTAGATATTGTGTTTCACTATGTAAAGCGCTTTGAGTCACTAGAGAAAAGTGCTATATAAGTATAATTCACTTCACTTCACTTGTTATTATTGGCTTTATTTCCAAATAAAATTGTATGATACATTAAACACTTAATAAATGAACACAACTAATTTCAATTAAAGAAGACTTTTGGCATTATATAAGATAGTGAACATATTGAACAACGTGTCTTTTGGTAGTAAGTAAGCAAACAAATGCCCCTAATTTGTCTCCTGATTTATGCACTAACATATTGTGTCATTTATATTCTATAATTTTGTCAAAACGATGAGGGATTGTTATTCTACTTGTTCATTTACTGCTCACTTTCTGTTTTGTGGTGGAAGCTCCGAAACTTAAACAGCAACAAAGTGGATTTAGTACAAAAGTTGTATTTACCCAAAATCAAAAAGTACAGGTTGGATTAAATTGCCAATGCAAACTGACAACGTTGTCCGGGGGATCTAGAGTCATGCAAAGTCATGCAAATCATATCAAATATTGGCCCACTGGCTTATTATGTGTTTTCCTCATGTGTCAAGGTCTTGCTGTTTTGCAACTGCTTGTACCAAAACAACCGTGGATCTCTTAGTCATATTAAACAGTCATAACATTTTGTAGACTGGTTGGCGCAAACCTAAATTCAACTTTCCCCAACAATTGCTCTTCCAGTGATTCAGAAAAGGCTTTTTGATAGACTTTCTTTTTTCGACTAAAATATAACTTAAATATGCTATACAGGTCAGAAATTCCACTACAGTTTAAACATGTTCTATATGCACTCCTGTTAAAATGTAATAATTACTTATTCTTCTGTTGTTATGTACTTTGAATAAGGTTTGGGTGATACAAAACATTATGGTATCAATCAAATACCAAGTAATTACAGGATCATACATTAGTCATGATATAAAGTTTGTGATAATTAAAAAAAATGTCAATGTACTCATTGTAGTATCGACGAGATACGCTATTGTACTTGGTATCATTACAGAGGTGTAGATCAACACATGGTATTTGTTTACATTCAAGAGCATTATCTTGTTGTTAGCGGTGAGCTATTTTATCCTTCAACGGTGTGTAGTGAAGCATGTTTAGCAGTTCCTCGTCCTGCAGTGATAATGGTACTTGTAAGAAACATACTTTATTTGTCGCCATGGAGGCAAAGATTAGTGAATTAGAAGTAGCTAAAACACAGCCGGCTGCGAATGGGCGTTAGCCGCTGGCGAGCTAACGGCTAACAAGAGTTCAGTGTTTATAGTTTCAACTTCATTAGTTTTTTTAGCCAAAATGCGTCCATTCTAACCTTTTCTGTCTCTATGTTTCTGCTTGTATTTACTTTGTGTGTGTACATGGCTTTATATGTGCATCTGCTCGTTTTACCAGCAATGCCATGACGTGAGGATGGAAAAAAAAAAAAAGTACCGGTATTATTCAGAAACATTATTGCACCGTTTTTTTTTTATTTCATTAGTTACACAGTATTTTATATTATACAAATATAATATAAACTTTAACGAAAATAACTGGAAATATATAATGCATTACATTGTGATCGTATTGTATGCATGTTCGAAATAAACTTAAACCCGACTTAGAAGTTGATGTCTATTTCTGGTCTCGTCACCACTTCCCGGGCAGAAAGGCTACACGCCAGTGCGGCCCGATCCAAAGAGACGTCGACGACGCTTTGCTGAACAAAAAGCTGCTTTATTACAAGCGAGTGTCATTATACAGGCCTGCAGTACCTGGAGGAGCTCAGGTAAAAAAGTACTTTATTGATTCCTTCAGGAAAATTTAAATTCCAGCAGTAGTGTACAGAGTTGAGATCAGTTTAAAAAGTAAAAAGTAAATGATGGGGGTATAAATAGAAACAAAATTGAAAAATAACAAAAATAATAAATATAAAACGCAACAATGGGAATTACAAATATAACAGTAAAATAAGAATATAACAAGAGAAACTAGGCAGTAGTGACCATCTTATGAAAAAGTATTGCACTGTTATTGTTTTGCATCCTCTGTCATCTTAGTACCCCCCTCCTCCCTCCCCAGAGAGGAGTTGAACAGTCTATAGGCGTGTGGGACAGAGGAGTGTTTTAGTCTATTAGTCCTCAACTTGGGATTAAGCAGTCTAGCACTGAACAGGCTCCTCTGGCAACTGATAACGCGATGCAGAGGGTGACTGGCATCACCCAGGATGCTCACTCGTTTGTCCACAGTCCTCTTCTCTGCCACCGTCAACAGTGAGTCCTAACATCTGAAGGACTCTTAACTTTTAGGAGCCGAACCACCTTCTTATATTCCTTCTTTTTCTGTCTGGGTGTGTGTTAAATCAGGAGGGTAAAGCCTGACCATGTAAGGAGGTGTCCGTGTGCACGTGACCGAAAAACTTAGAAGTTGACGTGAATATAGACATGGAGTCTCTCCTCCAGGATAGAGCTATCACTTTTGCATTCCGACGTCTGCATTTATTGCCTCTTCTCGTGAGAGAGTTACCCCAGTCCATTTGTGAATGTCCAACTAATGCTCCTTAATTCATTATGGACTCAACCATTATTTACTTAAACCTGGTTGTTCGCTTTTTCTGAGTTGAATATAAGCATTCACCATATGTTGAACAAAATATGAGTCAATTAATTCACTTCAAAGTGTGAGAATTCATGATACAACAACTAGACGACACACTTGTCATCAACAGGTGGCTGTTAAATGTAAAAAAAAAAAGTATTAACTTAAAAGGTAAATGGCTTTCGCATTGCATAGTAGAGCTTTAACTTGCATTTCCAGATATAGCAATGCACTGTATTTAGTGACAGTGGTTTTAGCTGAGATAGGCACCAGCGCCCCCCACGACCTCAAAGGGAATAAGCGGTAGGAAATGGATGGATGGATGGGTTTTCTGAAGTGTTCCTGAACCCATGTGGTGATATCCTTTACAGAATAATGTTGGTTTTTGATACAGTGCCGTCCGAGGGATCGAAGGTCACGGTCATTAAATGTTGGTTTCCGGCCATGTCGCTTCCGTGGAGTGATTTCTCCAGATTATCTGAACTTTTTGATGACATTATGGACCGTAGATGTTGAAATCCCTAAATTTCTTGCAATTGCACTTTGAGAAACGTTGTTCTTAAACTGTTTGACTATTTGCTCACGCAGTTGTGGACAAAGGGGTGTACCTCCCTGTGACGGACTTGCTGCCTCCGTCACCGTGTGGGTTGCCGTGACACTGGATGCAGGATGCCTCATAACAGGTTTGACTCTTTATTATTTCAATAATGTCACCTTCTTGCCAATCGGTCGCCCCACTTTCTGGCTCGCTGGCTCTTCCTGATTGCCGTCGCGCACCTTTCGGTGCCCGCTGGGTGCGTCTGCAGCGGGGCCTCATCCTCGTCTGGATCTCGCTCGTTGTCGTCGTTGTGCTCGTGGTCGGTCGTCTCGGGTGGTGCCTTCTCCTTCCTCCTTCTACTCTCTTAAATTCTGTCAGGAGATGGACGGATTGAGTTACGCACCTGACTTACGCTACTTCCTCCGCCTCCTGGCCTCCATGTTGAGCCGCGCCAAAAAGCATCACATCCCCTCGTCTTTGTCTCTCCACACTCCTCCCATCCTTTCTCGTGAAAGACTGAGCATATTTTGGGAAGCTGTTTCTATACCCAATAGTGGCACCCACCTGTTCCCAATTAGCCTGCACACCTGCGGGATGTTCCAAATAAGTGTTTGATGAGCATTCCTCAACTTTATCAGTATTTATTGCCCCCTTTCCCAACTTCTTTGTCACGTGTTGCTGGCATCAAATTCTAAAGTTAATGATTATTTGCATATTTGAACATCAAATATGTTGTCTTTGTAGTGCATTCAATCGAATATGGGTTGAAAATGATTTGCAAATCATTGTATTTTGTTTATATTTACATCAAACTTAATTTCCCAACTCATATAGAAACGGGGTTTGTATTCCCATATTGATGTATTATTTGCATTTGTGTTTGTGGAACATTTAAAAACAAAACTGAAATAGATGTGTGGTACTTCAAAAGGCTTCCTGAGGTGAATCATATGATACTTAAATGCAAATCATCTCTTGGAGAACACGGGACGGCTGTAAACGCTCTCTCGCCGTGCCCTCGTTGCTCCACTGAGCTGAAACCAATTTACCATTTTCTGAATATTTGCCGTGGGAATGCTTCTGCCTGCAGGTCGTGGAGGAATCCACCTCTGGTTGACGGCAGTGACGCCCCAACTCCGAACTGCAATCACCATCCCGGGGTCCCGCCGCCGCCCGCCGGCACGGCTTTTTTTCCCGATTGCTAATTGACACATCGCCTTGTTAATTATCAACGTGATGTGACACAGGCGCTCACCGAGATCAGGGAAATCTGCATTGCTGATTCTACGCTCCGCGTGTCACCAAGGTGTCCTTTGGAAGCAAGCTCTGTCTCGGGTGATTAAAGATCCTGTCATGTTACATCTTCCGGGACCAATAATTAACACAGAAACATAAATCGCTGCCTAATGAAGTGCATCCTAATGATGATTTCATCAATAAATACGCAACATTCATGGCTATGTTTGTTGTGAGTACTAGTAATGCATACCTTCCGTGAATGGGACATACCAATTAGCTGTAGACATGACAAAACGCCTGACCTGGAAAGAAAATATAATTATGGTGATGGCTGGTGTATTTGTAATCAGTCACCTGTTTGCTTATAGAGGGATATAATGTGGAAATATGATCATTCTTATCTTATTTACCGTATTTTCCGGACTATAAAGGCACAATTAAAATCCATCCATCTTCTTCCGCTTATCCGAGGTCGGGTCGCGGGGGAAGCAGCCGAGGCAGGGAAGACCAGACTTCCTTCTCCCCAGCCACTTCATCCAACTCTTCCCGGGGGATCCCGAGGCGTTCCCAGGTCAGCCGGGAGACATAGTCTTCCCAACGTGTCCTGGGTCTTCCCCGTGGCCTCCTACCGGTCGAACATGCCCTAAACACCTCCCTAAGGAGGCGTTCCGGTGGCATCCTGACCAGATGCCCGAACCACCTAATCTGGCACTTCTCCATGTGAAGGAGCAGCTGCTTTACTTTGAGCTCCCGCCGGATGGTAGGGCTTCTCACCCTATCTCTAAGAGAGAGACCCGCCACCCGGCGAAGGAAATTAATTTCGCCTGCTTGTACCCGTGATCTTGTGAGGTGAGGATGGGAACGTAGATCGACGGGTAAATTGAGAGCTTTGCCTTCCGGCTCAGCTCCTTCTACACCACAACGGATCGATACAGCGTCCGCATTGCTGAAGACGCCGCACCGACCCGCCTGTCGATCTCGTGATCCACTCTTCCCTCACTCGTGAACATGACTCCGAGGTACTTGAACTCCTCCACTTGGGGCAGGGTCTCCTCCCTAACCCGGAAATGGCACTCCACCCTTTTCCGGGCGAGAACCATGGACTCGGACTTGGAGGTGCTAATTCACATCCCGATCGCTTCACACTCACCTGCGAATCCGATCAAGTGAGAACTGTTTATAGATTTTTGAGCGCCGTGTGTAATGTTCTAAATTATCAATGGAACATATAACATGTTGGTGTTTTTTACTTGAGTTCTATTAATGTCATGTCACATAGGTTTGCAACTTACTTCGGGGTGGTTCCTCCCAGATGCAGAACGGACAACTCCGGACGAAATAGTGAAGGTAAGAGATGATTTCGATCCATCCATTTCCTACCGCTTCTCCCTTTTTTGGGGTCACTGGAGCCTATCTCAGCTTCACTCGGGCAAAAGGCGGGGTATAGGAGATGATTTATCTCTCATAACTTGTTGCGTGGAGCAAGCAATGAAGCCAGGACGAGTGTGGCGAGAGAGGTGAACAAATAACTCTCTGATTAGCGGTCGACAACAACTAAGCGTGCCGACCACTAATCAGAGGCAGGTGAACCCAATTAATCCCCTTGGAAACTAAAACAAACCCAGAGGTGCAAAAACAGGAACTATGGGAGTCCAAAACTAACAGAAAATAACAAAACGGTGAAACTGGGGTTAGTGCGTCTGCCTCACAATACGAAGGTCCTGAGTGGTCCTGGCTTCAATTCCGGGCTTGGGATCTTTCTGTGTGGAGTTTACATGTCCTTCCCGTGACTGCGTGGGTTCCCTCCGGGTACTGCGGCTTCCTCCCACTTCCAAAGACGTGCACCTGGGGATAGGTTGATTGGCAACATTAAATTGGCCCAAGTGTGTGAATGTGAGTGTGAATGTTGTCTGTCTATCTGTGTTGGCCCTGCGATGAGGTGGCGACTTGTCCAGGGTGTACTCCGCCTTCCGCCCGATTGTAGCTAAGATAGGCACCAGCGCCCCCTATGATCCCAAAGGGAATAAGTGGTAGAAATGGATGGATGGATGGAAGGAGGATGCAGGCCACGGATCATGACAATCATAGTACAGGCTTCACGTATCTCTTATGTTTGAGTGCCATCTACTGCTCACACTTATCAATACACCATGCACCAAATAAAAAAAAGCTCGAGGTGGGTGAGCTCAACCAAACGCATTCCTTAAAAGGTCATAAGGCGTACTGTCGAGTTTTGAGAAAAAACTAAATGTTTTTTGGGTGCGCCTTATGCAGTGGGGCAAAAAAGTATTTAGTCAGCCACCAATTGTGCAAGTTCTCTCACTTAAAATGATGACAGAGGTCTGTAATTTTCATCATAGGTACACTTGCACTGTGAGAGACAGAATGTGAAAACAAATCCAAGAATTCACATTGTAGGAATTTTAAAGAATTTATTTGTAAATTAGGGTAAAAAATAAGTATTTGGTCAACCATTCAAAGCTCTCACTGATGGAAGGAGGTTTTGGCTCAAAATCTCACGATACATGGCCCCATTCATTCTTTCCTTAACACGGATCAATCGTCCTGTCCCCTTAGCAGAAAAACAGCCCCAAAGCATGATGTTTCCACCCCCATGCTTCACAGTAGGGATGGTGTTCTTGGGATGCAACTCATTACTCTTCTTCCTCCAAACAAGACGAGTTGAGTTTATACCAAAATGGATACATGGATTATACAGCAGAGGATTGGGAGAATGTCATGTGGTCAGATGAAACCAAAATATAATTTTTAGGTATAAACTCAACTCGTCGTGTTTGGAGGAAGAAGAATACTGAGTTGCATCCCAAGAACACCACACCTACTGTGAAGCATGGCGGTGGAAACATCATGCTTTGGGGCTGTTTTTCTGCTAAGGGGACAGAACGATTGATCCGTGTTAAGGAAAGAATGAATGGGGCCATGTATCGTGAGATTTTGAGCCAAAACCTCCTTCCATCAGTGAGAGCTTTGAATGGTTGACCAAATACTTATTTTCCACCATAATTTACAAATAAATTATTTAATTTCTGGATTTTTTTTTTCACATTCTGTCTCTCACAGTTGAAGTGTACCTATGATGAAAATTACAGACCTCTGTCATCATTTTAAGTGGGAGAACTTGCACAATCAGTGGCTGACTAAATACTTTTTTGCCCCACTGTAGTACAGAAAATGCAGTACAGAACCACCGCAATACTGAATGCAAATTATTGGATCTCTTTTTAAAACAAAACAGTTGTGGGTCTAAAAAAAAATCTTCAGGGATACACAAAATGCTTTGGTTCTCGTTGTAAACCCAAAACTAAAACAGAAAATTCAAAACTTGACCCTGTTTGCTTTTTACTGCGATAAGCGAGTGGAGCTGATTAACATTCTAAGTGCAGATACGAGAAATGTTGTCGGCGCCCACACACTTGGAATGATACAACATTACAAGGTTCAGCATGTTTAATGACACCGATGTGTTCAGGAGCATCTTTGAAAAAGAGTGATTCATTTGGCATAACGAAAGAAACAAAAAAAACAATCATTGACTGACAATACCCTGGAGGCTGTGTTGCTCCGGGTTGAATTAATTCATACAGTTTGTAGTAATAATAATCACAACCTGGTTATGCAAGTCGAATTGAAATATGAAGTGAGCATGGAGAAAATGAAGGTAAAGCAGGGTGGAATGCAAAATGCTTTTTAAATGTAATTCTAAGGTGCTCTGTGTGAACGCAACAAAATGATTAAGTTTGCAAAACAATCTCATCATTATAACTATGGGGGGTTGGCTCAGCAGCTCGTGGCACATTTGGAGCAATGATTAACGCTCTGGCTCACCCTTTTCCTTGGGCTGTTTTGAATACGTGCGTGATAAAAAGAGCCTTTCACGAATTAAAAGGGGAGTTACAATTTTGGGAATGTCAACACCATTCCCAAAATAAAGAAAAAATACATTTTCAAATGTTAGCCGATGCTTATTAGGTGCGTTTCCCACCTAGGCTTTCGGTGACGTCCTACTCAGTCCGACTTTGATAAATACCCCTCAAAATACCAGTATGTATGTCACCACGTGACCACGGCTGGAGAACTGCTAAACAGAAACACACATGTGCACTACTGTGCATTGAATCACCTCCCCAGTGTACAAAACAGGCTATATTTCTGCACATTTAAAAACCCATGAACACGCATCAGCATTTAAAACATACCTTGCATGGTACTGTCAAAATTAAAATAATTGTAAATAACATTTTAAATTAAATTTTTTCTTTGTGAGTTATAAAAGTGACAACCGATGATTTCTCCGTTGGCCGGGTATGGCTCCGGTGCCTCTCCCTGTTTTTTGCAGATTAAAACTTGTGATTGGATTCTTGCTTGGGAGTGACAAGTAAAAATGAAAAAATAGTCACGTTTAGCCTAAGGCTACCGAGATGAGGTAAAAAAAAGTGAGAACCGATGATTTCTCCGTTGGCCGGGTATGGCTCCCGTGCCTCTCCCTGTTTTTCGTAAATTACAACTTGTGATTGGATTCTCGCTTGGGAGTGTCACGTTTAAGTCATGTTTAGTGTAAGGCTACCTAGATGGGCTACTGCCAACAACTCATGATCTGATTGGCTAATGCAACTGTCTATCCGGCAAAATTCATACAGTGCTGGCAACAAGCTTGGTGAATTCTGCTTAGATGAAACCAATGAACCTGCATATGCATTTCAAAAATACCTTCCATGCTACTGTCAAAATAAAAATAAGAAATTGTAAATAACATATTAAATGTGGAAAAATAAATAAATAAAGTATTTAAAGTTTTTATTTGTGGGTTAAAAAAGGGGGAAATGATTATAATGAATTTATATTACATTAATTTCTCCGTTGGCCGGGTATGGCTCCACTTCCTGCTTTTCGCAAATTACAACTTGTGATTGGATTGTCACTTGGGAATGACAAGTGAAAATCCAATCACAGTCACGTTTAGCGTAAGGCTACCTAGATGGGCGACTGTCAACAATTTGTGATCTGATTGGTTATCGCAACTGCCTATCCGGCAGAATTCATACAGCGCTTGCAACAAATAGCTGAATTCTGTGTGGATAAAATCCATGAACCGGCATCAGCATTTAAAACATACCTTTCATGTTACTGTCAAAATGTTAATAGTTATAAAGAACATATTAAATGTGGAAATATAACTAAATACAACAACTTTTTCTTTGTGAGTTAAAAAAGTGAGAACCGATTATTTCTCCATTGGCTGGGTATGGCTTCGGTGTCCCACCCTGCTTTTCGCAAATTATAACTTGTGATTGGATTCTTGCTTGGGAGTGACAAGTGAAAATGCAAAAATAGTCACGTTTAGCGTAAGGCTACCTAGATGAGTTAAAAAAGTGAGAACCGATTATTTCTCCATTGGCCGGGTATGGCTTCGGTGCCCCACCCTGCTTTTCGCAAATTATAACTTGTGATTGGATTCTTGCTTGGGAGTGACAAGTGAAAATGCAAAAATAGTCACGTTTAGCGTAAGGCTACCTAGATGAGTTAAAAAGTGAAAACCAATGATTTCTCTGTTGGCCGGGTATGGCTCCAGTACCCCTCCCTGCATTTTGCAAACCACAACTTGTGATTGGATTCTTGCTTGGGAGTGACAAGTAAAAAGAAAAAAATAGTCACGTTGAGCGTAAGGCTACCTTGATGAGTTAAAAAATTGAGAACCGATGATTTCTCTGTTAGCCAGGTATGGCTCCTGTTTCGCTCCCTGTTTTTCCTAAATTACAACTTGTGATTGGATTCTCGCTTGGGAGTGTCACGTTTTAGTCACATTTAGTGTAAGGCTACCTAGATGGGCTACTGCCAACAACTCATGATCTGATAGGCTATCGCGACTGTCTATCCGGCAAAATTCATACAGCCCTGGCAACAAGCTTGCTGAATTCTGCTTGGATGAAATCAATGAACCTGTATATGCATTTAAAACATACCTTTTTTGGTATATACAAAAAATTGTATATAACATATTAAATGTGGAAAAATAAATAAATGAAGTATTTAACATTTTTATTTGTGAGTTAAAAAAACGGGGAACCGATTATTTCTCTGTTGGCCGGGTATGGCTCCGTTGCCCCTTCCTGCTTTTCGCAAATTACAACTTGTGATTGGATTGTCACTTGGGATTAACAAGTGACAATCCAATCACAGTCACGTTTAGTGTAAGTCTACCTAGATGAGCAACTGTCAACAATTTGTGATCTGATTGGCTATCACAACTGTCTATCCGGCATAATTCATACAGCGCTGGCAACAAAGTAGCTGAATTCTGCATTCAGCTACTTTGATTTCAGCTCATGATTTCTCTGTTGGCCAGGTATGGCTCCTTTTTCGCTCCCTGTTTTTCCTAAATTACAACTTGTGATTGGATTCTCGCTTGGGAGTGTCACGTTTTAGTCACATTTAGTGTAAGGCTACCTAGATGCTCTACTGCCAACAACTCATGATCTGATTGGCTATCGCAATTGTCTATCCAGCAAAATTAATACAGCGCTGGCAACAAGCTTGGTGAATTTTGCTTCGATAAAATTAATGATCCCGCATCAGCATTTAAAACATATCTTTCATGGTACTGTCAAAATTGAAAGAATTGAAATGAACATATTAAATGTGGAAAAATAAATTAATACAATATTTGAACTTTTTCTTTGTGAGTTAAAAAAGTGAGAACCGATTATTTCTCCGTTGGCCGGGTATGGAGGCACCGGTGCCCCTTCCTGCTTTTCACAAATTACAACTTGTGATTGGATTCTAACGTGGGAGTGACAAATGAAAATCCAATCACAGTCATGTTTAGCGTAAGGCTACCTAGATGAGCTACTGCCAACAACTAGTGATCTAATTGGCTATCACAGCTGTCTATCGGGCAAAATTCATACAGCACTGGCAACAAGCTAGCTGAATTCTGATTGGATAAAATCCATGGACCTGAATCAACATTTAAAATATACCTTACATGGTACTGTCAAAATTAAAATGCAAACCCGTTTCTATATGAGTTGGGAAAAAATGTTAGATGTAAATAAAAACAGAATACAATGATTTGCAAATCCTTTCCAACCCATATTCCAATGCAGTACAAAGATAACATATTTGATGTTCAAACTCATAAACTTTTTTTTTTTGCAAACAATAATTAACTTAGAATTTCATGCCCGCAGCACGTGCCAAAGTAGTTGGGAAAGGGCATGTTCACCACTGTGTTACATCACCTTTTCTTTTAACAACACTAGATAAACGTTTGGGAACTGAGGAAACCAATTGTTAAAGCTTTGAAGGTGAAATTCTCTCATTCTTGTTTTATGTAGAGCTTCAGTCGTTCTCTGTTGTCGTATTTTACGCTTCATAATGCGCCACGCATTTTCGATGGGAGACAGGTCTGGACTGCGGGCGGGCTAGGAAAGTACCCGCACTCTTTTACTATGAAACCACACTGATGTAACACGTGCCTTGGCATTGTCTTGCTGAAATAAGCAGGGGCGTCAATAATAACGTTGCTTGGATGACAACATACGTTGCTCCAAAACCTGTATGGACCATTCAGCATTAATAGTGCCTTCACAGATGTGTAAGTTACCCATGCCTTGGCCACTAATGAATCAATCAATCAATGTTTACTTGTATAGCCCTAAATCACTAGTGTCTCAAAGGGCTGCACAAACCACCACGACATCCTCGGTAGGCCCACATAAGGGCAAGGGAAACTCACACCCAGTGGGACATCGGTGACAATAATGACCCAGTGGGACGTCGGTGACAATGATGACTATGAGAACCTTAGAGAGGAGGAAAGCAATGGATGTCGAGCGGGTCTAACATGATACTGTGAAAGTTCAATCCATAATGGATCCAACACAGTCGCGAGAGTCCAGTCCAAAGCGGATCCAACACAGCAGCGAGAGTCCTGTTCACAGCGGAGCCAGCAGGAAACCATCACAAGCGGAGGCGGATCAGCAGCGCAGAGATGTCCCCAGCCGATACACAGGCAAGCAGTACATGGCCACCGGATCGGACCGGACCCCCTCCACAAGGGAGAGTGGGACATAGAAGAAAAAGAAAAGAAACGGCAGATCAACTGGTCCAAAAAGGTAGTCTATTTAAAGGCTACACCCCCATACCATCACAGATGCTGGCTTTTGAACTTTGCGCCTATAACAATCCGGATGGTTATTTTCCTCTTTGTTTCGGAGGACACCGCGTCCACAGTTTCCAAATACAATTTGAAATGTGGACTTGTCAGACCACAGAACACTTTTCCACTTTGCCTCAGTCCATCTTAGATGAGCTTGGGCCCAGTTGTTGATAAATGGGTTTTGCTTTGCATAGCAGAGTTTTAAGTTGCACTTACAGATGAAGTGTCCACCTGTAGTTACTGGCGGTGGTTTTATGAAGTGTTCCTGAGCCCATGTGGTTATATCCTTTACACACTGATGTCAGTTTTTTATGCAGTACCGCCTGAAGGATCAAAGGTTTGTAATATCATTGCTTACGTGCAGTGATTTCTCCAGATTCTCTGAACCTTTTGATGATTTTACGGACAGCAGATGGTGAAATCCCTAATTTCCTTGCAATAGCTCGTTGAGAAATGTTTTAAAACTGTTCGACAATTTGCTTACAAATTGTTGACCCTCGCCACATCCTTGTTTGTGAATTACTTAGCATTCCATGGAACCTGATTTTATACCCAATCATGGCAACCAACTGTTCCCAATTAGCCTGCACACCTGTGGGATGTTCCAAATAAGTGTTTGCTGAGCATTTCTCAACTTTATCAGTATTTATTGCCATCTTTCCCAATTTCTTTGTCACGTATTGCTGGAATCAAATTCTAAAGTTAATGATTATTTGCAAAAAAAAAAAAAAAAAAATGTTTATCAGTTCGAACATTAAATATCTTGTCTTTGTAGCATATTCACCTGAATATGGATTGAAAATAATTTGCAAATCATAGTATTCCATTTATATTTACATCTAACACAATTTCGCAACTCATATGGAAACGGGGTTTGTAATTGTAAAGAACATTTTAAATGTGGAAAAATAAACAAATACAGTATTTGAACTTTTTCTTTGTGATCTAAACAAATGAGAACCGATGATTTCTCCGTTGGCCGGGTATGGCTCCGATGCCCCTTCCTGCTTTTCGCAAATTACAACTTGTGATTGGATTCTCACTTGGGAATGACAAGTGAAAATCCAATCACAGTCATGTTTAGCACAAGGCTACTTAGATGGGTTACTCCCAATAACTCGTGATCTGATTGGCTATCGCAACTGTCTATCCGGCAGTATTCAAACAGCGGCGGCAACAAGCTTGCTGAATTCTGATTGGATAAGAGCTCTAACGTAAAAACAAGTAATAAGACATGAAGAATACATGATAAATACCTTATGGAAAGTAGAAAAACATTAACTTTTATTATTCTATGTTCATGATTTATGTTCGGCCAACAGAGAAGGCCTTGCTGGGCCTAACAGGACACCACTGTTATTAACACACCAGTTAGCATGAAGGTGCACAACACCACGCCCGGCTTATAGTTCTCAAGCAAACCCGGAACTCGGATGCAGCGCCAACATGCATCGCACCCAACATTGTTTCCCAGTCCGCGGGCAATGTTCGGCTGACATGTTTAATTTAGGTGAAGGCATCACGTAGTAATAAGGTGTTCCTGACTCGGCTGGTGTCAGACTGACAAAATAAGTTCCGGTTCCTGGTTAAGATCATTGTTGTCCCCGTGTTCTGTCATATTGTTCTCGAGTATTAATGATTCTGTAGAAGAAGGTCACACGGACCACTCCACACACACTCCGGCTCATATTATAGGGCACAATCAAGCCCCAGGCACAAAACCGCCAACCTGGGTGAATACACTTGTAGCCACTAATGAGGGTGAAATCACGGAAGGCCCTTCATTGGTTCCTTTGGAATTGCTTGGAACAGACCTGGGCAAATTAGGGCTCTAGGGCACCCCCCAATTTTGTTTTGATCTTTAAAATCGAAACTGTATCTGCCATTATGATGTGCAGTAATGTTTCCAAATTACCATAAAGGATTTCAATGGTTGAAATGTATGCTTTTGCATGATATTGTAGTTACTATGGTAATCTGAATTGGTAATCATTGTTGTTGCGTTTCGCTCGATTGTAAAATATGTCGATGGAGAAGGGATGTGACGTTATTATTCAAAAAAACAAAATTCCATTTCCGTTTTTCAAGGCGGTCTGTAATAATTTTTTTTGCTTTAAAATATACATTATTGTGAGGTTTTGTATTAGTTTTGTATTACCTCCGCTCCGGACAGGCTAACCTCCTCCGACCTCTCAGGACAAAGCTACGAACAATGGGAGACCGGGCTTTCTGCTCCGCCGCTACCAGTCTTCGGAATGTTCTCCCTGACCACCTGAGGGCACCTCAGACTGTGAATGCTTTAAAAAAAGGCTTAAAAACCCTTCTTTTTAACAAAGCATTTTTTTCTAGATATATGCGTAATAGTTCTACCTATTATGCTGTTCTATTTTTTTTATTTACTATTTTTATCTTTTTATTTTTAAAACATATTTAATACACTGTAGCACTTTGAGGTTGTTTACTCAATGTAAAGTGCTTTTACAAATAAAATATATTATTATTATTAATATTATTAGTGTTCCTAAAAATAGGACCCATGCACACATACTGCACAACAGATTTTCACAACGAGTGTGTGTGTGTGTATATATATATATATATATATATATACATGTATGTATATAAGAGTTGAATGGTATACTGGTACTAGTATAGTTCCGGGATACCAATGAATCATATTCGGTACTATACGGCCTCTAAATATTACCGGTCCCCGGCCCCCCTTTTTTTTTTTAACTGGCATGACGGCGCATCATCGTCACGTCGCAACATTGCTGGTTTATGAGTAGAGGAGCATGTTCGGCAGCGCACACACACAAAGTACTTCCAAGCAGACACAATGTGTAGACAGAAAAGGGAGAATTTTGGCTTAAAAACTAACGATAAAGGTGAAGCTATAACACTGAAACGTCCTCAGGAAGAGGTGCTTCAAGACATGGCCTCAAATAAAGTAAGGTTTTTACAAGTACCATTATCACTGCAGGACGAAGAATAGCTAAACATGCTTCACTACACACAGTAAGAGGATACAGTAGCTCACCGGCGTCACAGCTAATAACACTGTTACTGAATGTAAACAAATGCCATGGGTGGATCTCCAACTAGCATCCACTGTAATGATACCAAGTACAGGATGGTATGTAGTCGATACTACTATGAATACATCGATATTTTTTATCGTCACAAAATATTTTTCCTTCTTAAAATGTCTATTATGTTTATAAACTCAGGATATACGTCCCTGGAAACATGAGGACTTTGAATATGACCAACGTACGAACTAACTGGTATCGATTGGATACCTACATTTGTGGTATCATCCAAACCTAATGTAACGTATCAAACAACAGAAGAATAAGTGATGATTACATTTGAACAGAAGTGTAGATAGTACATGTAAAACAGAAAATAACCAGATATTAACAGTAAAGGAACAAGTGGATTACTAATCTCTTTTTACAGTTTGTCCCTTATAATTTGGACAAAATAACAGAACAAGAAATGATACAAGATGTTACTGCATACTGCATTGTTTAGTTACTAATAAAAGAAAAGGTGTTTTGCATGTTATTATTTTTTTTTTTTACCCACAAAACTGTAATAAGAAATATATATTTAATGTACCATAAGATGTTTTGTTAAAATGAAGCCAATAATGACAAATATGATGGAAGGAGATTTTGGCTCGAAATCTCACGATACATGGCCCCATTCATTCTTTCCTTAACACGGATCAATCGTCCTGTCCCCTTAGCAGAAAAACAGCCCCAAAGCATGATGTTTCCACCCCCATGCTTCACAGTAGGTGTGGTGTTCTTGGGATGCAACTCAGTATACTTCTTCCTCCAAACACGACGAGTTGAGTTTTAACCAAAAAGTTCTATTTTGGTTTCATCTGACCACATGACATTCTCCCAATCCTCTGCTGTATCATCCATGTATCCATTTGTGTATAAACTCAACTCCTCGTGTTTGGAGGAAGAAGAATACTGAGTTGCATCCCAAGAACACCAGACCTACTGTGAAGCATGGGGGTGGAAACATGCTTTGGGGCTGTTTTTCTGCTAAGGGGACAGGACGATTGATCCGTCTTAAGGAAAGAATGAATGGGGCCATGTATCGTGATATTTTGAGCCAAAACCTCCTTCCAACAGTGAGAGCTTTGAATGGTTGACCAAATACTTATTTTCCACCATAATTTACAAATAAATTATTTAAAATTCCAACTATGTGAATTCCTGGATTTTTTTTTCACACTCTGTCTCTCACAGTTGAAGTGTACCTATGATGAAAATTACAGACCTCTGTCATCATTTTAAGTGGGAGAACTTGCACAATCGGTGGCTGACTAAATACTTTTTTTCCCCACTGTATAATATATATGTATATATATATATATATAAGAAATACTTGAAAATATACCCCCCCCCATCTACCAAATTCGGAGTTCTCAATGTTGGTAAGTATGACCGCCCCCCCAGACACATTTTTTTAACCTAAATTTGCCCCCCGAGTCAAGATAATTCCCCAGCCCTGGCTTAGAATGAACACAAATCAGGTGATTGACAAATATTTAACACGAGACACAAACTCAATATATAATCATACCGGTCGATTGCAGAAACACAACTCCAGCAAAGGCTGCGTTTAAAAGCCCGCATCCACTGAAGAAACTGCGTCGGCTTCGAGCAAAGAAAAAAAAAAAAAAACCTCAAAATGATTAAAACGGGATCGGGTCTAATTGTCTGCAGTGTGTATGCTCTTCGGGGGGAAAGACAGCGGCGAAGAAGAGATAAGGGCTGTAGTGTTTTTCACACGGCTGAAGGCTGTGCGAGGGCTCGGGAGTGATATGTGGTGACAGCGCAGTGCCACGCTGTTGACACAGCCTGCCTCTCCCGGGTACCGGTGGTGGGGGGGAGGCCCGTTTGCCTGCGGCTTGATTATTTACAGGCTTGTGTGCAGACCAAAAAAATAAATTCTATGAGGACATGCTGAGAAACCCTACTTTTTGCAAAGCTTTTTAATTGGGTCAGAGATATCATTTAATAATGAGACTGACTATATTGAAGTCTCGCTTTTTCTTTTTTTTTTTTTCCCTGGCCCATGATTATTAATGGCTGCTGGATCAAAAGACTGATACAACCTGCACGAAATACCCTGATATGTAAGCCTGAAAAAAAAAAAAAAAAACATTGAAACAGCCATGCTGCTCTTCACACACTTATAAAACGCTTAAACCAAGTTCTAAATATTGACTTGCATCATATAAGGAGTGTTTGATTAAGGCATTTTTTTTATTGCTCTCCTTTTTTCTGAAACTTTTTTTTGTTCAATTTGTTGTACTTTTTGTTGTTAAGCAACCTGGACTCGTGGCCGGCTTGACAATCTCAGGGTTTTGTTCTGGATGAATGCCTTTTATGTCCACCTTGTTTAGTGTGAATAAACCATTTTTGTGAACACTAAATCCCCGTTCCTATGCTGACGGACCGTAGCAACCCTGAAGGAAATGTCCAAAATGTGCTGAGTGAGTTTAAAGTGAAAATTTCTGATATGGGGTGAGAACAAAACAAAAAATAAATAAAAACATGTTTTTTTTCCAGGCGCATTAAACATACTAGTAATATTATGGCGTTTGTATAAGGTAGGACATATTATCCGGCATTTTGTTCCACAGTATTATGCAAAAGCAACTTTTCTTACCTTCTGTTGCCTGCTGATCTGTACTTGGGATCTGCATACATTTTGAAAAATTGCGCGCTTCCACCTTTGTAGTCCGTGTCGACACCATAGTCAATAAGCTTCTAATTTGTTATTGGTCATTCGTTCTCTGCTGTTGCCATTTCTATTATAAAGTAGTGTAAAGTTCTTACTTATATATGTCAGTAAACTCGCCATGAAAAGGATAAAACAGTAGTGAGTTTAAATTATTCACCCCAAAAACATTTTTGTTTTTTTTCGCTGCAGGAATTATCCAAATGGCTACAATTGGCTGGTCAACAAGTCAGGTCGGAGCTCGCTTCTTGCTCAAAGTCAGCAAGGATAGGCTCCAGCTTACCCGTGACTCTTGTGAGTACACTGCAAAAAGTCAGTGTTCAAAAATAAGAAGAAAAAAAATACAAAATTGAGGGATAGTTTATTTGAACTAAGGAAAATTATCTGCCAATAAAACAACAAAAAGTGGCTTGTCAAGACTTTCCAAAACAAGTAAAATTAGCTAACCTCAAAGAACCCCAAAAATACCCTAAAATAAGTATATTCTCACTAATAACAAGTGCACTTTTCTTGGTAGAAAAAAAGAGAGCTTTTTTTTTAATATGTTGAAAAATATTCTTAAATGAAGTAAATACGAGTGCCATTATCTTGACATAATGATATGCGCTCGGCATCATGATTTTTTTTTTCATGCTTGAAGTAAGAAATTAATACTTTAAAAAAGTAGTTTTATACTTAAAATCCTTTAATTTTCTCAAAAATCGACAGTGCACCTTATAACTCGCTTATAAAATCCGCTACGTCTCCCTGATACCGAAGTACATGTCAAACTACTTCCATTACGTAAATGACCGCAATAACCACAACACCAGGGGGAGCTCCACAAACCACGTTAAACCCAGACCTCCACCCCAGATCACACCTCACTCCTACCCACTTCTCCAAAGTGGGCTAGCTCAGGGTGGAGGACAGAGTAAAACAACTTGAACTGAGCCCGGTCAATAAAATCCGCTACACCTCTCTGATACCGGAGTTTATGTCAAACTACTTGCATAACACAAATGACCGCCATGACCACAACACAAGGGGGAGCTCCACAAACCTCGTTAAACCCAGACCTCCACTCCAGATCACACCTCACTCCTACCCACTTCTCCAAAGTACGCCGGCTCAGGGTGGAGGACAGAGTAAAACAACTTGAACTGAGCCCGGGCTTTAAAATCCGCGACACCTCCCTGATACCGAAGTACATGTCAAACTACTTCCATTACGTAAATGACCACCATAACCACAACACAAGGGGGAGATCCAAAACCACGTTTAACCTAAACCTCCACTCCAGATCACACCTCACTCCTACCCACTTCTCCAAAGTGGGCTGGCTCAGGGTGGAGGACAGAGTAAAACAACTTGCACTGAGCCGAGTCTATAAAATACGCTACGCCTCCCTAATACCGAAGTACATGTCAAACTACTTCCATAACATAAATGACCCCCATAACCACAACACTAAGGAGAGCTCCAAAACCACGTTAAACCTAGACCACAACCCCAGATCACAATTCACTCCTACCCACTTCTCCAAAGTGGGCTGGCTCAGGGTGGAGGACAGAGTAAAACAACTAGCACTGATCCGAGTCTATAAAATACGCTACGCCTCCCTGATACTGAAGTACATGTCAAACTACTTCCATTACGTAAATAACCGCCATAACCACAACACCAGGGGGAGCTCCACAAACCACATCAAACCCAGATTCCGATCTAACAAAGGTCTTAACTCATTCTCATTCTATGCCACAACAATATGGAATGCACTCCCAATAGGTGTAAAAGAAAATGAAGTGAAATATATTTATATAGCGCATTTTCTCTAGTGACTCAAAACGCTTTATATAGTGAAACCCAATATCTAAGTTACATTTACACCATTGTGGGTGGCACTGGGAGCAGGTGGGTTAAGTGTCTTGCCCAAGGACACAACGGCAGGGACTAGGATGGTGGAAGGGGGGGTCGAACCTGCAACCCTCAAGTTGCTGGCACGGCCGCTCTACCAACCGAGCTATACCGCCCGTGCATCTCTATCCTCTTTCAAAACCCCACTAAAAGATCACCTCCAGGCAACTACAACCCGGGACTAACACCGTCCACCCACGACATCCCACCTCCCCGGATTGTAAACAATCAAATGTATATACTTGTTCTTATGCTTTCTGATCTCACTATGTTCACTATTTGCTGTACATATCCTACCAAGTCAGACCTACACTGTTTCAATGTCCATTTCTCAGATGATACAATTGTCGATGACTGAAGTGCTGATATCAACCAAACCTAACCCCTCCCCGCCCCACCCCCCTCCATATCCCACCCCCCGGATTGTAAATAATGTAAATATTTCAATTTATATACTCTGAAGATTAACTTGTGTGATGACTGTATTATGCGGATAGTATCTATTTGTACCATGAATTGACTAACGTGGAACCCGACCTAAACAAGTTGGGTGTTACCATTTAGTGGTCAATTGTACGGAATATGTACTGTACTGTGCAATCTACTAAAAAAAGTCCCAATCAATCAATCAATGTTTGCTAACCCAATGTCAAGCCCACTTTGTCAAGGCAAAACACCAAGATTTTCTTCGGTCTCGATCTTGTCCCAGGATAATTGTATCTTGCCTCATCTCATTCAGACAGAATTTCGTCTCAAAACTGGTCAAAACCAAAACTCTGTCGACAGCCGTGGTTCATTGACGTACTGGTCTTGAACTGACGTCGTCTCGTTCCTGACTCGGTCTGTAAAAACGTACATGTCATTCTAACTTAACCCCGGTTGAATAGTTGATCTAGCTTTGTTTTATACACGACTCCCTGCCATCTCTGTCGGAACCAAGTAAACCTCCATCTCAGAGACTCCGCAGTGTGAAAACCTCAGCCCACTCCACACTCTTGAAACAATTGGTGTCCACTCTCTGTGTCAAGTACTCGGGATCCACTAGTTTAGCCCTAACAATCTGTGAGTGACAAGGTGGCTCCTTCCAAAATTGTAGAAATAGAGGGCGGGAGTGAAGAGCCGTTCATTCAACGTCGGAAAGAGCTCCTTTCAGACTTCCCAAACCCTCTTGTTCAACTTTGCCAAAATTCAGACGCTTCCCCAGCTCAGGCCAAAACAGCAAAGACTGGGCCTGAAAAGGGCCTTGAAAGTGATGTTGATTCAGAGACGTGAGAGCGCAAGTCAGTAATTGCTACGTCTCAAGGTCTCAAGGGTACATAAATATGTTAATGAATGTATGTTTGTGATACTTAAGGCTATTGCAACATGTAAGATAAATCACCGGTTTCAAAATACACTGTTTACGTGAACATTTTACTTATTTCATCTCACCTCACAGGATTTCAAGAACAGCTTTTCAGTATGATAAAGTATACACCAAAACAAACTATAACTATAGAAATGTTTTTGATTACCGTATTTTCCGGACCATAGGGCAAACTGCCGGCAAATGGTCTATTTTTGATCTTTTTTCATATATAGAGGAACGGGATTATAGGACGCATTAAAGGAGTCATATTGTTTAGTTTTTTTCTAAATTGAATTTACTTCCTAGTGATCTACCTAACATGTGATGGTGGTTCTTTGGTCAAAATATTGCATAGATGATGTTTTCCGGATCATCTTCAAGCTGCTTTCTCAGTCACTTCTGGATGCACCGTTTTTAAGGGAGGTCTGATTTACATGGCTCACCTTTGACAGCGTCTTCTCCCCCGTCATCTTTGTTGTAGCGGTGTGGCGTGCAAGGACGAGAGTGGAAGAAGTGTCAAAAGATGGCGCTAACTGTTTCAATGACATTCAGAATTTATTTCAATGAATAACGCAGGGATGGGAATGAAGTTTTACGATATCAGCTGAAAATTTGGAAATCTATGTTAGCTTAAGATGCATTTCCTGCAATTTTGAGTCAAAATCCAACAATATTCTCCTGACAAAAATTTCATATTTATTAGCAAATATTTTCATAAAAATTTATCATGTGATGAAATTTATGTATACAAGTTTACACATATATCAAATTCTTGCCCACTTTTGGATTATAGACAAAAATAGGCCTACACATGGATTAACTAGAATTCTTCTCCGTAAACTCACTTTACTTAGATGCCTTGCCGATTTTTGCGTGGTCAAAGAGTGCCACCTTTCCCCGAGATCCATAGTTCACAATGTCCTTGCAATATAAGCACTGAGCATGTCCCGGTTCATCGCTGATCAGTTCGTCTACTTCTACGATATTGTCGTTAATCTTCACCTTCAGTTTGATAGATATATCGAGCCATGCCCAGTTCCACTTGTTTCTCACGCCCTTATCCATATCTTTCGCTAATGAAGCATTCCTATCTTGAATAAACTTAACCATGTCTGAAACTGTTTTGTCAATAAAGAAACTTGTTAATTGAGAGCTAATGTGTTTTTTTCCAATATAAACAGAATACGAGTTCAGAAACGCTCACAATAATTGAGGATCAGGGACTAGATATTGTCGGCAAACAAAATGTGCAGACGCCTATAACGGGTAATGTCATTGGTTGATGTTGTCCGCTGATAGTAGAGTTAGCCGATTTGGTGCCTTCACACATCGGCATCATATTTTTCGCGGGAATTCTCTGCCTTGCACTGATAACGCAGAGACAAAAATTACGAGTACCTAACCCCCCTATAATTCCCCCGGATTTAAACGATTCACAGAAACGACCCTGGCGGCGCCAAAATCGGCGGAATTCCGCGGATCCGCGGAAAATTTCCATCCCTGATAACGGAGCAGCAAAATGTGTCCCGTGAAAAACCGTCCGACCGAAATTCTCTAATAGCTGAAGTTCCTTGGGTGAATAATGTAAACTCACTATACCGGTGTGTTTTTATGCGCTTTCATGGTAGATATAAGTTAGAACTTTTTACTACTTTATACTAAAAATGGAAACAGCAGAGGATAAATGTCCCGTAACAAGTAGATAGAGAAAAAGAAGAAGCCTATGTAGTAGAAAAGTCGGGAATTGAACCAAGTGCCTCATCCTGTTCCTGACGCCAATTTTATGTGGTGGAAAAGTCATCATGTTCGTGACGCCAATTTTATGTGGTCGAAAAGTCAGAATCTTAAACAGGAACAATAGAGAATTTGTTACAGGAGTTTATTTACTCATAATCAGATAGTACAAAGTTGGATTGAATCAATATGATTACGGACAGTGTCTGATGAGACGAAAGTTGGTGCCTCTCGTGAAGGAATTAAAGAGGAACATTATCACAATTTCAAAAGGGTTGAAAACAATAAAAATCAGTTCTTGGGAGCTTGTTCTATTATTCGAAGTTTTTAAAAAAAAATTTACACCTCCTGGAATATCCCTAAAAAAGCTTTAAAGTTCTTGATTTTCGCTATTTGCGATGCGACTGTCCATTTCCCTGTGACGTCATACAGTGCTGCCAAAACAAACAACATGGCGGTTACCACAGCAAGATATTGTGACATTAGCTTGGATTCAGACTCGGATTATCAGCGGCTCAAGCGATTCAACAGATTACGCATGTATTGAAACAGATGGTCGGAGTATGGAGGCAGATAGCGAAAACAAAATGGAAGAAGAAACTGAGCGAATAGCTATTGACGCTATTCGGCCATAGCATTGGTGTACTTAATGAAGTGATCCATAGCATTGCTGCCTTATTAGCATCGCCGGTAAAATGATCAGGACTTTCGCATCTTGTGACACTGGAGCAACTTAAATCCGTCGATTGGTAAGTGTTTGTTTCGCATTAAATGTGGGTATCTAGTTTCAAATGTACATACAGCTAGCGTAAATAGCATGTTAGCATCGATTAGCATAGCATGTTAGCATCGATAAGCTGGCAGTCATGCTGCGACCAAATATGTCTGATTAGCACATAAGTCAACAACATCAACAAAACTCACCTTTGTGATTTCGTTGACTATCGTTGCAACTGCACCTGCAGGTTATCCATACATCTCTGTGCCATGTCTGTCTTAGCACCGCCGGTAAAATATGCAGACACTCTGGCACATTCAATGGGGGTCTGGCGGCAGATTTCTTGCCAGTGGTGCAACTTGAATCCTTCCCTGTTAGTGTTGTTACACCCTCCGACAACACACCGACGAGGCATGATGATGAAAAAACGGAAAATAACAAAGCTGAGACCCGGTGTTTGTAATGTGAAAATGAAAATGGCGGGTGTGTTACCTCGGTGACGTCACGTTCTGACGTCATCGCTACAAGACCGATAAACAGAAAGGTGTTTAATTCGCCAAAATTCACCCATTTAGAGTTCGGAAATCGGTTAAAAAATTTGTGGGTTTTTTTCTGCAACATCAAGGTATATATTGACGCTTACATAGGTCTGGTGAAAATGTTCCCCTTTAAGAAAGAGTGCACCTCAGGCTTAGTCTTCCCTTCCTATTTATACGCTCCCTGATGGCCTGATTGTAGTACAACAACCCATGCAACTTTCCAATGTTCAAACATCACCCCACCAACAGAACTAGCACTTGGTCAGGGCGACCCGACCCGTAGTGTCATGTCCCTCCCAATGCAAAGAGTTGAGAGGTAACCCTAGGACAGAAACTCTGCCACGACACTTATCTTACTTAGATTTCAGTTTTTAAGAACAAATTGAGATGTGTCATTCTCTCACTGGCTCATGCCTTCAAATTAACTGTTTATAACCCGGCTGGAAAAGTGGAATTTTGTCAGGCTTGGACTTGGTCTTGGGTTGTTTTCCCGAGGTGCGAAGGTAAGCACATATTTAATTTATTTACTCATAAACTAAAAACAGGAACAAACAAAACGCGCTCATAATGGAGGTACAAAACTTGGGCTATGAAACAAAAGACTAGCACAAAGGATATAAACTATAAACATGAAACAAAACACTTGTGCTATGGCACGAATGACAAAAACTTACATGGACAAAATGAACAGCATAGCAAGGCATGGAGCAGATAATCGAGGTCGTGAAGGAGGTGATGTTGCCAGACCGACTACTTGGTAACTTTGACTTAAATAATGAACATGATAAGTGAAAACAGGTGTGAGACAAGACAGGTGAACTGATTGGTTGTCATGGTAACAAAACTGGGAGTGAAAAAAAAGGAACTTAGAGTCCAAAGGTCTAAAGCAGTGGTCCCCAACCTTTTTGTATCTGCGGACCGGTCAACGCTTAATAATTTGTCCCGCGGACCGGGGAAGGGGGAGTGGGTGGGGTTTTTCGGGGGGGAAATCCTTTTCTTTTTTTTTTTTTGGTCATGAAAAAGGGACGTTTTTGTCTTGAAAAAGAGAGGTTTTTGTGGTTGGTGCACTAATTTTAAGTGTATATTGTGTTTTTTATGTTGATTTAATAATAATTAAAAAAATATATATATATATATATATTTTTTTTTAAATAAAAATGAATAAAAAATGATTCCGCGGCCCGGTACCAATCGGATCCTTTTTTTTTTTTTTTTTTTTTTTTTTGTGTTGAAAAAGTGACATTTTTTTCATGAAAAAGGGAGGTTTTTGTGGTTGGTGCACTATTTGTAAGTGTAAGTGTATATTGTGTTTTTTATGTTGATTTAATTAAAAAAAATATATATATATTTTTTTTAATTTATTTATTTTTTTAATAAAAAAGAATAAAAAATTATTCCGCGGCCCGGTACCAATCGGATCCTTTTTTTTTTCTTTTTTTTTATTTTATTTTTTTCTTTGTCATGAAAAAGTGTGGTTTTTGTGGTTGGTGCACTAATTGTAAGTGTATATTGTGTTTTTTATGTTGATTTAATAAAAAAAATAATAATATATTTTTTTTCTTTTTTTAATAAAAATGAATAAAATATTCTTCTGCGGCTCAGTACCAATCGGATCCTTTTTTTTTTTTTCTTTTTCTTTGTCATGAAAAAGGGACGTTTTAGTCATGAAAAAGGGAGGTTTTTGTGGTTGGTGCACTATTTGCAAGTGCATATTGTGTTTTTTATGTTGATTTAATAAAAAAAATAAAAAAATATATATATTTTTTTTTTTAAATAAAAATGAATAAAAAAAAATCCGCGGCCCGGTACCGATCGGGCCACGGCCGGGACCACTGGTCTAAAGCACCTGGTATTCCTAGGCAGTCTCCCATCCAAGTACTAACCAGGCCAGACACTACTTGGCTTTGAGAAGAGATGAGATTGGGGATGCTCAGGGTAGTATGGCCATACAAAACTCATGATCAGACATGACGGATGAAAACTAAATCAGTTGGCATGGTAACAAGACAAACAAGGAAATGCAAAACAGAACTAAATGTCCAAAAAACTAAACATAGCATGACCAAAACAAAACATGAACCATAGGCGTGACAAATTGTCCAAGTCTCATTATGCTAAAGGTCAGTCGCCGGACCAAACGGTGAGCCTTGGCCTCCAAAAAGTTTCATATTATGAAGGACAAAGTCATTTGGTTGAAATTGCAGCTAAAAAAATTGGTCACAGCGTGCATTATCCAACTAAAGGAAACGCTTCCATATGTTCCGTCGTGGACCCGAAGCTGGCTGTTGACCAAGCGTGTGGAGAGGGGCCGGGAATGCATCACTGTCAGCCAGGGAGCAACAAGGTGACAGCTTCCAGCCATGAGCTGTCCTTATTAGTTAAAAATGAAGGGTGAATTGAGACTGCCACGAGTCTTCTTTTGGAATGCCACTGAGGATGATAAGACTATACATCAATCACCCCACCAAACAAGCATTACAGTGACAGACATATGATAATAAGACGACGCAAACAAAAGAAGGGGTCCCATCCCGTTTTGGTAACCTCGCGCCGTAGGTTTTTATTTGACCGCACTCCTGTCCCCGCGGCCATCCTTTTTTGTCACCCAACACCAGCCCGACACAAACAGGCCTATTTATCCCGCACTGTTCCATTCCGCTTCTCTTCTGCAGAGCCTGACAGATTTCTTTGAAGCCCAAAGTTCAGCCTGATTGTTTGATGTGTCACATGTGAGAAAGGGAGTGGGTGGACCTGAGTGATGTTGAGCTCCCAGCACTGCGCTGTGTGATTGAGACTAGAATAACAGCAGAGAAGAACATGTGCTCATTTTTGACTGATGCACTTTGTCTGGGCAACATTTTTTTTAAGGGAGGTTGCAAATTGTTTTTTTACAGACTAAAACATACTTTATATGCACAGTGTTTTTTGGACCATAGGGTGCACAGGATTAAAAGGCACACTGCTCATGAGCCGGTCTATTTAGGTCAGACCTGGGCAAATAAAGGCCCGTTGAGCTTTTCAATCTGGCCCGCCGGACATTCCCAAACATTTTTTTTTTATCTTTAAAGGGGAACATTATCACCAAACGTATGCAAGCGTCAATATATACCTTGATGTTGCAGAAAAAAGACCATGTATTTTTTTAACCGATTTCCGAACTCTAAATGGGTGAATTTTGGCAAATCAAACGCCTTTCTGTTTAATCGGTCTTGTAGCGATGACGTAAGAACGTGACGTCACCGAGGTAATACAGCCGCCATTTTCATTTTCACATTACAAACACCGGGTCTCAGCTTTGTTATTTTCCGTTTTTTCGACTATTTTTTGGAATCTTGGAGACATCATGCCTCGTCGGTGTGTTGTCGGAGGGTGTAACAACACTAACAGGGAGGGATTCAAGTTGCACCACTGGCAAGAAATCTGCCGCCAGACTCCCATTGAATATGCCAGAGTGTCTGCACATTTTACCGGCGATGCTAAGACAGACATGGCACAGAGATGTATGGATAACCTGCAGATTGCATTTGCAACGATAAAGTCAACGAAATCACAAAGGTGAGTTTTGTTGGTGTTTTTGACTTATGTGCTAATCAGACATATTTGATCGCAGCATGACTGCCAGCTAATCGATGCTAACATGCTATTTACGCTAGCTGTATGTACATTTGAAACTAGATACCCACATTTAATGCGAAACAAACACTTACCAATTGACGGATTTAAGTTGCTCCAGTGTCACAAGATGCGGAAGTCCTGATCGTTTGGTCCGCACATTTTACCGGCGATGCTAATAAGGCAGCCATGCTATGGGCCACTTCATTAGGTACACCCACGCTATGGCCGAATAGCGTCAATAGCTATTCGCTCAATAGCTTCAATTTCTTCTTCAATTTCGTTTTCGAAATCTGCCTCCATACTCCAACCATCCGTTTCAATACATGCGTAATCTGTTGAATCGCTTAAGCCGCTGAAATCCGATTCTGAATCCGAGCTAATGTCGCTATATCTTGCTGTGGTAAGCGCCATGTTGTTTGTATTGGCAGCCCTGTATGACGTCACAGGGAAATGGACAGTCGCATCGCAAATAACTAAAATCAAAAATGTTAAAGCTTTTTTTAGGGATATTCCGGGAGGTGTAAAAATTTGAAAAAAACTTTGAAAAATGAAACAAGCCACTGAAAACTGATTTTTTTTTGTTTTTAACCCTTTTGAAATTGTGATAATGTTCCCCTTTAAGATGGAAACTGTAGCTCCCATTATGATGTGCAGTCATGTTTTCAAATGACCGTAAATCTTGAAATATACAAAGTATTTCAATGGTTGGAATCTGCACTTTTGTATTACATTCTAGTTACTATGGTAATCTAATTACTTACTACGGTTATCTAATTAAAAACCCTGTTTCCATAATAGTTGGGAAATTGTGTTAGATGTAAATATAAACAGAATACAATGATTTGCAAATCCTTTTCAACCGATATTCAGTTGAATATGCTACACAGAAAACATATTTGATATTCAAACTGATACATTTTTTTTTTTTTGCAAATAATCATTAACTTTAGAATATGATGCCAGCAACATGTGACAAAGAAGTTGGGAAAGGTGGCAATAAATACTGATAAAGTTGAGGGATGCTTATCACTTATTTGGAACATCCCACAGGTGTGCAGGCTAATTGGGAACAGGTGGGTGCCATGATTGGGTATAAAAACAGCTTCCCAAAAAAAGCTCAGTCTTTCACAAGAAAGGATGGGGCGAGGTACACCCCTTTGTCCACAACTGCGTGAGCAAATAGTTAAACAGTTTAAGAACAAAATATTTCAAAGTGCAATTGCAAGAAATTTAGGGATTTCAACATCTACGGTCCATAATATCATCAAAAGTTTCAGAGAATCTGGAGAAATCACTCCACGTAAGCGGCATGGCCAGAAACTAACATTGAATGACCGTGACCTTTGATTCCTCAGACGGCACTGTATCAAAAACCAACATCAATCTCTAAAGGATATCACCAGATGGGCACAGGAACACTTCAGAAAACCACTGTCACTAAAGACACTTTGTTGCTACATCTGTAAGTGCAAGTTAAAGCTCTACTATGCAGAGCGAAAGCCATTTATCAACAACATCCAGAAACGCTGCTTGTTTCTCTGGGCCCAAGATCATCTAAGATGGACTGATGCAAAGTGGAAAAGTGTTCTTTGGGTCTGACGAATCCACATTTAAAATAGTTTTTTTGGAAATATTCAACATCGTGCCATCCGGACCAAAGGGGAGGTGAACCATCCAGACTGTTTTCAACGCAAAGTTCGAAAGCCAGCATCTGTGATGGTATGGGGGTGCATTAGTGCCCAAGGCATGGGTAATCTACGCATCTGTGAAGGCACCATTAATGCTGAATGTTACATACAGGTTTTGGAGAAACATATGTAGCCATCGAAGCAACGTTATCATCATTTCAGCAAGACAATTTTTTATTATTATTTTTTTTTTAATTTATTCTGCCCATTCTGCCTATAAGGCGCCTAAAAAACATCCAAACCCGATCATCAAGGTTTTATACTGACGCTGTTAGTATATATTTAATGTATTAGTAACGCATTTTGATCATTTTAAACAAATCACAAGACAGGTTACTACTCGCGCAGACTTCATGAGAGCAAACAAACATAATAAACCAAACACTTACTGTACAATGTCTGCTCTCACCGGGACCTCAACTCTTAGGTATATATGTTGATATATTCCAATTCAGATTCAGGTCTAAGTTGACCAACTTCTCCGTTTATTTTTACTTCAACCTGACAGGCGTGATTTATAGTCTGGAATAAACTTTCACTGGGACGGAGGCGAGAAAGCAGCTCACCAGCTCATGAAGTCTTAATGGCCGCATGAGGAAGTCACCTCTCTCTAATCAATCCGCCGCTAAAAGTAGGTCCTTATTGTTAACGCTTATAATAACAATACTTAGTTTGCGCTTTTGGATTGTTATTTATTGTAAAAATATTTTTTAGTTCCGTTTTATTTACTGGCATTGAATTCAATGAAATGCATATGTCTCTTATAAGGAGTGTAAATTACAAGTAAAATTCACAAAGTAATAAGTATTTAAACAGTAGCATTAAAATAAATACATTATTTTTATGTCAAAAACTATATACAGTAAATGGACAGTTTGAGTTTGAAACAAATTTGCATTATATTTTTCTGGCGGCTTGTCAGTGGGCCTCACCGACATTTACATTTAAATTATAACATTTGTTTCATGAATATATATTCATTTATTCCCTATAGTCTATTTTCATTTGCACTGCCTCCTGTCTCGTTTTTTCCCATCCGATGTTTGCCGTTATGTGTTGACATGCCAATGTAACCTGGCAAAAGGCTTTCAGAATAAGGTTTGCTGGCCTAATGTCACTTAAGCTATATTAGCAGTGGAGCAAATTGGATTTCAGGGTCTGCATGCAGGCTTACAATAACCTCTGACTAATGGCTGACAGACAGGCTTTTTGTGTTTCTTTAAAAAAAAAAAACATTATTTCTGTCCTTAATTGTACTTGTGTTTATGCCGGGAACCGACGCTGCTGACAAAGGAGGAGGAATTTAATTGACTTCATGCATTCTTTAAAAAAATGATTTTTAAGTTGGACTTCGGAACGGACAGCGACAGGTGCGTGGATGCCCCAGGTGGGCATTATTTTCAAATCACCTCTCACCTTTACTAGCAGCAGCCGGAATGAGACAAGGGGTTGGAATTGGAGGTGCTGCAGAGCGGATGCAGGAGATAAAGACAGTTTGCTGGAAAGCAAATTCCATGGACTTTTATCAAAATAAAACAGTGTTATACCCGGATTTCCAGAAGAACCCACAAGAGGGCAACCTCTACATTTGGCGCCCAACATACACCAGAGGAAATGGAAAGCCCACCTGGGCCATCTACGCTCCTGTCACTGTCTTCGAGGCAGGTCCTGGCACACCCCTACACAATCAGATATATCAGATTGTAGGTGTTTTTTTGTTTTTTTTACCCTTTACGTTAATATTTCGCTGTTTGATAAGATAATGTAATATTTGTTGCATTAATGGATACCATTCAAGTTTAAAAATGCATAAAATTTCAAGCAGTGCATGTTTTTTCTCTGTCAAAATGAAAAAAATATATATTTATCAGGAAAAATTAAGTACCTTATCGACACATATTTCCAGGTGTCTGCGGGCCAGATCTGGCCCCCGGGCCTTGAGTTGGACACCTCTGGTTTAATGGATACGATGACACAAAAATGGTCCTATAAAGTCATTGTTGGCGGTCACTCGAACGAGTATGACGATCCTCTTGGTAGGGGTGTCTCCCTTTATGGAGGATGCCTGTGCGTGACTTAGTTTAACAGTCACCACACGATCCTTGACAGAAATGGGTCGGGGTCCAGTGGCATGGAGTCCAAGACGACTTCAGGACCCTTTTCTGCTGCTGCCTTCCTCCACCGTTGTGGTAGTTCTTAAATCTACCATCTTCCGCCTGCTCCGCTGTTGAGGTCTTCACCGTATCCCTGGCTTGGGGGCAGTCAGGTACTAGGCCTTTGCCAAGGGCCACCTGGGCTAACAGTAATCAATCAATCAATCAATGTTTTCTTATATAGCCCTAAATCACTAGTGTCTCAAAGGGCTGCACAAACCACTACGACATCCTCGGTAGGCCCACATAAGGGCAAGGAAAACTCACACCCAGTGGGACATCGGTGACAATAATGACCCAGTGGGACGTCGGTGACAATGATGACTATGAGAACATGATACTGTGAAAGATCAATCCATAATGGATCCAACACAGTCGCGAGAGTCCAGTCCAAAGCGGATCCAACACAGCAGCGAGAGTCCCGTTCACAGCGGAGCCAGCAGGAAACCATCCCAAGCGGAGGCTGATCAGCAGCGCAGAGATGTCCCCAGCCGATACACAGGCGAGCAGTACATGGCCACCGGATCGGACCGGACTCCCTCCACAATGGAGAGTGGGACATAGAAGAAAAAGAAAAGAAACGGCAGATCAAGTGGTCTAAAAAGGGAGTCTATTTAAAGGCTAGAGTATACAAATGAGTTTTAAGGTGAGACTTAAATGCTTCTACTGAGGTAGCATCTCGAACTGTTACCGGGAGGGCATTCCAGAGTACTGGAGCCCGAAATGAAAAAGCTCTACAGCCCGCAGACTTTTTTTGGGCTTTGGGGATCACTAATAAGCCGGAGTCCTTTGAACGCAGATTTCTTGCCGGGACATATGGTACAATACAATCGGCAAGATAGGATGGAGCTAGACCGTGTAGTATTTTATACGTAAGTAGTAAAACCTTAAAGTCACATCTTAAGTGCACAGGAAGCCAGTGCAGGTGAGCCAGTACAGGCGTAATGTGATCAAACTTTCTTGTTCTTGTCAAAAGTCTAGCAGCCGCATTTTGTACTAGCTGTAATCTTTTAATGCTAGACATGGGGAGACCCGAAAATAATACGTTACAGTAATCGAGGCGAGACGTAACAAACTCATGGATAATGATCTCAGCGTCTTTAGTGGACAGAATGGAGCGAATTGTAGCGATATTGCGGAGATGAAAAAAGGCCGTTTTAGTAACGCTTTTAATGTGTGCCTCAAAGGAGAGAGTTGGGTCGAAGATAATACCCAGATTCTTTACCGTGTCGCCTTGTTTAATTGTTTGGTTGTCAAATGTTAGAGTTGTATTATTAAATAGAGTTCAGTGTCTAGCAGGACCGATAATCAGCATTTCCGTTTTTTTGGCGTTGAGTTGCAAAAAGTTAGCGGACATCCATTGTTTAATTTCATTAAGACACGCTTCCAGCTGACTACAATCCGGCATGTTGGTCAGCTTTAGGGGCATGTAGAGTTGGGTGTCATCAGCATAACAGTGAAAGCTAACACCGTATTTGCGTATGATGTCACCTAGCGGCAGCATGTAGATGCTGAAGAGTGCAGGGCCAAGGACCAAACCCTGGGGAACTCCACACGTTACCTTAACGTAGTCCGAGGTCACATTGTTATGGGAGACACACTGCATCCTATCAGTAAGATAAGAGTTAAACCAAGACAGGGCTAAGTCTGACATACCAATTCGTGTTTTGATACGTTCTAATAAAATATTATGATCGACAGTATCGAAAGCAGCGCTAAGATCGAGGAGCAGCAACATAGGTGACGCATCAGAATCCATCGTTAGCAATAGATCATTAGTCATTTTTGCGAGGGCTGTCTCCGTCGAGTGATTTGCCCTGAAACCGGATTGAAAGGTTTCACATAGATTGTTAGACGCTAAGTGTTCATTTAACTGCTCCGCAACAATTTTTTCGAGGATTTTTGAAATAAAGGGAAGGTGAGACACCGGTCGGTAGTTTACCATGAGGTCAGGATCGAGGTTAGGTCTTTTAAGAAGAGGATGAATAACCGCTTTTTTGAATGCTAGGGGAACAGTGCCCAAGGAAAGTGATAAGTTTATAATATTTAGCACTGATGGACCTAATAATACAAAGAGCTCCTTGATCAGTTTCCCAGGAAGAGGGTCAAGTAAACATGTTGTTTGTTTTATTCCATTTACACGTTGTAACAATTCCTCTAATGTTATTTTCTCAAAACGAGAGAAACTATTTTGAAGGGCAGTATCCGCCGTATATACAATCGTGTCAGTGTTAATAGAACCCCGTTATAGCTGGGACGCATTGTCTATAATCTCCTTTCTAATGACTTCAATTTTCTTACTAAAGAATTGCATAAAGTCATCAGCTGAGTGGGTGGAGCTACTGGAAGGGGTCCCTTGTTGGGTTAGCGATGCTACCGTACTAAACAAAAATTTAGGATCGTTTTTATTACGGTGGATGAGATTTGAGTAATAATTAGCTTTAGCTAAGGTAAGCATGCATTTATAAGTTATTAAACCATCACTCCATGCTTGATGGTGCACCTCAAGTTTAGTCGTGCGCCATTTGCGTTCCAGCATTCTGCATAATAATTTCTGAGCTCTAGTTTCTTCTGTAAACCACGGGGTGCGCTTTTTTGGAGCCTTTTTTAACTTTAGCGGTGCTATGTTATCAATGGTTTCGCGCAGGGCGTCGTTAAAGTTGTTAGTGAGGTTATCAATAGAGCCCACATATTTTGGGAATGGTGCCATTACCGAGGGCAGTAGGTCAGCAAGAGTTGTCGTTGTGGCCGTATTAATGTTGCGGCTGCTATAGCAGTTATTATTATTATTAGTTTGATGAACATAATAAAGGGATTAACCTCGTAGTAACCCCAAAACCCCATAGAGGAGCATCCACTGCCGGATTTTCGTCCTGGTCGTGGAACTGTGGACCAGCTCTATAATCTCGGCAGGGTCCTTGAGGGTGCATGGGAGTTTGCCCAACCAGTCTACGTGTGTTTTGTGGACTTGGAGAAGGCATTCGACCGTGTCCTTCGGGAAGTCCTATGGGGAATGCTCGGATAGTATGTGGTATCGGACTGTCTGATTGTGGCGGTCTGCTCCCTGTAGGATCAGTGTCAGAGCTTGGTCCGCATTGCCGGCAATAAGTCGGACACGTTTCCAGTGAGGGTTGGACTCCGCCAAGGCTGCCCTTTGTCACCGATTCTGTTCATAACTTTTATGGACAGAATTTCTAGGCGCAGTCAAGGCTTTGAGGTGATCCGGTTTGGTGGCCGCATGATTAAGTCTCTTCTTTTTCCAAATGATGCGGTCCTGATGGTTTCATCTGGCCAGGATCTTCAGTTCTCACTGGATCGGTTCTCAGCCGAGTGTGAAGCGACCAGGATGAGAATCAGCACCTCCAAGTCCGAGTCCATGGTGTTCGCCCGGAAAAGGGTGGAGTGCCATCTGCGGGTTGGGGAGGAGACCCTGCCCAAAGTGGAGGAGTTCAAGTCTTTTTCACAAGTGAGGAGAGAGTGGATCGTGAGGTTGACAGGCGGATCGGTGCGGCGTATTCGGTAATGCGGACGCTGTATTGATCTGTTGTGGTGAAGAAGGAGCTGAGCATGAAGGCAAAGCTCTCAATTTACCGGTCGATCTACGTTCCCATTCTGACCTATTGTCATGAGCTTTGGGTTATGACCAAAAGGACAAAATCACGGGTAAAATCGGCCGAAATGAGTTTCCTCCACCGGGTGGCGGGGTTCTCCCATACAGATAGGGTGAGAAGCTCTGCCATTCGGGGTGAGCTCAAAGTGAAGCCGCTGCTCCTCCACATCGAGAGGAGCCAGATGAGGTGGTTCGGCCATCTGGTCAGGACGCCACCCGAATGCCACCCTAGGGAGGTGTTTAGGCCACGGGGAAGACTCAGGACACGTTGGGAAGACTATGTCTCCCGGCTGGCCTGGGAACGCCTTGGGATCGCCCAAGAGGAGCTGGACAAAGTGGCTGGGGAGAGGAAAGTCTGGGCTTCCCTGCTTATGCCGCTGCCCCCACGACCCGACCTCGGATAAGCGGAAGAAGATGGGTGGATGGATATTTATTGGTATGGACTAAATCCCGTTGCCAACAAGTCAACGTTGAACCGTTCGTGTTCAACTCCAGAAATTTTAAATATTAATTACCGGCTTTCAGAAAAAGGACTCACAGTGTGACTCGTGTGGCCATCTTATGTCCACTGTCACACAGGGGGTGCTGAGAAACAAGTGTATAGAATGCTGAGTGCAACATTAACACGCACTGACTCGACCGAGGTCCTTGGTGTAACGTGGCCTTAATGTGCTAATGAGTTCAAACATGCAGTTTAACACAAGACTGTTAATCAAGCCTTTGGCATTTTGGCATCAGACAGTCAGGCGGGTCATTGGTTCCTCCGAGGGACATGAGAACTTTGTCCACTTCATAACTGCTCACAGATTGCATTTAAACCTTACATTTGACTGCCATTACAACAAAAGGTAACGCTCCAATTTTACCTTGGTATTTATGTATTTATACTGTTTGTTCTCATCATGCTGTTGAAAGAAAGAGCATTGTGGGGCAAATAACTATAGTATTTTTCGGACCCTAGGGCGCACCGGATTATAGGGTGCACTGTGGGTAAGAGGGTCTATCTAAATATATATATATATATATATATATATATATATATATATATATATATATATATATATATATATATATATATATATACAGTGGGGCAAAAACGTATTTAGTCAGCCACCGATTATGCAAGTTCTCCCACTTAAAATGATGACAGAGGTCTGTAATTCTCATCATTGGTACACTTCAACTGTGAGAGACAGAATGTGAAAAAAAAAAATCCATGAATTCAAACTGTAGGAATTTTAAAGAATTTATTTGTAAATTATGGTGGAAAATAAGTATTTGGTCAACCATTCAAAGCTCTCACTGATGGAAAAAGGTTTTGGCTCAAAATCTCACGATACATGGCCCCATTCATTCTTTCCTTGACACGGATCAATCGTCCTGTCCCCTTAGCAGAAAAACAGCCCCAAAGCATGATGTTTCCACCCCCATGCTTCACAGTAGGTGTGGTGTTCTTGGGATGCAACTCAGTATTCTTCTTCCTGCAAACACGACAAGTTGAGTTCATACCAAAAAGTTCTATTTTGGTTTCATCTGACCACATGACATTCTCCCAATCCTCTGCTGTATTATCCATTTGCTTTCTGACAAACTTCAGATGGGCCTGGACATGAACTGGCTTAAGCAGGGGGACACGTCTGGCACTGCAGGATTTGATTCCCTGTCGGCGTAGTGTGTTACTGACTGATGGTAACCTTTGTTACTTGGGTCCCAGCTCTCTGCAGGTCATTCACCAGGTCCCCCCGTGGGGTTCTGGGATTTTTGTTCACCGTTCTCATGTTTATTTTGACCCCATGGGATGAGATTTTGCGTGGAGCCCCAGATCGAGGGAGATTATCAGTGGTCTTGTATGTCTTCAATTTTCTGATGATTGCTCCAACAGTTGATTTTTTCACATCAAGCTGCTTGCCTATTTTAGATTCACTCTTCCCAGTCTGGTGCAGGTCTAAAATTATTTTCCTGGTGTCCTTCGACAGCTCTTTGGTCTTGGCCATAGTGGAGTTTGGAGTCTGACTCTTTGAGGCTGTGGACGGGTGTCTTTTATACAGATAAGTCCGAACAGGTTCCATTAATACAGGTAACGAGTGGAGGACAGAAGAGCTTCTTAAAGAAGTTACAGGTCTGTGAGAGCCAGAGATCTTCCTTGTTTAAAGTGACTAAATACTTATTTGCCACCATAATTTACAAATACATTCTTTAAAATTCCTACAATGTGAATTCCTGGATTTCACATTCTGTCTCTCACAGTTGAAGTGTACCTATGATGAAAATTACAGACCTTTGTCATCATTTTAAGTGGGAGAACTTGCACAATCGGTGGCTGACAAAATAGTTTTTTGCCCCACTGTGTGTATATATATATATATATATATATATATATATATATATATATATATGTCTTGATTGGATTATCCAGAGAATAGTGCTCGATACCGTGGTAGAGCGCAATATGTAGGTGTGGGAAAAAAAATCACAAGACTACTTCATCTCTACAGATCTGTTTCATGAGGGGTTCCCTCAATCATCAGGAGATTTTAATGGAAGCATTCACATACAATGGTTTGTATAAAGCACAGAGTGGGTGGGTACAGGCAGGCGTAGGGTGTGGTGATTGGCTCATGTGTTACCTAGGAGGTGTTTCCGTCTGTGACGACATGTTGAAATGATTTCACTGCGCTCCAAATTGACATTTGTTGAGCACTGTACGACGATCCGAAATGGAAAAGTTCAGCATCGACTACTCCACGAAGAACATTCCCATACCCGCGCAGAAGGACTACAAGCAAAGACTCATAGAAAAGACGGAACACTTCCTAAGAAGGATGCGGTGGAAAGCACACTTTTTCCTCCACCCTGAAACAAAAGGAACGCAAAAGGAAACTTACGGATTCAAATCTACCAAGAACCCACCCACAGTCAAGGAATTAAAGGACTTTGAGAACGACATGCTCAAAATGATACAATCAGTCAAATTTAAGCCAGCCCGCAACCCATTCCTCACCAAGCTGAAAAATGACACGGAGCGCATCAAGAAAGTAAGCAACCTCATCATAGCCGCCGATAAAACCACAAACTTCTACAGAATGGACATACCAGAACATAACTCTTTACTGGACAAAAGCATCACCAAATCATACAAAAAAGCGCAACCCAGCACTTTACAGAACATCCACCTGGAAAACAAGCGGATCGCAACCGAACTGGACATTGAGGACAGGGTGGACGCCACAGCCAACAAAGAAGCCTTCATCACATTGAAGGACCACAAACCCAACTTCGCAAATAACCCAACATGCCGACTAATAAACCCAACTAAATCCGAAATAGGAAAAATCAGCAAAATAATCCTGGACAGAATCAATGCAAAAATCAAGGACAAAACACCACTCAACCAATGGAGAAATACAGCAGCAGTAATCAAATGGTTTAACAACATCCAAGACAAACAACAACACAACTTTATCTCCTTCGACATCGAAGAATTTTACCCTTCCATCACGCAAGACCTACTGACCCAAGCACTAAACTTCGCCTCGGACTACGACTCAATCACAGGCAACGAAAGAAACATCATCATCCACGCAAAGAACTCCATACTCATCCACAACAGTACACCATGGCAAAAAAAGAACAATTCAACATTTGACGTTACTATGGGGAGTTTTGACGGAGCAGAAACGTGCGAACTCGTTGGGAGTTTCCTCCTCTCCCAGCTTGCTAGCCTCAACCTGAACCTTGGTATTTACCGTGATGACGGACTGGCAGTGTGCCGCGCCTCGCCAAGGAGCAGCGAGAACACCAAGAAGCGCATATGCCAAATCTTCAAAGAAAACGGCCTACGGATCACGATTGAAGCCAACAAGCAAACCGTCAACTTCCTCGACGTCACTTTCAACCTGAGAAATAACAGCTACCAACCATTCACGAAACCCAACACAACACTCCAAAACGTACACCATGACAGCAACCACCCACCCACCACCACCAAAAGAATACCTACCGGAATTAATAAAAGGCTATCGATGCTGTCATCCAGCAAAGCTGAATTCGACCAAGCAACCCCCCCGTACCAGAAAACACTTGATGAAAGCGGATACAACTTCACCCTCACCTATGAACCCACTCCAGGAAACCAACCAAAAAAGAGCAGAAAACGAAACAACATCATCTGGTACAATCCGCCATTCAGCAAAGACGTCTCAACCAACATCAGCCGCAAGTTCCTCACTCTGATCGACAAACACTTCCCCAAAGGCAACACCCTAAGAAAAATATTCAACAAGAACAACATTAAATTGAGCTACAGCTGTATGAATAACATGCAACAAATCATTTCAAACCACAACAAAGCAATTGCAAAAGGACTGCCTACCCCCAGACTAAACGACTCTGAAACCAATAATGAATGTAACTGTCGCAAGAAACCTGATTGCCCTCTCAACGGAAGGTGCTTACAGACATCAGTCGTTTACCAAGCAAAGGTAATACGCAAGGACATTAACACATCCGACACGTATGTAGGATTAACCGAAGGAGCGTTCAAAACAAGATGGAATAATCACAACGCCTCCTTTAGAAACCAGACTTTGCAGAATTCTACAGAACTCAGCAAACACATTTGGAACCTCAAAGACAATAATGTTGAATATTCAATAACATGGCAAATTCTTGCATCCAGCACACCTTACAACAGTGGTAATAAAAGATGCAACCTATGCTTAAAAGAGAAACTGTTTATTATATATCATCCAGATCTATCATCCCTCAACAAGCGCAGTGAAATCATTTCAACATGTCGTCACAGACGGAAACACCTCCTAGGTAACACATGAGCCAATCACCACACCCTACGCCTGCTTGTACCCACCCACTCTGTGCTCTATATAAACCATTGTATGTGAATGCTTCCATTAAAATCTCCTGATGATTGAGGGAACCCCTCATGAAACAGATCTGTAGAGATGAAGTAGTCTTGTGATATTTTTCCCCACACCTACATATATATATATATATATATATATATATATATATATATATATATATATATATATATATATATATATATATATATATATAAGGCGCATTATGATTTTCCCACAAACTATGTAAACCTACAACATCGGTAGTTTTTAGCGTTTCCATAGCAAGTCTACCGACAGATATAAGTTAGAACTTGACACTACTTTATATTTGAAATGTCAGTGGAGGATAACTGCCCCCTTAACAATAAGATAGTGAAAACGAACATGTTCAGGACTTATGCAGACCCCAAATACAGATCATCAGGTACCAGAAGCTAAGAAAAGTAGTTTTTTGCATAAAAATACAAAACAAAACGCCAGATATGTCTGCTATTAGGTGCCATTTTTGCAGTTCTCATACACACATACTCTCCAAGTATCTTGAAGCACAGTACGTCTGACTATGGTAGCCGTAATGCTTGGAAAATCCATCAAGCGGTGCAGTTTCATAGCTTAACCAAGTCGAAGGGAAACATTTTGACAGATTTTCCAGTGCCGTGTGTAATGTTCTATATCAGGGTGTGGAAAAATCTCTCTTCCGGGTTCTTCGGACCACCAATCACGGACATCAACCTCCTTCAGGTTGACAATAATGTTTTACTTTTCAATAAATTGTCTTTTGTCTTGTGCTTTTTAGAAATTGTATTTTCGTGTCATGCTCCCCCACCCACTCTTCTCTCCTCTTCGGCTGCTGCCTTTTAACAGAGCGACAGGTGATTAGACAAACATGCCCAGCTGGGCCATCTATGCACCAGTCGCTGATCTCACAGCCGGTCCTCGCAAACCCTGTTTCGCTGCATGTATGCAGGCCACGCCCCCCTTCCCCACACAGAGTCCCCCAAACTATGGCCCACGAGCCAGATACGCCCACCAAAATCATATAAAAAAAAAAAAATGTTTGTTCTTTTTGTTAATTATTTTTTTGTTTATTATTTCCTTTCTAGCCCATCCATCAATCCATTTTCTACCGCTTGTTACTCTCGGGGTCTCCTAACCGCTCTGGCAAATCATATTTTCTAAAAATGCATTTTCTCTTCGATAACGTGACGTCATCACACTTTCAGTCAATTTAGTGCACGAGGGGGGAGAAATGGCGAAATTGTTGGGGAAATGTAAAATACACTCTGAGTGTAGAGTTTTTAAAACATCAGTAGACATATGACTTTTTCAGTGTTAGGAAAAGCCAATTTGGAGTCATGGAGTGGTAGTGACGAACCCCAAGATGCAGAGATGGCAGGCTTGGTACAAGAAAACATGGTTTTAATGTTCAAAAAATGGCCACATATGCGGTCCTCTCCAAGGTTTCTCATAGTCATCATTGTCATCGACGTCCCACTGGGTGTGAGTTTTCCTTGACCTTATGTGGGCTCTACTGTACAGCCCTTTGAGACACTAGTGATTTAGGGTTGTATAAATAATCATTGATTGATTGATTTATTGATTTTTTTTCCCAAGAGACTTTTATTTAAGCCTGTTTTGCCAGTTAGTCGTCCTTGCAACATTGCCCTTTCCTGCATAGTTCATGTTGCTCGTTTTCATGCCACAGTACGTCTTGTTTGTTCCAAGCCTCAGATTATATTGTTTGTTTCATACCACAGTTTTCTGTTTTTTTGTTTTTTTTTTCCCCACGCCGTAGTTTATGTTTGGTCCTGGTTTAATATTAAATAATTAAAAATGTTCCTATCTTCACGCCTGGTCCAGAGTAGTCCCGTTTGCATCCCGGGAGAACAAACCCCACAGTAAACTGCATAAACCCCCACATCATGACAAAAATAAGCTTTACAAAAAAGTGTTTACTTGAGTTACTTGTAGTATACATTTGTTATTTTCCGTCGTTGTGAACTCCATTAGTTCCTGTTTTTTGGTGCACTTTTGTTTGTTTAGATTACCATGACACTTATGATTTTCACCTGCCTCTGGTGTTTAGGACAGGCACCTGTTTCCAAACAAGAGACTTTTATTCAAGCCTGTTTTGCCAGTTAGTCGTCATGGCGACATTACCCTTTCGTGCTTGGTTCACGTTGCTCTGTTCATGACATAGTTCATGCTGCTTTTTTTCATGCCAGAGTACGTCTTGTTTGTTCCAAGCCATATTTTTTGTTCTTTGTTTCATGCCACGGTTTTGTGTTTTGTTTTTTTTCCCCATACCGAAGTTTATTTGTTCCTAGTTTAATAGTGAATAATTAAAAATTGTCCTACCTTAACGCCTGGTCCAGAGTAGTCCGTTTGCATCCCGGGAGAACAAACCCCGCAGTAAGCTGCTTAAACTCCCACGTCATGACAGAAATAAGCTTTACAAAAATGTGTTTATTTGAGTTTCTTGTACAAACACTGTTTCCATATGAGTTGGGAAATTGTGTTAGATTTAAATATAAACAGAATACAGTGATTTGCAAATCATTTTCAACCCGTATTCAGTTGAATATGCTACAAAGACAATATATTTGATGTTCAAACTGATAAACATTTTTTGGGGGGAAAATAATCATTAACTTGAGAAATTGATGCCAGCAACACGTGACAAAAAAGTTGGGAAAGGTGGCAATACATACTGACAATGTTGAGGAATGCTCATCAAACACTTATTTGGAACATCCCACAGGTGTGCAGGCTAATTGAGAACAGATGGGGGCCACGATTGGGTATAAAAACAGCTTCCCAAAAAATGTTCAGTCTTTCACAAGAAAGGATGGGGCGAGGTACACCCCTTTGTCCACAACTGCGTGAACAAATAGTCAAACAGTTTAAGAACAACGTTTCTCAAAGTGCAATTGCAAGTAATTTAGGGATTTCAACATCTACGGTTCATAATATAATCAAAAGGTTCATAGAATCTGGAGAAATAATTCCACATCAATCAATCAATCAATGTTTACTTATATAGCCCTAAATCACTAGTGTCTCAAAGGGCTGCACAAACCACCACAACATCCTCGGTAGGCCCACATAAGGGCAAGGAAAACTCACACCCAGTGGGACATCGGTGACAATAATGACCCAGTGGGACGTCGGTGACAATAATGACTATGAGAACCTTAGAGAGGAGGAAAGCAATGGATGTCGAGCGGGTCTAACATGATACTGTGAAAGTTCAATCCACAATGGATCCAACACAGTCGCGAGAGTCCAGTCTAAAGCGGACCCAACACAGCAGCGAGAGTCCCGTTCACAGCGGAGCCAGCAGGAAACCATCCCAAGCGGAGGCGGATCAGCAGCGCAGAGATGTCCCCAGCCGATACACAGGCGAGCAGTACATGGCCACCGGATCGGACCGGACCCCCTCCACAGGGGAGAGTGGGACATAGAAGAAAAAGAAAAGAAACAGCAGATCAACTGGTCTAAAAAGGGAGTCTATTTAAAGGCTAGAGTATACAAATGAGTTTTAAGGTGAGACTTAAATGCTTCTACTGAGGTGGCATCTCGAACTGTTACCGGGAGGGCATTCCAGAGTACTGGAGCCCGAAATGAAAAACGCTCTATAGCCCGCAGACTTTTTTTTGGGCTTCGGGAATCACTAACAAGCCGGAGTCCTTTGAACGCAGATTTCTTGCCGGGAAATATGGTACAATACAATCGGCAAGATAGGATGGAGCTAGACCGTGTAGTATTTTATACGTAAGTAGTAAAACCTTAAAGTCACATCTTAAGTGCACAGGAAGCCAGTGCAGGTGAGCCAGTACAGGCGTAATGTGATCAAACTTTCTTGTTCTTGTCAAAAGTCTAGCAGCCGCATTTTGTACCAACTGTAATATTTTAATGCTAGACATGGGGAGACCCGGAAATAATACGTTACAGTAGTCGAGGCGAGACGTAACAAACGCATGGATAATGATCTCAGCGTCTTTAGTGGACAGAATGGAGCGAATTTTAGCGATATTACGGAGATGAAAGAAGGCCGTTTTAGTAACGCTTTTAATGTGTGCCTCAAAGGAGAGAGTTGGGTCGAATATAATGCCCAGATTCTTTACCGTATCGCCTTGTTTAATTGTTTGGTTGTCAAATGTTGGAGTTGTATTATTAAATAGAGTTCGGTGTCTAGCAGGACCGATAATCAGCATTTCCGTTTTTTTGGCGTTGAGTTGCAAAAAGTTAGCGGACATCCATTGTTTAATTTCATTAAGACACGCCTCCAGCTGACTACAATCCGGCGTGTTGGTCAGCTTTAGGGGCATGTAGAGTTGGGTGTCATCAGCATAACAGTGAAAGCTAACACCGTATTTGCGTATGATGTCACCTAGCGGCAGCATGTAGATGCTGAAGAGTGCAGGGCCAAGGACCGAACCCTGGGGAACTCCACACGTTACCTTAACGTAGTCCGAGGTCACATTGTTATGGGAGACACACTGCATCCTATCAGTAAGATAAGAGTTAAACCAAGACAGGGCTAAGTCTGACATACCAATTCGTGTTTTGATACGTTCTAATAAAATATTATGATGGACGGTATCGAAAGCAGCGCTAAGATCGAGGAGCAGCAACATAGATGACGCATAAGAATCCATCGTTAGCAATAGATCATTAGTCATTTTTGCGAGGGCTGTCTCCGTGGAGTGATTTGCTCTGAAACCGGATTGAAAGGTTTCACATAGATTGTTGGACGCTAAGTGTTCATTTAACTGCTCCGCAACAATTTTTTCAAGGATTTTTGAAATAAAGGGAAGGTGAGACACCGGTCGGTAGTTTACCATGAGGTCAGGATCGAGGTTAGGTCTTTTAAGAAGAGGATGAATAACCGCTTTTTTGAATGCTAGGGGAACAGTGCCCGAGGAGAGTGATAAGTTTATAATATTTAGCACTGATGGACCTAATAATACAAAGAGCTCCTTGATCAGTTTCCCAGGAAGAGGGTCAAGTAAGCATGTTGTCTGTTTTATTCCATTTACACGTTGTAACAATTCCTCTAATGTTATTTCCTCAAAACGAGAGAAACTATTTTGAAGGGCAGTATCCGCCGTCTATACCATCGTATCAGTGTTAATAGAACCCCGTTGTAGCTGGGACGCATTGTCTTTAATCTCTTTTCTAATGACTTCAATTTTCTTACTAAAGAATTGCATAAAGTCATCAGCTGAGTGGGTTGAGCTACTGTAAGGGGTCCCTTGTTGGGTTGGCGATGCTACCGTACTAAACAAAAATTTAGGATCGTTTTTATTACGGTGGATGAGATTTGAGTAATATTTAGCTTTAGCTAAGGTAAGCATGCGTTTATAAGTTATTAAACCATCACTCCATGCTTGATGGTGCACCTCAAGTTTAGTCGTGCGCCATTTGCGTTCCAGCTTTCTACATAATAATTTCTGAGCTCTAGTTTCTTCTGTAAACCACAAGGTGCGCTTTTTTGGAGCCTTTTTTAACTTTAGCGGTGCTATGTTATCAATGGTTTCGCGCAGGGTGTCGTTAAAGTTGTTAGTGAGGTTATCAATAGAGCCCACATACTTTGGGAATGGTGCCATTACCGAGGGCAGTAGGTCAGCAAGAGTTGTCGTTGTGGCCGTATTAATGTTGCGGCTGCTATAGCAGTTATTATTATTATTAGTTTGACGAACATGCGTCTGAACCTCGAATTTTATAAGGAAATGATCGGACAATACTTTAGTATACGGGAGTATCGTAACTTTGGAGACGGTGATACCCCTGACAAGCACTAGGTCTATCGTATTACCCTTGCGATGCGTGGGTTCATTTATTATTTGTGTGAGACCACAGCTATCAATTACAGTCTGGAGCGCTACGCACGGTGGGTCCGATGGGGTATTCATATGGATATTAAAGTCCCCCATTATGATTATATTATCGGCGTGTGTCACTAGATCAGCAACGAACTCTGAGAATTCATTGATAAAGTCCGAATAGGGCCCTGGGGGGCGGTAGATAACAGCCAGGTGTAGAGGCAGCGGTGTGACAGACTTCATAGTAAGCACCTCAAACGATTTATATTTATTATTTATGTTAGGACTAAGGTTAAAGTTTTTGTTGTATATTAGTGCGACCCCCCCACCCCTTTTAAGCGGACGGGCAATATGCGCATGTGTAAAGTTAGGAAGACATGCCTCATTTAGCGCAAAAAAGTTGTTTGGTTTAAGCCAGGTTTCGCTGAGACCGATGACGTTAAGATTGTTGTCTCTGATAATATCATTAACTAATAACGTTTTGGGAGACAATGATCTTATGTTTAAAAAACCTATATTATAGGTAGTGGGCTGTTTTAGGGAGTTTTTGATCAAATTATCCGTAGTAGCAATATTAATAATGTTGTGTTTATTATGCCCAGTGCTTTTAGTATAGTTACGACCATATCTAGGAATTGATACGACAGGAATTTTCCGATTGTTTGTTTGTTGCTTTGATAAACTGCACGCATCATGGTTAGCCACCTCAGTAACGGGATTTTCCGATTGTTTATTTGTTGCTTTGATAAACTGCCCGCATCATAGTTAGCCACCTCAGTAACGGGGATTTTCCGATTGTTTGTTTGTTGCTTTGATAAACTGCACGCATCATAGTTAGTCACCTCAGTAAAACACATGTCCAACTCTGAAACACTCAAAGCAGAAAAAACGTGTTCTAATTTAACTGACTCCTTACCCAGACCAGTAGTATTGCATTTTCCATTTAAATCTGGCTGCAGGATGGAGGGAAGTGGTGTTCTGTGTGGATTAGCCTTCTGCTTTGTTTTTAGCCCCGCTCGACATCCGCGTTTCCGATCACACCGCTGGCGTCTGCTCCGTAGAAAGCCCCCGCTGCTACTAGACTCCGCTGCTTCACAGGCCGCTGGATGTAGCCGCCGACGTATTCCCGTGCTAGTTAGCATGTTTAGCACGCAAGCGTCTATCAGTCCAAAACGGCCCGATATGTCCACATCCAGAAGTGTCTGGCGGTCGTACGTGATCACGGAGTGACCACGATGTGAGCCAGCCATAAAGTCTGTGGAATTGTCCGGTATTTCTGCCAAATGTTTCATCTTTAGCAGGAGCTCCGCGAGGACGCAGCCCGTCCGGGCGCCGCCATCTTGGAAATATAAGCTGCTTAGCCGGAAACCAACATTAAATGACCGTGACCTTCGATCCCTCAGACGACACTGTATCAAAAACCGACATCAATCTCTAAAGGATATCACCACATGGCCTAGGAACACTTCAGTAAACCACTGTCACTAAAGACACTTCGTCGCTACATCTGTAAGTGCAAGTTAAAGCTCTACTAAACAAAGGGAAAGCCATTTATCAACAACATCCAGAAACGCCACCGGCTTCTCTGTGCCCCTGATCATTTAAGATGGACTGATGCAAATTGAAGAAGTGTTCTGTGGTCTGACGAGTCCACATTTCAAATTGTTTTTGGAAATATTCCACATCGTGTCATCCGGACCAAAGGGGAAGCGAACCATCCAGACTGTTATCAACGCAAAGTTCAAAAGCCAGCATCTGTGATGGTATGGGGGTGCATTAGAGCCCGAGGCATGGGTAACTTACACATCTGTGAAGGCACCATCTTTTTAATGGACGCCCCTGCTTATTTCAGCAAGACAATGCCAAGACACATTCAGCACGTGTTACAACAGCGTGGCTTCGTAAAAAAAAAAAATTGCGGGTACTTTTCTGGCCCGACCTGTCTCCCATCAAAAATGTGTGGCGAAATATGAAGCGTAAAATACAGCCATGAAATTCCAAGTTAATTATTATTTGCAAAAAAAATACAGTTTATTAGTTTGAACATCAAATATCTTGTCTTTGTAGTACATTCAACTGAATATGGGTTGAAAAGGATTTGCAAATCATTGTATTCTGTTTATATTTACATCTAACACAATTCCCCAACTCATATGGAAATAAAACAAGATTAGTTCTGTAATCTACAGTCAAAAAATGATGATTAGGACATCATGATTCGGAATTATTGGAAATTGCTTCTCAGTTTGACGTATGAGAGCACAACGATTGCTTTTTTTCCAAACTCCCGGGCCACAATTGCCAAATACCACTTGATTTTCTGCCTCTTTGTCAGTATGAATAACAGCTTTTCCCCTCAAACGGTGTAAGGCCAATGTTGCCAAGAAACTGTCAACAACTATTGGCAGCTTGACTGCCTCTCGCTTGCTTTTTCTTCCAGCGTGTCGGATTTAGACTTCCTCAAATCCAACTTGCCTCACATCGTCGGAGGCTGGGCGGAGTTCTTTGATATCAAATTCTAATGACCACCTTTCAGCCAGGCGTAATGTGGAATACCTTCCACAACCCGTGCATATGTGCGCCGTAATAACCGTAATGAAAAGGTAGATAATAGTGCAATCTGAAACGAAGATGGCCTTGAGATTTCTGTCTGACCAGATTTGATCACCATTATGAAAACCTGCAGAAGACTGAGATTGAAATGAGAAATGAGGAACGGAATTGCTATCCGCAGTTTCGACACCCCTTGCTAAATGCACACACTTTGACCAAAAAAGTCCAAAATACCTGCTGCAGGGGCAGCACTTGACTCCCCATTTCCTGTAAGCCTCCGTCTCTTCAGAATAGCCCTTCATAGCGGGTGTACCGGTGCATAAAGTTGACCGCGGCTGAGACCCGACAGCCTCAGATGCCGGGAAAAAAAAAAAGAAATCCATCTTCCAATGCAATTTAGCACAGAGGGAGCTGAGAAGATAGGAAATTATACAGGACTCGATACAGAGTTTTAAAAAGGCTGCTTGCGAAAAATCTGGCAAATCAAAAGTTGGGGCACTTCACGACATGCAGTCTCAGTCCATCACTTGAGGATATTATGACACGCTGGGATTGAATTGGAATTGTCAATAAAATATGAACTGACTGGTTTTCTTTTGCTTATTTTTTAACATTGGAAATAAAACACTTGTCAAATTTCTCTCTCATACGTACTATGGCTATTGATGTTTTTTTCCCTTGGCCTCAGTCTGGACCCGCTCTCCAGGGCACAGGCTTAGACCGATTTTTTTTATTTTATTTTATTTTAATCTTATATATTTTTCTCCCATTCCCCCCACTTGTTTACCTGTATCTCACCTTTTTTGTAAGGGGCGCTGGAAGCCGGCAGACCCGTCAGCGATCCTGTTCTATCTCCCTGTAATGTTTGTCTGATCTTGAATGGGATTGTGCTGAAAATTTTAATTTTCCTGAAGTTATAAATAAAGTACTATCTAATCTATCTAAAACAGTCTGGATGGTTCGCTTCCCCTTTGATCCGGATGGCACGATTTTGAATATTTCCCAAAAACTATTTTAAATGTGGATTCGTCTGACCCAAAGAACAGTTTTCCACTTTGCATCAGTCCATCTTAGATGATCTCAGGCACAGAAAAAACCAGCAGCGTTTCTGGATGTTGTTGATAAATGGCTTTCGCTTTGCATAGTAGAGCTTTAACTTGCACTTACAGATGTAGCGACAAAGTGTCTTTAGTGACAGTGGTTTTCTGAAGTGTTCCGGACCCTAATCCAGGGGTCACCAACCTTTTTGAAACCAAGAGCTACTTCTTGGGCACTGATTATTGCAAAAGGCTACCAGTTTGATACACACTTCAATAATTTGCCAGAAATAGCAAACTTGCTCAATTTACCTTTAATATATTTATATATATATATATATATATATATATAGGGTGGGAATCTTTAGCCTTTAACCACACAAACACACGGTGATTCCTTGTTTAAAATTCCCGGAGGTGAAGCTTTACTATGGATTAGAGCGGTAGAGCCAACATGGTTCCCGACTGCTTGTCAACCAGCGGGTTTCGGTGAGAAAATTGTGGTAAAAAGTTGTCTCTTACCGGAGATCGGCTGAGCTTGCGCCGTCCATGCAGCTGCTTTTGACTCCCCTCAGAGACTGGTGTCAACACACCCATGGACACACCCCTCTGACTATCAGGTACTATTTAATCTCACTAAAACACTAGCAACACAATAGAAAGATAAGGGATTTCCTAGAATTATCCTAGTAAATGTGTCTAAAAACTTCTGAATCCGTCCCAATGCAATCGCCTATTGAGTCTGACACCCCTGTTAGATTGTGACCAAAAACAAAACCCAGAACATTAAGTAGTGTCGTTGTTCAACAAACAGTTTGACATCAGCTCTTTATGCCTGATCGGTTTCCCGGCGGACATACAAGGACACGTTGACCAGCCCGAACCCTCCAGGCGCACACCAGGACACCCGAAATTGTCGTTCCAGCCTCACCCAACGAGGCCGAAGAAACAACCTTGGCTGGTAATCGGCATCAAAACGGTGACATTTTCTTATGCAAATGAGCGATTACAGAACCAGGTGAAGAGCTGCTTGTGTTCTTCTTCTTGTTGTTTTTTTATATTCGGCTAATCCGCCAAGTTCAAAGACATCAAAGAAGAAAAATAACAAAAAACAGAACCCCGGTCATAAACATCCACACTATTTGGGCTAGCATTATAGTGAGAGTCCAGTCCATAGTGGATCTAACATAATAGGGAGAGTCAAGTCCATAGTGGATCTAACATAAGAGGGAGAGTCCAGTCCATAGTGGATCTAACATATTAGTAAGAGTCCAGTCCATAGTGGATCTAACATATTAGTGAGAGTCCATTCCATAGTGATCTAACATAATAGTGAGAGTCCAGTCCATAGTGGATCTAGTTAATACTGTGAGAGTCCAGTCCATAGTGGATCCAGTTCATAGTGTGAGAGTCCAGTCCAAAGTGGATCTAGTTCATAGTGTGAGAGTCCAGTCCATAGTGGAACTAACATAATAGTGAGAGTCCAGTCCATAGTGGATCTATTCAATAGTGTGAGAGTCCAGTCCATAGTGGATTTAGTTCATAGTGTGAGAGTCCAGTCCATAGTGGATCTAGTAAATAGTGTGAGAGTCCAGTCCATAGTGGATCTAACATAATTGTGAAAGTCCAGTCCATAGTGGATCTAACATAATAGTGGGAGTCCAGTCCATAGTGGATCTAACATAATATAGTAAGAGTCCAGTCCATAGTGGATCTAACATAATAGTGGGAGTCCACTCCATAGTGGATTTAGTTCATAATGTGAGAGTCCAGTCCATAGTGTATCTAGTTCATAGTGTGAGAGTCCAGTCCATAGTGGATTTAGTTCATAGTGTGAAAGTCCAGTCCACAGTGGATTTAGTAAATAGTGTGAGAGTCCAGTCCGTAGTGCATCTAACATAATAGTGAAAGTCCAGTCCATAGTGGATCTAACATATTAGTGAGACTACATTCCATAGTGGATCTAACATAATAGTGAGAGTCCAGTCCATAGTGGATCCAACATAATAGTGAGAGTCCAGTCCATAGTGGATCCAACATAATAGTGAGAGTCCAGTCCATACTGGATCTAACATAATAGTGAGAGTCCAGTCCATAGTGGGTCTAACATAATAGTGATAGTCCAGTCCATAGTGGATCTAACATATTAGTGAGACTACATTCCATAGTGGATCTAACATAATAGTGAGAGTCCAGTCCATAGTGGATCCAACATAATAGTGAGAGTCCAGTCCATAGTGGATCCAACATAATAGTGAGAGTCCAGTCCATACTGGATCTAACATAATAGTGAGAGTCCAGTCCATAGTGGGTCTAACATAATAGTGATAGTCCAGTCCATAGTGGATCCAACATAATAGTGAGAGTCCAGTCCATAGTGGATCTAACATAATAGTGAGAGTCCAGTCCATAGTGGGTCTAACATAATAGTGATAGTCCAGTCCATAGTGGATCCAACATAATAGTGAGAGTCCAGTCCATAGTGGATCTAACATAATAGTGAGAGTCCAGTCCATAGTGGATCCAACATAATAGTGAGAGTCCAGTCCATACTGGATCTAACATAATAATGATAGTCCAGTCCATAGTGGATCCAACATAATAGTGAGAGTCCAGTTCATAGTGGATCTAACATAATAGTGAAAGTCCAGTCCATAGTGGATCCAACATATTAGTGAGACTACTGTCCATAGTGGATCTAACACAGGCCTGGGCAATTATTTTAGATTTAGATAAAAACGTGTGTCAGGGGGCCAGTATATTTATTTTTAAGACTACTAATACAAAACCTCACAATAATGATTGGAAGCCAAAAACGTTATGACAGACTGCGTTAAAGAACGGAATGGAATTTGACTTTTTTTTTTAACTGAATGAGACACCCAGAATGTACATGAAAATAAAGAATGCGGTACTTACAATATTAACTAGGAATGATAAAACACTGAATATTGACAGCATATTTTACAGTCTACCGAAACGCAACCAAAATGCAGCAAACCCGACTACAATGTGAGATTCCTCACAGTGACCATCATTTAATTAGATGACCATAGTAAGTAATTAGATGACCATAGTAAGTAATTAGATGACCATAGTAAGTAATTAGATGACCATAGTAAGTAATTCGATGACCATAGTAAGTAATTAAATGACCATAGTAAGTAATTTTATGACCATAGTAAGTAATTAGATGACCATAGTAAGTAATTAGATGACCATAGTAAGTAATTAAATGACCATAGTAAGTAATTCGATGACCATAGTAAGTAATTAAATGACCATAGTAAGTAATTCGATGACCATAGTAAGTAATTAAATGACCATAGTCTATGATGCAGATTCCAACCATTGAAAGACTTAGTATAGTTGAAGACTTACGATCATTACAAAAAATCACTGCACATCCTAATGGCAGCTACACTTTCCATCTTAAATATCTAAAACAATTATTTGGGAATGTCCGGCAGGCCAGATTGAAAAGCTCAAAGGGCCGCATGTGTCCCCCGGGCCTTAATTTGCCCAGGTCTGATCTAACATAATAGTAAGAGTCCAGTCCATAGTGTGGCCAGCAGGAGACCATCCCGAGCGGAGACGTGTTAGCAGCGCAGAGAAAATAGTCATTAACTTTAGAATTTGATGCCGGCAACACGTGACAAAGAAGTTGGGAAAAGTGGCAATAAACACTGATTAAATTGAGGAATGCTCATCCAACGCTTATTTGGAACATCCCCACAGGTGTGCAGGCTAATTGGGAACAGGCGGGTGCCATGATTGGGTATAACAAAACAATTCTCAGTCTCTCACAAGAAAGGATGGGGCGAGGTACACCCCTTTGTCCACAACTGCGTGAGCAAATAGTCAAACAGTTTAAGAACGTTTCTCAAAGTGCAGTTGCAAAAAATTTATGGATTTCAACATCTACGGTCCATAATATCATCAAAAGGTTCAGAGAATCTGGAGAATTCACTCCACGTAAGCGGCATGGCCGGAAAGCAACATTGAATGACAGTGACCTTCGATCGCTCAGACGGCACTGTATCAAAAACCGACATCAATCTCTAAAGGATATCACCACATGGGCTCAGGAACACTTCAAAAAAACACTGTCCCTAAATACAGTTGGTCGCTACATCTGTAAGTGCAAGTTTAAGGCCTACTGAAATGAGATTTTCTTATTTGAACGGGGATAGCAGGTTCATTCTATGTGTCATAAGTGATCATTTTGCGATATTGCAATATTTTTGCTGAAAAGATTTAGTAAAGAACATCGACGATACATTTTGCAACTTTTGGTCGCTAAAAAGCCTTGCCTGTACCGGAAGTAGCAGACGATGTGCGCGTGACGTCACCGGTTGTGGACCTCCTCACATCTGAACATTGTTTACAATCATGGCCACCAGCAGCTAGAGCGAGACCGTGAAAGTGACGATTTCCCCATTAATTTGAGCGAGGATGAAAGATTTGTGGATGAGGGAAGTGAGAGTGACGGACTGGAAAAAATAAAAATAAATAGACGGCAGAGCGATTCAGATGTTATTAGATAAATTTACTAGGATAATTCTCGAACAATCCCTTATCTGCTTATTGTGTTACTAGTGTTTTAGTGAGATTATATGGTCGTACCTGTACAACCTGAAGGTCGGAGGGGTGCGGCCACGGGTGTGGTGACCTCCAGTGTCTCTGAGGGAAGCCACGTTTCTCGACGAGAGGAAGGCAGCCAATGCTTCCTCCACTTTGGAAGCATCCGACAGTTGGGGGCGGCCGGTGGGAGGAGACAAGAGAGTCCGCAGCTGCCTCTTTGACACGTACATGAGGAACGACTCAAGCTCTTTACTTATGTCTACGGTAAGAGCCGGTTGACATGTGGTAGGGAACCATGTTCGCTTGACTGCTCTGTTCCATAGTAAAGCTTCTTTGTCATCTTTCGGGAATGTAAACAAGGAAACAACGGCTGTGTTTGTGTCGCTAAAGGCGGCCGCAATACACAGCTTCCCACCTACAGCTTTCTTCTTTGACGTCTCCATTATTAATTGAACAAATTGCAAAAGATTCAACAACACAGATGTCCATAATACTGTGGAATTATGTGAGGGAAAGAGCCGACTTAGAGCTGTAAACGGTCCTGGACCAAAATTTCCTTCCCACCTACATCTTTCTTCTTTGACGTCTCCATTACTAATTGATCGCTCTGTTCCATAGTAAAGCTTCTCTGTCATCTTTCGGGAATGTAAACAAGGAAACACCGGCTGTATTTGTGTCGCTAAAGGCGGCCGCAATACACCGCTTCCCACCTACAGCTTTCTTCTTTGACGTCTCCATTATTAATTGAACAAATTGCAAAAGATTCAGCAACACAGATGTCCATAATACTGTGGAATTATGCGAGGAAAAGAGACAACTGTTGCTGGACCAAAATGTCCTCTACAATGGGTGACGCCACGCGCACGCGTCATCATTCCGCGTGGTACTTCCACGCAAAATTTAAAATTGCAATTTAGTAAACTAAACAGGCCATATTGGCATGTGTTGCAATATTAATATTTCACCATTGATATATAAACTATCAGACTGCGTGGTCGGTAATAAAGCGTTTCAGTAGGCCTTTAAAACTCTACTATACAAAGCAAAAGACATTTATCAACAACATCCAGAAACGCCCCTTGCTTCTCTGGGCACGAGGTAATCTAAGATGGACTGATGTGGTCCTCTCCAAGGTTTCTCATTGTCATTGTCACCGACGTTCCACAGGGGTGAGTTTTTCCTTGCCCCTATGTAGGTGTTGTACCGCGGATGTCGTTGTGGCTTGTGCAGTCCTTTGAGACACTTGTGATTTAGGGCTATATAAATAAACATTGATTGATTGATTGATTGATTCCAGGGTACTTAAAACGCTCAATAGCCCGCAGACTTTGTTTGGGCTCTGGGAATCAATCCGTGCAATTGACCATATGAATATACTCCATTTGATTACATTTAAATTTACATTTTTGATGGTCTACCGAGGACACGTGTGAACCCTGGAAGGGTTTTTGGGCCATTAAGTGGTACATGTAGTTCAGGGGCGGCTTGACCTATTTATTTGAAGAATGATAAAAAAAGACCGACGATTAGCCTCACATGCACAGAACCCAACACATTCTAGTACACAAGGACACGTTTATTGGAATAGAAAACACACAAACACACACATGGACAGCTCCATCTGCACATTGTGAAGCGGACAAAAGCGATAACTGCAGATAAGTATCCCCCTTTTTACAGCGCTGTTCCACGCCAGGAATTCCGTGCCGCTGTAAAACCTTGGCCCGCAAAAACAGCGAGGTGGAAGAGGCGTAAAATGCTGATACCCCGATAAAAAAAAAAAGTCCGCGGTGTTGGCGGCATTGATACCAAGTCTGTAAATCCGGAAAGCTTATTCAGAAAGTCCACGTTGTCCGTCGCAGATATCCATCACCGATGTGGTCTGGTAAAAGTAAAAAAAAAAAACGCTTCTAGGTGTTGCTCGAGTGGTGACATGCACAGAAAAACACACGTTTATGACCTTCGACCTCTTGCGCTCCTTCTATCAGACACCGTTCGGAATCAATAAGATGTTATGCCTTGACCTGGGCCGACCTCGCGTGAGATATCACACGTTATTGTGTGTACAGGAAAGGCGCATGCTGGTAGAGTGCCAACTAGAAAACTAAACAGTCGACGCTCAGTCAAATCGGTTGTAAAAAAAAACAAGACAAAAAAAAAAAACGGTGAAGTTGGCACGTAAATGGTAAATTCAAACAGAATACAATGATTCTTTTCAACTTATATTCAATTGAAAAGACTTCAAAGACAAGATACTTAGCAAATATTTGCTCATTTGGAATGTGATGCCTGCAACATGTTTACAAAAAAAGCTGAAAAAGTTAAGGGATGCTCATCAAACACTTATTTTGGAACATCCCACAGGTGAACGGGCAAATTGGGAACAGATTGGTTCCATTAATTGGGTGTAAAAGCAGCTTCCGGTAAATGCTCAGTCGTTTACAAACAAGTTGTTCACTTGGTAAACAAATGCGTGAGCAAATTGTTGAAGAACAACGTTTCTCAGCCAGCTATTGCAAGGAATTTAAGGATCTACGGTCCGTAATATCATCAAAAGGTTTCAGGGAATCTGGAGAAATCCCTGCAAAGCTGAAAACCAACGTGGAATGCCCGTGACCTTCGAACCCTCGGGCGGTAGTGCATGAAAAAGCGACATCAGTGTGTGAAGGATATCACCACGGGGGCTCAGGAAGACTTCAGAACACCACTGTCAGTAACTACAGTTTGTCGCTATATCTGTATATGCAAGTTAAAAATCTACTTTACAAAGCAAAGTTGGCACGTTGTGAAAATGGTAAATTCAAACAGAGTACAATGATTCTTCTCAACTTATATTCAATTAAAAAGACTTCAAAGACAAGATATTTAACGTTATTTTTTGCAAATATTAGCTCATTTGGAATTTGATGCCTGCAACATGTTTGTGGCAAAAAAGACTGAGAAAGTTAAGGGATGCTCATCAAACACTTATTTTGGAACATCCCACAGGTGAACAGGCAAACTGCGAACAGGTGGGTGCCATGATTGGGTGTAAAAGCAGCATCCGTGGAATGCTCAGTCGTTTACAAACAAGTTGTTCACTTTGTGAACAAATGCGTGAGCAAATTGTTTAAGAACAACGTTTCTCAGCCAGCTGTTGCAAGGAATTTAAGGATCTACGGTCAGTAATATCATCAAAAGGTTTCAGGGAATCTGGAGAAATCCCTGCAAGGCTGAAAACCAACGTTGAATGCCCGTGACCTTCGAACCCTTGGGCGGTACTGCATCAAAAAGCGACATCAGTGTGTAAAGGATATCACCACAGGGGCTCAGGAACACTTCAGAACACCTTTGTCAGTAACCACAGTTTGTCGCTACATCCGTACGTGCAAGTTAAAACTCTACTTTGCAGAGCAAAAGCCATTTATCAACAACACCCAGACACGAAAATTGTTTTGTGGTCTGACGAGTCCACATTTCAAATTGTTTTTGGAAACTATGGATATGGTGTCCTCCTGACCTAAGAGGAAAAGAACCAGCCGGACTGTTTTAGGGGCAAAATTGAAAAGCCAGCATCTGTGATGGTACGGGTGTGCATTTGTGTACAAAGTATGGGTAACTTGCACATATGTGAAGGCACCACTAATGCTGAAAGGTACAGACAGGTTTTTTGAGCAACATATGTTGTTTGTTATCATGGACGCCCCTGCTTATTTCAGCTAAACAATGCCAAGCCACGTGTTACAACAGTGTGGCTTCATAGGTAAAGAGTGCGGGTAATAGACTGGCCTGCCTGTAGTCCAGACCTGTCTCCCATCTCCTATTAAGCCTTAAATACGACAACAAGACCCCGGACTGTTGAACAACTTAAGCTGTACATCAAGCAAGAACGGGAAATAAATCCACCTGAATTGCTTCAAAAATGTGTCTCCTCAGTTCCCAATAGTTTACTGGGTGTTGTCTAAAGGAAAGGCCATGTAACACAGTAATAAAAATGCCAGTTTTTTGCAATGTGTTGCAGCCATTAAATTCTAAGTTAATAACAATTTGTAAAAAAAAAACCCAAAAACATTAGGTTTCTCAGTCTCAACATTAAATATCTTGTATTTGCAGTCTATTCAGTTGAATATAAGTTGAAAAGGATTTGCAAATCATTGTATTCTCTTTTTATTTATTATTTACACAACCTGCCAACTTCACCGGCTTTGGGTTTTGTACAATTGCTCCCGAAGGACTGCCGTCAACTGGATGGACACCTGAAGGTTTTATATATATGTATATATATTTTATTTCATTTTTTTTGTGCAAAACTACCAAACTGTATTCTACTATCTTTTACAGCGTTATAGGATGCCTCTCCTGTGTTAAATCCCACAAGCAGTTTAGGTCTTTTTTGTGGCTGGCGAGTTTACTCACACACACTCCAACAGCAAACCTGGAATGTCAACCAACCGTTACTGTTAGTGGAAACATTTAAGTCCCATCTTAAAAGTCATTTGTATACTCTAGCCTTTAAGTCAGGCCTAGGCAATTATTTTGACTCGGGGGCCACGTTTAGAGAAAAAAAAATGTCTATTTTTATGAACACTGATACAAAACCTCACAATAATGTCTGATTGAATGCTAATAAAAACCTTATGTCAGACCGCCTTAAAAAAACATAATGGAATTTTATATTTTTCTACGAAGGATAAATCACTGAATATTGAGAAAATATGAATGTCACACCCCCTTTCCATCGACACATTTTACAATCAAATGAAACGCAACAAAAATGCAACAAAACAGTGAAATATGAATGCAAAGGGTAAAAAATAAACCCACCTACAATCTGATATATCAGATAGATCACTAATCTTTAGAACTTTGTAGTGAAAATCCATGGAAACACTCCCCACCCACACTGCTTGGTGCCTCGTCTGAGCCGCTGTGACTAACATTACCATAGTAGCTAATTACAGATTACCATAGTAACTGGGCCCTGCGATGAGGTGGCGACTTGTCCAGGGTGTACACCGCTTTCCACCCGATTGTAGCTGAGATAGGCACCATCGCCCCCCGCCGCCCCAAAGGGAATAAGCGGTAGGAAATGGATGGATGGTTGGCAGAGTAACTGGTATATCATCCATTAGCGCAGATTCCAACCATTGAAATACTTTGTATAGTTTCACACGGATTGAAAAGCTCAACGGGCCGCATAAGGCCTTAATTTGCCCAGGTCTGCTTTAAATAGACCCCTGTTTTAGACAAGTTGATCTGCCGTTTCTTTTGTCTTATGCCCCCCTCTCCCTTGTGAAAGGGGGGATGGGGCATAGGTCCGGGTGGCCATGGATGATGTGCTGGTTGTCCAGAGTCGGGACCCGGGGGTGGACCGTTCGCCTGTGCATGGGTTGGATTATATTTTCTTCTCTTTTCATATGGTCAATTGCACAGATTGATTCCCAGAGCCCAAACAAAGTCTGCGTGCTATAGAGCATTTTTATAGTACTCTGGAATGCCCTCCCGGTAACAGTTAGAGATGCTCGCTCAGAAGAAGCATTTAAGTCCTACCTTAAAACTCATTTGTATACTAGCCTTTAAAAAGATCCCCCCTTTTAGACCAGTTGATCTACCGTTTCTTTTCTGCTCTACCCCCCTCTCCCTCATGGTTACCAACCAGGATGACGTGGTGGCTGTCCAAAGTCGGGACCCGGGGTGGACCGCTCGCCTGTGCATGAGTTAGGGACATCTCTGCGCTGCTGGATTATATTATTTTCTCTTTTCATATGGTCAATTGCACAGAGTGATTCGAAAGCCCAAACAAAGTCTGTGGGCTATAGAGCGTTTTTATAGTACTCTGGAATGCCCTCCCGGTAACAGTTAGAGATGCTATCTCAGTAGAAGCATTTAAGTCCTACCTTAAAACTAATTTGTATACTAGCCTTTAAATAGATCCCCCCTTTTAGAACAGTTGATCTGCCATTTCTTTTCTGCTCTACCCCCCTCTCCCTCATGGTTACCTTCCAGGATGAAGTGGTGGCTGTCCAAAGTCGGGACCCGGGGTGGACCGCTGGCGGACCGCTGGCCTGTGCATGAGATAGGGACATCTCTGCGCTGCTGGATTATATTATTTTCTCTTTTCATATGGTCAATTGCACGGATTGATTCCCAGAGCCCAAACAAAGTCTGCGGGCTATAGAGCGTTTTTCTAGTACTCTGGAATGCCCTCCCGGTAACAGTTAGAGATGCTATCTCAGTAGAAGCATTTAAGTCCTACCTTAAAACTCATTTGTATACTAGCCTTTAAATAGATCCCCCTTTTAGACCAGTTGATCTGCCGTTTCTTTTCTGCTCTACCCCCCTCTCCCTCGTGGTTACCTACCAGGATGAAGTGGTGGCTGTCCAAAGTCGGGACCAGGGGTGGACCGCTCGCCTGTGCATGGGTTGGGGACATCTCTGCGCTGCTGGATTATATTATTTTCTCTTTTCATATGGTCAATTGCACAGAGTGATTCGAAAGCCCAAACAAAGTCTGCGGGCTATAGAGCGTTTTTTATAGTACTCTGGAATGCCCTCCCGGTAACAGTTAGAGATGCTATCTCAGTAGAAGCATTTAAGTCCTACCTTAAAACTCATTTGTATACTAGCCTTTAAATAGATCCCCCTTTTAGACCAGTTGATCTGCCGTTTCTTTTCTGCTCTACCCCCCTCTCCCTCGTGGTTACCTACCAGGATGAAGTGGTGGCTGTCCAAAGTCGGGACCAGGGGTGGACCGCTCGCCTGTGCATGGGTTGGGGACATCTCTGCGCTGCTGACCCGTCTCCAGTCGGGGTGTTCTCCAGCTGGCGCCACTATGGACTGAACTCTCACTATTATGTCAAATCCACTATAAAGTACTATAAAGTACACAATTAAAGTACTATCTAATCTAATCTATGGACTGAATTTTCACAATATTATGTTAGACCCATTGCATCCGGTCTCACCCACATCTGCAGTCCTCTCCAAGGTTTCTCACATTAAAATCCCACTGGGTTGTGAGTTTTTCCTTGTCCTAATGTGGGATCTGAACCGAGGATGGTGTCGTGGCTCGTGCAGCCCTTTGAGACACTTGTGATTTAGGTCTATATAAATGAACATTGATTGATTGATGGTACCCAAATATAGCCAAGAACGTGATTGGTCATTCCTGGCCTTGTCCAAGAAGGACGCCGGCTTAGTAACAGGAAGGAGTCTGGCAGGCAGATTGCTTCAGTGACTGGCGACAGGGAGTTATTCTCAGCTAAGATGACGATGATGTGCTTATTTTTTTTCACCGTTTCCCCCTCATCTTGTCTCTTGATCTCAAACATGCAAATTATTCCTTCACACTATTAAAGTTAAGTGGCGCCGGCGAGCAAAAAAGAGCCAGGGATTCGGCCTGTCACGCTTGAGCGGCTGAGCGAGGAAGGCAGACGCGGAGCCGACAAGGAGGGGAATACAAACAAGATGCTTATGCCCCGGAACATGATGGCCGGCAAGTAATGGTTGTTAGTATTTGTGTCGGCCGGCGCCGTGCGCTGCCTCAACCTAAATGGAAATTGGCTGAGCGCGGAGGCACAGTGACAAATTAAATGGGCCATCAAAAGCTCACCGCTCGCGTCAGAAAGGCCGAGCCAGCGTTTCCAGGCGGAATTAAAATCATTGCACTTAATCTTTAGCTCTCGCTTAAACGCTGATTGTTGTCGGACAGCACCACTCTAACTGGAATGAGCTGTGAGAGTGTCACGGCGTCGATTCGAACCCGCTTCCCTCCTGCGTATGAGCGTGCCCACACAGCGACAAGCCTGCATGCAATTGGCAATCAGCACACCTGGTGCTGCGATAAAGGACCAGTGCACCCAAGGATCCATGCGGGAACTTTGTTACCTTTTGGTGTACCTGCCTTTCTGAGTCTTCCCCCTTCGAGATCGTCCGGAGTCTCCCCTGTGTTTTGGACTGCTTTCCTCGATTCCCGACCCTCGCCTGGACATGGATCTAGCTTCTTCTCTCCTGCCCTGGATGATCATCGGCCTGCCCTTTGGAATGCCTTGTTCCTTCGCTCTCGACAACACTTGTTTACACACACTTTAGTTAATCTACGGAAAGTTATAGCCAGCGTTTTCAGGCGGAATTAAAATCATTGCACTTAATCTTTAACACTCGCTTAAACGTTGATTGTTGTCGAACAGGACCACTCTAACTGTAATGAGCTGTGAGAGTGTCACGGCTAAGATTCGAACCCGCTTCCCTCCTGCGTCTGAGCGTCACAGTTTCTCCTCTGGCTAATTGCCCGGACACGCCCTTGCTCACGCCGAGCACAGCACGCAGCGACAAACCTGCATGCAATTGGCAATCTGCACAACTGGAGCAGTGACAGTGATAAAGGACCAGTGCATCCAAGGATCCATGCGGGAACTTTGTTACATCTTGGTGTACCTGCCTTTCCGAGACTTCCCCCTTCGAGATCGTCCGTTGTCTCCCCCGTGTTTTGGACTGCCTTCCTCGATTCCCGACCCCCGCCTGGAGCCGGATTTAGCCGCTTTTCTCCTGCCCTGGATGATCATCAGCCTCTTCAGACTGGCTTGTTCCTTCGCTCTCGACAACACTCAGTAGCACACACTTCAGTTCATCTACAGAAAGGCAGAGCCAGCGTTTTTAGGCAGAATTAAAATCATTGCACTTGATCTTTAGCTCTCGCTTAAACGCTGATTGTTGTCGGACAGCGCCATTCTAACTGGAATGAGCTATGAGAGTGTCACGGCGTGGATTTGAACCCACTTCCCTCCTTCGTCTGAGCGTCACGGTTTATCCTCTGGCTGCTCGCCCGGACATGCCCCCGCTCACGCCGAGCGCAGCATGCCCACACAGCGACAATCCTGCATGCAGTTGGCAATCTGCACACCTGGAGCAGTGACAGTGATAAAGGACCAGTGCACCCAAAGATCCATGCAGGAACTTTGTTACCTCTTGGTGTACCTGACTTTCCGTGTCTTCCCCCTTCGAGATCGTCCGTTGTCTCCCCCGTGTTTTGGACTGCCTTCCTCAATTCCCGACCCTCGCCTGGACCCGGATCTAGCCTCTTCTCTCCTGCCCTGGATGATTATCTGCCTGCCCCTCGGACTGCCTTGTTCCTCCGCTCTCAACAACACTTGGTAGCACACACTTCAGTTAATCTTCAGAAAGGCAGAGCCAGCGTTTTCAGGCGGAATTAAAATCATCGCACTTAATCTTTAACTCTCGCTTAAACGCTGATTGTTGTTGGACAGTGCTACTCTAACTGGAATGAGCTATGAGAGTGTCACGGCGTGGATTTAAACCCGCTTCCCTCCTGCGTCTGAGCGTCACGGTTTCTCCTCTGGCTGCTCGCCCGGACATGCCCCCGCTCACGCCAAGCGCAGCATGCCCACACAGCGACAAGCCTGCATGCAATTGGCAATCTGCACACCTGGTGCTGTGCTGTGACAGTGATAAAGGACCATTGCACCCAAGGATCCATGCGAAAACGTTGTTACCTCTTGGTGTACCTGCCTTTCCAAGTCTTCCCGCTTCAATATTGTCTGTAGTTTCCCCCGTGTTTTGGACTGCCTTCTTCATTTCCTGACCCTCGCCTGGACACGAGCCTCTTCTTTCCTGCCCTGGATGATCATCTGCCTGCCCCTCGGACTGCCTTGTTCCTTCGCTCTCAACAACACTTAGTAGCACACACTTCAGTTAATCTACAGAAAGGCAGAGCCAGCGTTTTTAGGCAGAATTAAAATCATTGCACTTAATCTTTAGCTCTCGCTTAAACGCCGATTGTTGTCGGACAGCGCCACTCTAACTGGAATGAGCTATGAGAGTGTAACGGCGTGGATTCGAACCCGCTTCCCTCCTGCGTTTGAGCGTCACATTTTCTTCTCTGGCTGCTCGAGCGCAGCACGCCCACGCAGCGACAAGCCTGTATGCAATTGGCAATCTGCACACCTGGTAATACGTTTAAGGACCAGTGCACCCAAGGATCCATGTTGGAACTTTGTTACCTCTTGGTGTACCTGCCTTTCTGAGTCTTCCCCCTTTGAGATCGTCCGTTGTCTCCCCCGTGTTTTGGACTGCCTTCCTCGATTCCCGACCCTCGCCTGGACACGGATCAGGCTTCTTCTCTCCTGTCCTGGATGATCTGCCCTTTGGACTGCCTTGTTCCTTCGCTCTCGACAACACTTGTTTACACACACTTTAGTGAATCTACACACATACGCACTTGGGTTAGCTTATTAGTTAGTACTGTTTATTATTGTTATATATATATATTGACTATATATATAAATGTGGAGAGGCGGAGACGGCAGTCTGACAGAGAGGCAGGGTACACTGGAGCTCGGCCCAAGATGGCGGCGGGGAGGGCAAGCGAGCGGCAAGGTGGGATGCGCCAGGGGCGACGCCACAATCAAGATCAGGTGCGTGATTCGCGCACCTGGGAAAAATTTAGTCATCCTCTTGCACTGTTTAGAAGGGCGACAACTGTGAACTTCAGGGAGAGAGGTGGAGAGACTAGTAGGAGCCAGAGGGAAGCTGACGTGAAGCGAGAGAGGAAGAGAGCCAGAGGCAGACGATGAGCGAGCGAAGAAGAGGAGCTGAAAAGCAACCTGCACTGAGGTTTTATTTGAAAAAATAAACAAAGTTACAACCATGCTCAAGAATGTCCCTATTTGGTAGTCCATGGAGCCCGCACGACAGCGAGTCTGTCACAATAATAAATTATTGAACATTTAAATCCTCTGGTGTCTGTTGCCGTCATCTCCCTTTAGTAAACCATAACAGAGAGCTGGGGAAGTGGGCGGATTATGGATCAGATCAGGGGACCAATTTATTGTAGGCTGGCCATTTTCTGAAATCCCAAAAAGAGGACGCGTGTATGCGAACCCAAGGCCGGGACTAGGTGAAAATTTGCCAATGATACTCGAACTTGCTTTATAAATGATATATATGTATTTAAATAAAGCCTTGTTTCTCCTCTGTTGACAGTGTTGGCGCTAGGAATTTTCCAAAATGGGGTCCCAGGGACCCCATCAAGTCATGAAAATGGGGTTCCACAGTCAATTTTTGGGGGTCTCACTTTGAAAAGTATGCATTATCCTACTATTGTCAAGACGTGGACTATGATGCAGTTTACTGCGTGGATTGTTCTCCCGAGATGCAAATGTACTGGATCGGACATGGCGTGAAGGCAAGCACATGATTTAATCTTTAACTAGAAAAGTGTACAAACCAAAGGCGCTCACTGCAGAGGCAGAAAACCTAACTCAGGGAACAAAACAAACACTAAGGTACATAAACAAAGACTAAGGTACATCTATGGACGTAAAACAAAAACACTTACGGTGATGTGAGCAGAGCAGCATGAACTATGAACAGGCATCGAAAGTCAGTCAGCAAACAGAATAAAGTTTAGAATAGCATGAAACAACGACGCCAGGATGACCAACCGAAAAAACAGACTTAAATAATATTGACATGATTGAAACAGGTGCGTGAGTCACATGAATAAGGCAGGTGATACTGATGGGTCGTCATGGTGACAAAACAAAACAAGGAAGCGTAAAACAGGGACAAATGGAGTTTTAACCAACAAGAACATAACTAAACAAAACATGATCACAAAACATGACAGTTATAGCTCACATAAACGTTACTTAATTCACTAAAAAAATGATGATAAAAGAAAACAAAGTTGTATATATATGTAAATGTATTCAGATATAAACATTCATTCACTTTTCTTTCCTTCATGGGTATGAACTTTACCACTGCTGGTGGTTGTTTATGTGTTTTTATTTAATAAGTAAATTATAAATTATGTATATATACACAGCATACATGTCAGGTGATTTAAAAAACAATATATACAAAAAAATGTTGGATCCACTATAGATTGAACTTTCACAGTATTTTGTTAGACCCACTCAACATCCATTACTTTCGGTCCCCTGGGGGAGTGGCGTTGCCCAAATATGCGGTCCTCTCCAAGGTTTCTAATAGTCACTGTCACCGACGTCCCACTTAATGTGAGTTTTCCTTGGCCTTATGTGGGCTCTACCGAGGATGTCGTTGTGGTTTGTGTTGTGGTTTGTGCAGCCCTTTGAGACACTAGTGATTTAGGGCTATATAAATAAAAATGGATTGATTGATTGATTGATGATTGGGTGTAAAAGCAGCTTCCATGAAATGCTAAGTAAGTCACAAACAAGGATGGGGCGAGGGTCACCATTTTGTAAACAAATTTTCGAACAGTTTTATAACAAAATTTCTCAACGAGCTAGCAAGGAGTTTAGGGATTTTACCATCTACGGTCCGTAAAATCATCAAAAGTTTCAGAGAATCTGGAGAAATCACTGCACATAAGCGATTATGTTACGGATCTTTGATCCCTCAGGCGGTACTGCATCAAAAACCGACATCAGTGTGTTAAGGATATCACCACATGGGCTCAGAAACACTTCATAAAACCACTGTCAGTAAGTACAGTTGGTCGCTACATCTCTAAGTGCAAGTTAAAACTCTACTATGCAAAGAAAAAGCCATTTATCAACAACACCCAGAAACGCCACCAACTTTGCTGGGCTCGAGCCATAAAACACAGTGGTAAAAATGCCCTTGTTCCAACTATTTTGCAATGTGTTGCTGCCATTAAAAGCTAAGTTAATGATTATTTGCAAAAAAAACAAAATTGTTTCTCAGTTAGAACATTCCATATCTTGTCTTTGCAATCTATTCAATTGAATATATATTGAAAATGATTTTGAAATCATTGTATTCTGTTTTTATTTACGAATTACACAACGTGCCAACTTCACTGGTTTTGAATTTCACTGAAAAAACTCAAGGCACATTAAACGCAAATGAGTTGCTTATTAAAATACATTCAATTATATGGTCTGTGCAGTTGAGCGATATTTCATGAGAGCAGAGTGTGTGCAAAGAGAGCTTTGGCAATCCGCAGGCAACCATTGAACGTTCTTCAGTAGCTATTGTAGGTTTAAACGGTTATCACTTTATTTAATTGTAAGCATTTGTCTAGATACTCAATGCGCTTTCAGAGTGAGAACTGACAAGCCATCATTCATTCACTACACAGTCACATAGTGGCGGTGGTAAGCTAAATTTGTAGCCACAGCTCCCCTGACGTAAACGTGGCTTTTGGGACCCTCTCTGACCACAACCAAACATTCATGCAGAAGCCACGCTGTTGTAACACGAGGCTTGCCATTGTTTCGCTGAAATAAGCAGGGGCATTCATGAATGTTGCTAAGATGGCAACATATGTTCTTCCAAAACCTGTATGTACCTTTCAGCATTAATTGTGTAAGTTACCCATGCCTTGGACACTAATACACCCTCATACTACCACAGATGCTGGCTTTTGAACTTTGCGCCAATACCTTTTCCTATTTGCATCAGTCCATCTTAGATGACCTCAGGCCCAGCGAAGCCAGCGGCGTTTCTGGGTGTTGTTGATAAATGGCTATGGCTTTGCACAGTAGAGTTTTAACTTGCAATTACAGATGTAGCGACCAACTGTAGTTACTGACAATGGTTTTCTTAAGTGTCCCTGAGCCCATGTGGTGTTATCCTTTACACACTGATGTCGGTTTTTGTTGCAGTACCAACTGCGGGATCGAAGGTCACAGGCATTGAATGTTGGTTTTCAGCTTTCTCCTGATTCTCTGCACCTTTTGATGATATTAATAGCCTTAGATTGTGAAATCCCTCAATTCTTTGCAATAGCTCGTTGAGAAATCTTGTTCTTTAAATGTTGGACACACATTTGTTCACAAAATGGTGACCCTCGCTCCATCCTTGTTTGTAAATGACTGACTGAGCATTTCACAGGTGACACTTGACACAGCTAGGTGGCACTAATGTTCATAGGTGACACTGGACACAGCTAGGTGGCACTTATGTTCATAGGTGACACTGGACACAGCTACAATAATGAATCAAGTATGAACAGTCAATCAATTTTGAGTTTTTCCTTGCCCTTATGTGGGTTCTTTACCGAGGACGTCGATCATCGGGCTATACTAGAGGTTGGCCACCCATGCGACTCTTTAAATAAACTTTGATTGATTGACTTACTCCTCTCTGAGCTGCTACCTTACCGTGGTAGAGGAGTTTGCGTGTCCCAATGATCCTAGGAGCTATGTTGTCTGGGGGCTTTCATGCCCCCTGGTAGGGTCTCCCAAGACAAACAGGTCCTAGGTGAGTGATCAGACAAAGAGCAGCTCAAAGACGTCTATGGAATTACAACAAAATTAACTCAGATTTCCCTCGCCCGGACGCGGGTCACCGGGGCCCCGCTCTGGAGCCAGGCCCGGAGTTGGGGCACGATGGCGAGCGCCTGGTGGCCGGGCCTGTTCCCATGGGGCCCGGCCGTGCACAGCCCGAAGAGGCAACGTGGGTCATCCCTCCAATGGGCTCACCACTCATAGGAGGGGCCATAGAGGTCGGGTGCATTGTGAGCTGGGCGGCAGCCGAAGGCAGGGCACTTGGCGGTCCGATCCTCGGCTACAGAAGCTAGCTCTTGGGACGTGGAACGTCACCTCACTGGGGGGGAAGGAGCCTGAGCTAGTCCGCGAGGTAGAGAAGTTCCGGCTGGATATAGTCGGACTCACCTCGACGCACAGCAAGGGCTCTGGAACCACTTCTCTCGAGAGGGACTGGACCCTCTTCCACTCTGGCGTTGCCGACAATGAGAGGCGACGGGCTGGGGTGGCAATTCTCGTTGCCCCCCGGCTCAAAGCCTGCACGTTTGAGTTCAACCCAGTGGACGAGAGGGTAGCTTCCCTTCGCCTTCGGGTGGGGGGACGGGTCCTGACTGTTGTTTGTGCTTACGCACCAAACAGCAGTTCAGAATACCCACCCTTTTTGGGCACACTCGAGGGAGTACTGGAAAGTGCTCCCCCGGGTGATTCCCTTGTCCTACTGGGAGACTTCAACGCTCATGTTGGCAACGACAGTGAAACCTGGAGAGGCGTGATTGGGAAGAATGGTCGCCCGGATCTAAACCCGAGTGGTGTTTTGTTATTGGACTTTTGTGCTCGTCACGGATTGTCCATAACAAACACCATGTTCAAACATAAGGGTGTCCATATGTGCACTTGGCACCAGGACACCCTAGGCCGCAGTTCCATGATTGACTTTGTAGTCGTGTCATCGGATTTGCGGCCTCATGTTCTGGACACTCGGGTGAAGAGAGGGGCGGAGCTTTCTACCGATCACCACCTGGTGGTGAGTTGGCTGCGATGGTGGGGGAGAATGCCGGACAGACCTGGCAGGCCCAAACGCATTGTGAGGGTCTGCTGGGAACGTCTGGCAGAGTCTCCTGTCAGAGAGAGTTTCAATTCACACCTCCGGGAGAACTTTGAACATGTCACGAGGGAGGTGCGGGACATTGAGTCCGAGTGGACCATGTTCCGAACCTCTATTGTCGAGGCGGCTGAAAGGAGCTGTGGCCGCAAGGTTGTTGGTGCCTGTCGTGGCGGTAATCCCAGAACCCGTTGGTGGACACCAACCGTGAGGGATACCGTCAAGCTGAAGAAGGAGTCCTATCGGGTTCTTTTGGCTCATAGGACTCCGGAGGCAGTGGACGGGTACCGACGGGCCAAGCGGTGTGCAGCTTTAGCGGTAGCCGAGGCAAAAACTCGGACATGGGAAGAGTTCGGGGAAGCCATGGAAAACGACTTCCGGACGGCTTCGAAGCAATTCTGGACCACCATACGCCGCCTCAGGAAGGGGAAGCAGTGCACTATCAACACCGTGTATGGTGCGGATGGTGTTCTGCTGACTTCGACTGCGGATGTTGTGGATCGGTGGAGGGAATACTTCGAAGACCTCCTCAATCCCACCAACACGTCTTCCTTTGAGGAAGCGGTGCCTGGGGAATCTGTGGTGGACTCTCCTATTTCTGGGGCTGAGGTCGCTGAGGTAGTTAAAAAGCTCCTCGGCGGCAAGGCCCCGGGGGTGGATGAGATCCGCCCGGAGTTCCTTAAGGCTCTGGATGCTGTGGGGCGGTCTTGGTTGACAAGACTCTGCAACATCGCGATGACATCGGGGGCGGTAACTCTGGATTGGCAGACCGGGGTGGTGGTCCCTCTCTTTAAGAAGGGGGACCGGAGGGTGTGTTCCAACTATCGTGGGATCACACTCCTCAGCCTTCCTGGTAAGGTTTATTCAGGTGTACTGGAGAGGAGGCTACGCCGGATAGTCGAACCTCGGATTCAGGAGGAACAGTGTGGTTTTCGTCCTGGTCGTGGAACTGTGGACCAGCTCTATACTCTCGGCAGGGTTCTTGAGGGTGCATGGGGTTTGCCCAACCAGTCTACATGTGCTTTGTGGACTTGGAGAAGGCATTCGACCGTGTACCTCGGGAAGTCCTGTGGGGAGTGCTCAGAGAGTATGGGGTACCGAACTGTCTTATTGTGGCAGTCCGCTCCCTGTATGATCAGTGCCAGAGCTTGGTCCGCATTGCTGGCAGTAAGTCGGACACATTTCCAGTGTGTCCGACTAGGCTGTCCTTTGTCACCGATTCTGTTCATAACTTTTATGGACAGAATTTCTAGGCGCAGCCAAGGCGTTGAGGGGATCCGGTTTGGTGACCACGGGATTAGATCTCTGCTTTTTGCAGATGATGTAGTCCTGATGGCTTCATCTGGCCGGGATCTTCAGCTCTCACTGGATCGGTTCGCAGCCGAGTGTGAAGCGACCGGAATGAGAATCAGCACCTCCAAGTCCGAGTCCATGGTTCTCGCCCGGAAAAGGGTGGAGTGCCATCTCCGTGTTGGGGAGGAGACCCTGCCCCAAGTGGAGGAGTTCAAGTACCTAGGAGTCTTGTTCACAAGTGGGGGAAGAGTGGATCGTGAGATCGACAGGCGGATCAGTGCGGCGTCTACGGTAATGCGGACGTTGTATCGATCCGTTGTGGTGAAGAAGGAGCTGAGCCAGAAGGCAAAGCTCTCACTTTACCGGTCGATCTACGTTCCCATCCTCACCTATGGTCATGAGCTCTGGGTCATGACCGAAAGGATAAGATCACGGGTACAAGCGGCCGAAATGAGTTTCGTCCGCCGGGTGGCGGGGCTCTCCCTTAGAGATAGGGTGAGAAGCTCTGCCATCCGGGGGGAGCTCAACGTAAAGCCGCTGCTCTTCCACATCGAGAGGAGCCAGATGAGGTGGTTCGGGCATCTGGTCAGGATGCCACCCGAACGCCTCCCTAGGGAGGTGTTTAGGGCACGTCCAGCTGGTAGGAGGCCACGGGGAAGACCCAGGACACGTTGGGAAGACTATGTCTCCCGGCTGGCCTGGGAACGCCTCGGGATCCCCCGGGAAGAGCTAGACGAAGTGGCTGGAGAGAGGGAAGTCTGGGCTTCCCTGCTTAGGCTGCTGCCCCCGCGACCCGACCTCGGATAAGCGGAAGATGATGGATGGATGGATGGATGATTGACTTATAAAGTTCCCAACCATTTATTTATATACTAGTAATATAATGTAATTTGGTTTTAGTATCTATTTTTTGTTTGACACACATGACACAAAACTTCCCAATTATTAGAAAGCCCACTGTTTAATATGTTTGTGTGTATGCTTCACTGATGACAGCAGTTGGTGAACATCGTTTTGTCTTACCAATTTCGGCGGTTCTTGAACTCACCATAGTGTGGACTGTGACACAACAGTCTGTTTAAATGTAAAATCTTCCACTCTTAATTTGTCCTGTTTTGTCCACCAAACATTTTATGCTGTGCGTGAACGCACAAAGGAGAGCTCTGTGGATGTTATTGACTTGTTGGAGTGCTGATCAGGCATATTTGGTCGGTGCATGGCTTGCAAGCTAATCGATGCTAACATGCTATTTAGGTTAGCTGTATGTAAATATTGCATCATTATGCCTCATTTGTAGGTATATTTGAGCTCATTTAAAATCCTTTACTTTTATCCTCTTTGTACATAATTTAGTTTTGCATGTCTCATGACACATTGTATGTAATATTGGCTGCATTTCAGATTTTGTGTGCCATGTTGTTCCAGACCACAGCAACCATTATTTAGCTGGCCAAAGATTGTAATAAATCTAATAGAAAAAGGACAGCCTGCCGTTTCCTTTAACTTGGACATGCACATCTATACTTTTGGCCATTCTAAGACAGTCATTTCCAATAGTTATTTCACCTTCAGAGTAGCCTCTGATTTACTCTTGATTTTTAATATTGTAACAATGTGGGAAATAAATATTACATTTCAACATTTCTCTCAACTAACATTTTCTTCAGCCTGTGACACATAGTTATTCTGATAGTAGGCTGATATAGCTGATATAGACACTTACATCATGTGTTGCCTTCATTATAACACTTATATAAGACTTTTAAAGTAATTTTGATAGTAAGCTATTATAGCAAATATAGACACTTACATCATGCGTTATCTTCATTACAAGACCGATATAAGACTTAAGTCATTTTGATAGTAGGCTGATATAGCTGATATAGACACTTACATCATGTGTTGCCTTCATTATAAGACCTATATAAGACTTTTAAAGTAATTTAGATAGTAGGCTATTATAGCAAATATAGACACTTACATCATGCATTGTCTTCATTACAACACTTACATAAGACTTTTTAAGTCATTTTGATAGTAGGCTGATATAGCTAATATTGACACTTTCATCATGTGTTGCCTTCATTATAAGACCTATACAAGACTTTTGAAGTAATTTTTATAGTAGGCAATTATAGCAAATACAGACACATACATCATACGTTGTCTTCATTAAAACATTTATATAAGAATTTTTAAGTAATTTTAATAGTAGGCGGATATAGCTGATATAGACACTTACATCATGTGTTGCCTTCATTATAACACTTATATAAGACTTTTGAAGTGATTTTGATAGTAGGCTATTATAGCAAATATAGACACTTACATCATGCATTGTCTTCATTACAACACTTACATAAGACTTTTTAAGTCATTTTGATAGTAGGCTGATATAGCTAATATTGACACTTTCATCATGTGTTGCCTTCATTATAAGACCTACATAAGACTTTTTAAGTAATTTTGATACTAGGCAATTATAGCAAATATAGACACTTACATCATGTGTTGTCTTCATTACAACACTTATATAAGAATGTTTAAGTAATTTTAATAGTAGGCGGATATAGCTGATATAGACACTTACATCATGTGTTGCCTTCATTATAACACTTATATAAGACTTTTAAAGTAATTTTGATAGTAAGCTATTATAGAAAATATAGACACTTACATCATGCGTTATCTTCATTACAAGACCGATATAAAACTTAAGTCATTTTGATAGTAGGCTTATATAGCTGATATAGACACTTCATTATAAGACTTTTAAAGTAATTTTGATAGTAAGCTATTATAGAAAATATAGACACTTACATCATGCGTTGTCTTCATTACAACGCTTACATACGATTTGTTAAGTCATTTTGATTGTAGGCTGATATAGACACTTACATAATGTGTTGCCTTCATTATAAGACCTATATAAGACTTTTAAAGTAATTTTGATAGTAGACTATTATAGCAAATATAGACACTTACATCATGCGTTGTCTTCATTACAACACTTACATAAGACTTTTTAAGTCATTTTGATAGTAGGCTGATATAGCTAATATTGACACTTTCATCATGTGTTGCCTTCATTATAAGACCCAAATAAGACTTTTAAAGTAATTTTGATAGTAGGCAATTATAGCAAATATAGACACATACATCATGCGTTGTCTTCATTACAACACTTACATAAGACTTTTTAAGTCATTTTGATAGTAGGCTGATATAGACACTTACATAATGTGTTGCCTTCATTATAACACTTATATAAATAAGACTCTTAAAAGTCATTTGGATAGTAGGCTATCATTGCAAATATAGACACTTACATCATGCGTTGTCTTCATTACAACACTTACATAAGACTTTTTAAGTCATTTTGATAGTAGGCTGATATAGCTAATATTGACACTTCATTCATGTGTTGCATTCATTATAAGACCTATATAAGACTTTTAAAGTAATTTTTATAGTAGGCTATTATAGCAAATATAGACACTTACATCATGCGTTGTCTTCATTACAACACTTACATAAGACTTTTTCAGTCATTTTGATAGTAGGCTGATATAGCTGATATAGACACTTACATAATGTGTTGCCTTCATTATAACACTTATATAAATAAGACTCTTAAAAGTCATTTGGATAGTAGGCTATCATTGCAAATATAGACACTTACATCATGCGTTGTCTTCATTACAACACTTACATAAGACTTTTTAAGTCATTTTGATAGTAGGCTGATATAGCTAATATTGACACTTTCATCATGTGTTGCCTTCATTATAAGACCTATACAAGACTTTTGAAGTAATTTTTATAGTAGGCTATTATAGCAAATATAGACACATACATCATATGTTGTCTTCATTATAACACTTATATAAGAATTTTTAAGTAAATTTAATAGTAGGCTGATATAGCTTATATAGACACTTACATCATGTGTTGCCTTCATTATAAGACCTATATAAGACGTTTAAAGTAATTTTGATAGTAGGCTATTATAGCAAATATAGACACTTACATCATGCGTTGTCTTCATTACAACACTTACATAAGACTTTTTAAGTCATTTTGATAGTAGGCTGATATAGCTAATATTGACACTTTCATCATGTGTTGCCTTCATTATAAGACCCAAATAAGACTTTTAAAGTAATTTTGATAGTAGGCAATTATAGCAAATATAGACACATACATCATATGTTGTCTTTATTATAACACTTATATAAGAATTTTTAAGTAAATTTAATAGCAGGCCTATATAGCTGATATAGACACTTACATCATGTGTTCCCTTCATTATAACACTTATATAAGACTTTTAAAGTCATTTTGATAGTAGGCTATGATTATGTAGACACATCATAAATTGTCTTCATTATAACACTTATATACGACTTTTTAAGTAATTTTAATAGTAGGCTGATATAGCTTGTATAGACACTTACGCCATGTGTTGCCTTCATCATAACACTTACATACAGCTTTTATTTTTTTGCGGTTCCAGACTAGCACAGAAAGATATATTAATTGTACGGTAAACTGTCTGTTTAACTGTGCATATGAGAATAAACAATCTTGAATCTTATTTTTTTTTTTTTTTTTTTTTTTAGTTTTTTGGTCCAATATGGCTCTTTTAACGTTTTTGCAAATCATTGTATTCCATTTATATTTACATCTGATACAATTTCCCAACACAGATGGAAACGGGGTTTGTATATGCAGTCGTGGAATTTACTCATTATTATGCCTAATTTTGTTGCGATGCCCCCGCTGGATGCATTAAAGAATATAAAACGGTTTTCCAAAATAAATCAACTCAATTCATGGGAAAAAATGCTAACATGGCACTGCCATATTTTTTTTTTTTTTTTAAAACATGCCTCAAAACAGCAGCTAGGAATTTGGGACATGCTCTCCCTGAGAGAGCATGAGGAGGTTGAGGTGGGCAGGGTTGGGGGAGTAGGTGATGACGGGGGGTGTATATTGTAGTGTCCCGGAAGAGTTAGTGCCGCAAGGGTTACTGGGTATTTCTTCCGTTTTGAAACCAATGTCGATAATTTCCGATTTTACATTTTAAAGCATTAATCGGCCGATTATATCGGTGGCCCAATATTATCGGACATCTCTAGTGGTCACTGGCATGAGCTGACATAGTCTAGAACAGGGGTCACCAACCTTTTTGAAACCAAGAGCTACTCCTTGGACACTGATTAATGCGAAGGGCTACCAGTTTGGTACACACTTTAAAAAAATTGCCAGAAATAGCTAATTCGCTCAATTTACCTTTAAATGAATATATATATATATATATATATATATATATATATATATATATATATATATATATATATATATACATATATATATATATATATATATACATATATATACATATAAATGTGTATTTCTGTCTGTCATTCCGTCATACATTTTTTTTCCTTTTACGGAAAGTTTTTTGTAGGGAATAAATGATGAAAAAACACTTAATTGAACGGTTTAAAAGAGGAGAAAACAGGAAAAAATGAAAATGACATTTTAAAAATAGTATATATTCAATTTTGAATCTTTAAAATTCTAAATTCTACCGAAATTTAAGTAGAGAAAAACTAGCTAATTCGAAACTTTTTGAAAAAATTTAAAAAAGATTTTTTGGAACATCATTAGTAATTTTTCCTGATTAAGATTAATTTTAGAATTTTGATGACATGTTTTAAATAGGTTAAAATCCACTTTGTTAGAATATATAAGACAATTGGACCAAGCTGTTTTTCTAACAAAGACAAATCATTATTTATTCTAGATTTTGCAGAACAAAAATTTTAAAATAAATTCTAAAGAATTTGAAATAAGATTTAAATTTGATTCTAAAAATGTTCTAGATTTGCCAGAATATTTTATTTTATTTTAATCATAAAAAGTTTGAAGAAACATTTCACAAATATTCTTTGTCGAAAGAACAGAAGCTAAAATGAAGAATTAAATTAAAATGTATTTATTATTTTTTACAAAAAATGTACTTGAACATTGATTTAAATTGTCAGGAAAGAAGAGGAATGAATTTCAAAGGTAAAAAGGTATATGTGTTTAAAAATCCTAAAATCATTTTTAAGGTTGTATTTTTTCTCTAAAATTGTCTTTCTGAAAGTTATAAAAAGCAAAGAAAAAAATAAATGAATTTATTCAAACAAGTGAAGACCAAGTCTTTTAAATATTTTCTTGGATTTTCAAATTCTATTTGAGTTTTGTCTCTCTTAGAAATAAAAATGTCGAGCAAAGCGAGAAAAAGCTTGCTAGTAAATAAAAAAAAAAAAAAAATCGAGGCAGCTCACTGGTAAGTGCTGCTATTTGAGCTACTTTTAGAACAGGCCGGCAGGCGACTTATCTGGTCCTTACAGGCTACCTGGTGACCCCTGGTCTAGAATGTAATCTGTATACTATGTGATACATAATATAAGCAATGTGGAATCTGTTGCACCCGGTAAGCTCGGTAAGAGGATTTCAGGGTATGGTTCTAATCTGCACATAAGCGATGATATTACGGACTTTTGATCCCTCAGGTAATACTGCATCAAAAACTGACATCAGTGTGTAAAGGATATCACCACATGGGCTCAGGAACACTTCATAACACCACTGTCAGTAACTACAGTTGGTCGCTACATCTCTAAGTGCAAGTTAAAACTCTACTATGCAAAGCAAAACCCATTTATCAACAACACCCAGAAACGCCGCCAACTTGGCTGGGCCCGAGCTCATCTAAGATGGACTGATGCAATGTTCAGGGGCGGCATAGCTCGGTTGGTAGAGTGGCCGTGCCAGCAACTTGAGGGTTGCAGGTTTGATTCCCGCTTCCGCCATCCTAGTCACTGCCGTTGTGTCCTTGGGCAAGACACTTTACCCACCTGCTCCCAGTGCCACCCACACTGGTTTAAATGTAACTTAGATATTGGGTTTCACTATGTAAAGCGCTTTGAGTCATTAGAGGAAAGTGCTATATAAAATATAATTCACTTCACTTCATCTAATAAGGACATCTACTACTACATGTGAGTCAACTGTAAATACTACTTTGTTTTTGTTTTTACTTAGATTATATGTAGCATGATTAGCCTAATCAGGATTCTTCGAGTGTCGGTTTACGGAGCAACTACATCAGAATCCCAGTGAAAAAGCATCAATTCTGAGTTCCCCAAAAGGACGTTTTAAGACATCGCTGGTGTGAATGGAGAAATAAATTCAGAGCATAAACAAACATAAATTGACCAACAACATCTTGGAGTAAGCAAGACTAGCAGACACTTCAATCAATTGTTTTTTTTTTTAATGTCTTTATTGGCACGGCGGAGCTGCCAACATTTACTTGACACAAAGCCATGGAGGGAGCACTTATTTAAATGCTATCCATTCTTCTCTCCGGAGAGGTGATTTAAGTGACTTTGAACGGAACCTGATGGCTGGTGCCTGACGTGTTGGACTAAGTATTTACCAAACTGCTGATCGACTGGGATTTTCACACATAACTATCTCCACGGAGATCTCCAATGACTCAGTGTGCAGTGGCTCTTCCAGTCTTACGCACAATGTTGTTCAATCTTTAATTGGTTTTGGTTTTTAATTGATTTTACGCGTTACAGGTGAGGTCTGTAATTTATTTTGAGGATGAAGGTACTTTTTGCATCCTTGGCTTTATCGTCGTTGTGTGAGGCAACACATGCAGAATTGGTGAAAGTACTGCAAAAATAACACACCAGGAGGAAGAATTACAGTTTCCTATTTCAACATGTCCGAAAAAGACTATGAAGAAGCAGACTTTATTTAATCACACACACATATATACATACATATATAAAGACATATATATATACACACACACACACACTCACAAACACACAAATACACACACACACAACCATATACATATATATATATATATATATATATATATAAGTATATATGTTTGTATGTATGTTTGTATGTATGTGTGTGTATATATATATATATATATATATATATATATATATATATATATATATATATATATATATATATATATATATATATATATATATATATATATATATATATATATATATATATATATATTAGGGCTGGGCAACGATTAAAAATTTTAATCGATGTTGATCGCACTATTTCTCTGATTAATCGCGATTAACTGCATTGTATACGCAAAGCCCAATAATGAATTCAAAAGTAGTGTGTAGTGCACCTTTATTGGAATATTCTCCCACATGAACAAAAGCGCCAAAACATTTGTTGTGCAAACACAATTTAAATCAGTCCTTGTTAAACAGTAGCAGTTAAATAGCATATTTTATGAAAATCATTTCAAAAAATGTAAATACAAACATTTAAGCTTATTACTACCACTGCCAGGGTATTTAAGTTATCCTGTTTGTTATGGAAAACAAATATAATCTACATACAAATCTCTGAGCCACAATCATAACATCTGAACAGGCAATTTCTGAGGTAACAGCAGAAACATTTTTTTATCAGGGATCTTATGTTTAAAAAAAACTATATTATAGGTAGTGGGCTGTTTTAGGGAATTTTTGATCAAATTATCCGTTAGTAGCAATATTAATAATGTTGTGTTTATTCTGCGTAGTGCACTTAAAATAATTATGACCATATCTAGGAATTGATATGATGGGAATTTTCCGATTGTTTGATGTTATGAGCCAGGGAATAAAAGAACTACCCCTACCCAGCATGCAACAGGAGTGACGAGCATGCGTCTTGTATGTTGTGATATGCACGCTCTGAAAGTAAACGTTAAGAACTCAGCCAACACTCCTGGTCTGCATTATTCATAAATAGAAAGACAACACATATACTCCGCTGCTTCACAGGCCGCTGGAAGTAGCCGGCAAAGTATTCCTATGCTAGCTAGCCGGTCTAGCAAGCGTGCGTCATTCAGTCCAAAACGGCCCGATCTATCCACATCCAGAATTGTCTGGCGGTCGTAAGTGATCCCGGAGTGACCACGCTGTAAGACAGCCATGAAATTTGCAGAATTGTCCGGTATTTTTGCCAAATGTTGCATCTTTACCAAAAGCCCCTCGACGCCGGGCGACGCCATCTTGTTAAGAAAAGGCGTTAACAAAATAAAAGCATGTAAACAACATACGCAAATGTGCGATAAAATAATTGTCGGCGTTAATAGATTGATGAGTTAGCTCATAATTAACGCATTAATTTGCCCACCCCTAATATATATATATGTGTATGTATATATATATATATATATATATATATATACATGCATATGTATGTATGTATATATGTACATGTATGTATTATATATATATACACGCACACACACACACATACATATACATATATATATATATATATATATATATATATATATATATATATATATATATATGTTTGTATGTATGCTTGTATATATGTACATGTATGTATGTGCATGTATGTATATATATATATATATATATATATATATATATATATATATATATATATATATATGTGTGTATGTATTTATATATACATGTATGTGTGTGTATGTATATATATATATATATATATATATATATATATATATATATATATATATATATATATATATATAAATAATGTATATGTGTGTACACAAACCCCGTTTCCATATGAGTTAGGAAATTGTGTTAGATGTAAATAGAAACGGAATACAATGATTTGCAAATCCTTTTCAACCCATATTCAGTTGAATATGCTACAAAGACAACAAATTGGATGTTCTAACTCATCATTTTTATTTTTTTTTAATAATAATTAATTTAGAATTTAATGGCTGCAACCAGTGTTAATTTTGACAGCAACATCTGATTTAGTTTTAGTCATAGTCTTTTGACTAAAATGTGATTTAGTCTTAGTCATAATTTAGTTATTTAAATTGTTTTAGTTTTAGTCTAGTTTTAGTTGACGAAATATAAGATTATAGTCAACGAAAACTACAGTAGATTTAGTCAACTAAAGGGTAATATGTAAACTTTCCCTTCAATTTTTGAAAGTCAAAGCAAAACAGTGGAAAAATCACCGATACAAGTCGTATTTTGATGAAAATCATGTCTCAAATTTTGTATTTCACGAGTAAGTCTTGTAATAAACGAGATAACGTCGAGTGAGTTGTATGTTGTGGAAAATGCTTACCTGTGTGTGGATTTCGGGGTGATTCGACTGTAATAGTCGCTTCAAGTTTGTTGTGTTTTTCCCCGTAATCCTCGTGCTGCATTTCTTACACTGCGTCTTATTATCTTTGACGTCAAATATGAAATTTCCCCTCTCTCCTCTTCCTCCCCGCCGTTGACATGTCTTCTGCAGCGTTTACGTAAGTTCCTTACCACGCCGCTCTGATTGGTTCTCTGCCCAACTCCTCCCGCCTCTTCCTAACGAAATGAGTTGCGATTGTATCTCGTCTCTGGCAGACATTTTCGTCTCGTTTTTATTCGTTGACGAATATGTCAATACACCTCGTCATCGTCTTAGTCCACGTAAATTACTTTTTATTTAGTTATTGTCTTGTTTTAGTCAGAAAAAAAAGGTCGTTGATGATAACTAACACGTGCCAAAGAAGTTGGGAAAGGTCATGTTCACCACTGTGTTACATCACCTTTTCTTTTAACAACACTCAATAAACGTTTGGGAACTGAGGAAACTAATTGTTGAAGCTTTGAAAGTGGAATTCTTTCCCATTCTTGTTTTATGTAGAGCTTCAGTCGTTCAACAGTCCGGGGTCTCCGCTGCCGTATTTTAGGCTTCATAATGCGCCACACAATTTAGATGGGCGACAGGTCCGGACTGCAGGCGGGCCAGGAAAAGACCCACACTCTTTTACTACAAAGCCACGCTAATGTAACACGTGGCTTGGCATTGTTTTGCTGAAATAAGCAGGGGTGTCCATGATAACGTTGCTTGGATGACAACATATGGCGAGGGTCTGCACTTTGTGAACAAATGCGTGAGCAAATTGTTCCACGGTTTAAGAACATTTCTGAACAAGCTATTGCAAGGAATTTAGGGATTTCACCATGTACGGTCTGTAATATCATACCCAAATGTGTTGTTAAAAGAAAACGCCATGAAACACAGTGGTAAAAATGTCCTTGTTCCAACATGTTTGCAATGTGTTGCTGCCATTAAATGCTAAGTTAATTATTATTTGCAGAAAAAAAACAAAATTGTTTCTCAGTTCGAACATTCCAGATCTTGTCTTTGCAGTCTATTCAATTGAATATATATTGAAAATGATTTTGAAATCATTGTATTATGTTTTTATTTACGAATTACACAACGTGCCAACTTCACTGGTTTTGAATTTCACTGAAAAAACTCAAGGCACATTAAACGCAAATGAGTACCAAAACGCAGTAATTGTGTCTTGTCGAAAGTTGTGTCAGTGTATTAACGTGCCGGCTGGAATAAACAAACGCTGAGAAATACCTCCATGCCTGCTTACTTTATGGGTCATAAATAAACCTATGAAAACATAGACATATATAATAGTCTTCTTTTCAGGGGAGAAAGGACGCTAAAGGCAATGTATTTAAGACACGCCCCCAACATTGTTGTCTGGGTGGAAATCGGGAGAAATTCGGGAGAATGGTTGCTCCGGGATATTTTCGGGAGGGGCACTGAAATTCGGGAGTCTCCCGGGAAAATCGGGAGGGTCGGCAAGAATGTCGACAGCATCTTCTCCCTGGTGTAGCGTGCAAGGACGGGAGTCGAAAAAGTGTCAAAATGGAGCTAACTGTTTTAATTACATTCAGACTTCCATCACTAATGGAGCAGCATCATCTCATCCGTGGCTCCATAATGCAACATCAACGCCGGAAATGTGTCCCGTAAAAAAACATCCTAAAGGAACAATCTAATGACTAAAGTTCCGTGGGTGAATAATGTAAAATCACTACATTTTTGGCACTTTGATAGCTAATCTACTGACATATAAGTAAGAACTTTACACTACTTTATATTAGAAATGGTAACAGTGGAGGTAGGGTTGGCCGATTTATTGATATACTTGATATATCGCGGGTTTGTCTTTGTGCGATATAGAAAATAACTATATCGTGATTTTTGAGTATACATTCTCACGCAGCTGCTTTTAGTTGCGGTCATTACACTGCATGTGTTTCCCACCCTTTCTTGTCTCACCTTCTCACAGAGATTTAAAACATGGTAACATTAGCTGTGATGCTAGCGGAGTGGTGCGAGTGGTAATACGAGAGAGAGAGAAGGTGCGAATCTGGTAACACATGAAGGGAGAATTAATTCCCAAGAATAACACCACGGGGTCCATCGTAGGGCAGTGGTTTGGCTTCAACTAGGAAGATGTTAAACAATTATGCAGCAAAAGCGTTGCTACAAAAAGTAGCAGCACTGCTAATGTGTAGCATTATTTGAAAAGAAAATGAAGAGTGCTTGAAACGCCACATGTCAACATCTCCGTTCGGTGCCACACCAACAAAATACCGAAGCAACTATTTCCAGATCAACACAGAGTTAAAAAAAACAACAACAAAAAGAGATAATGTCCGCATACACTAGTTGATTTCCTATTATAGAGCTCATTTTTATTTGAAATTTGTTGAAATATCTTGTGTGACATCATGGACAAAAGTGCACTTTATTTGTTTCAAACTATTGTAGTGGCGTTTTGTACAAAAAGTGCACTTTAATCTAGTGTAGTTTTGTTATGTCATCTCAGTGACATCATGCACAAAAGAGTACTCATCGCTTATTTTAAAATGTCTCTGACAATCTTGCACTTTCTGTTGTGAAATGAATGTTTGTGCCACTGCTTAATAACTGTTTAATAAATACAGTTTTGGTCAATTTACTTAGTTGTGATTTCCCTCTTTGCATGAAAGTTATAAAATGAGCATATATTCATGCAGTATGAATAAGAATGTTTTAATGTAGACACATAGAATCATCATACTACTGTGATTTTATGTATCAAGTGTTCATTCAAGGCTAAGGCAAAATATCGAGATATATATTGTGTATCGCGATATGGCCTAAAACTGTTAATAAAAGGCCATATCGCCCAGCCCTAAGAGAAGGATGAATATCCCATAACAAGTAGATAGAGGAAAAAAAGAAGCTTATGACTAAGACATCGTCACAAACTACAATTTAAGACTTATGCAGATCCCAAATACACATCAGCATGTACCAGAAGGTAAGAAAAAATGGTTTTGCATAATATTGTGAAACAAAACGCCGGGTAAGATGTCAGCTAATAGTAGCCATTTTACGGCCCTTATACACGCACCATAATAATACTCGTATGTTTTATGCGCCGACAATCCATCAAGCGCTGCAGCTTAATAGCTTACTGAAGTCGTACTAAAAACATTTTGACACATTTTGATCTCCTTGTGTAATGTTTTATACTCTCAACGGAACAAGTTTTGGTTGTGTTTACCGTCGTCATATTGCGGTCTACACGTATCTCTTATGTATGACTGCCATCTACCGGTCACATTTATCATTACACCATGCACCAAAGAAAATTGCGAGGTCGGTAAGCACAGCCAGAATTATGCCGTACATTAGGCGCACCGGGTTATAAGGCGCACTGTCGATTTTTGAGAAAATTACAGGGTTTTGAGTACCCCTTATAGTCCGAAAAATAGGGTATATAAATGGGTATATAAATGTTTTCTCTCATGTTGCCCAAAGGAAAAAAAAAATGTTAAAATGATTGCCAAAGTGTGAGAGGCGTACTTCCTTTTGCAAAAAAACTTGGAATGGATCTGTAATCCAGTTGACTTTGAAAAGGTTCCAGGATTCAAAATGCTTGCAGAATAACAGCAGACTGCATTGAAGACACTCACTCCTAACACGTAAATGGTAAAGCAAAGCAAAACCCGTGCGGTAAACACATTGGAAATGAGAAAAAAAGTCCAACAGCCACATAGACAGAGCCCATATCTTTATACCGTGAAAAGAAATAACAGAGCGCCCGCAGCCAGCAACAAACACTTGATTTCGCTGTGAAAAAGGTCATTTTAGCGGCCAAATGGAAAATGTGCATCTCAATATTTTTGAACTACGTCGGTGCCCCTTTCTCCACTTTTTGCTTTTTCCTGGAAAAGGATCCACTTAAACGATATTTAACACAACAAAGATCACTAACAGGTCCGTAACATCCCCGGCAGTGCAGAAGATAAACTCAAAATAACTTTTAAAAAATATGTATCGGTGCATGGGGGGAACCTGCTTTGTTGCAGTACAACAAGATGGTTTTTCTTTCTCAGGAAGCCCACATCTTTTTTCAAAAAGGTGCCTGCAGGTTGTGTACTGGCATAACCCTGACGTGCCAGAGTACAATCTTGTGATGTCGTGTTCTCCAGTGGTTGATGCATCACATCACACATGAGATGCAATGAATAGAAATGTTACCTACAGCAGTCCTATCTTACTTTTAAACTAGGAACTTGGTTAAAACTGAACCCAATCCAATGTTAATTTGAAATAATTAGAAAGAAATGTGTGAGTTAATGCCTCCTCCATACTAGTTGTTTGTGATTACTGTATCCTATGGTTTTAGAATTAAAAAAAATAATAATTTACTATAAGCCGCAGATTCTTCCCTTGTGAAATGAGTTATTTACACAGAAAGATTCCAAATGGTGTCTGTAATAAGGCAGTAAAATGGCTGATCAAACAAAACAGAAGTCATTGTCATGGACCCGCGAGCTAGGGAAACTAGCTCTCTTTTCAACCAAACCTCCACGGTGACGTTTTGGTAAATCTACTGAGAGATTTGTACAACTGAAACAATACTTTAAAACTTGCTATTGTACCGTATTTTTCGCCAGTATGCCATCTTCTTCCGCTTATCTGCCCAAAATTCCCTCTCTCCAGCCACTTCGTCCAGCTCCTCCCGGGGGATCCCGGAGCGTTCCCAGGCCACCCGGGAGACACAGTCTTCCCAACGTGACCTGGGTCTTCCCCGTGGCCTCCTACGGGTCGGACGTGCCTTAAACACCTCCCAAGGGAGACGTTCGGGTGGCATCCTGATGAGATGCCCGAGCCACCTCATCTGGCTTCTCACCCTATCCCTAAGGGAGAGCCCCACCACGCGGCGGAGCAACCTTATTTCGGCCGCTTGTACAAGTGATCTTGTCCTTTCGGTCAGAACCCAAAACTCATGACCATAGGTGAGGATGGGAACGTAGATCGACCGGTAAATTGAGAGCTTTGCCTTCTGGCTCAGCTCCTTCTTCACCACAACGGATCGATACAGCGTCCGCATTACTCAAGACGCCGCACCGATCCACCTGTCGATCTCACGATCCACTCTTCCCTCACTCGTGGACAAGACTCCGAGGTACTTGAACTCCTCCACTTGGGGCAGGGTCTCCTTCCCAACCCTGAGGTGGCACTTGTAGCTGTGCTTACCAAACTCGAAGCTATTTTATTTGGTACATGGTGTAATGATAAGTGTGACCAGTCGATGGCAGTCACACATAAGAGACATGTGTAGACTGGAAGATGACGTCAGTAAACAACATCAAGACTTTAAATGTTCCATTGAGAATATAGAACATTACACACAGCTCTCGAAAAACTGTCAAAATGTTTAAGTACGACTTTGGTAAGTTACGAAGACACACCACCTGATGGATTGTCGGAGCTCCATTGTACTGTGCTTAACGTGCGGTACCTATTTGCAAACATATTATCTGGTGTTTTGTTTCGCAATATTACCATCTGGTACCTGCTGATGTGTTTTTGGGAACTGCAAAAGTCCTGAAAATCTGCGCACTTCCGCAATTGTAGTCCTTGCCGATGAGAAAAAAAAGTCATGATATGACCCCTTTAATGCGCCTTATTACCCGGTGCGCCTTTTGTAATAAAATAGACCTGAATAAACCCGCTCATCAGCAGTGCATCTTCGGTACGTCTTCGGTGCGCCCCTGGTCCGGAAAATACAGTAAGTCAATATTAACAATAACACAAACACAAGTAAATGTGTTAAAATATTAGCAAATGGTTTGGAGCCCTGGACGTTGACTGCTGCTATGAAGCGCTGCAAGCCGTCCATCACTCCGAAGGGGAATCAAGCGGTGGTGAAGGCGTGTGGTGGGGGAGAGGAGGTGTGTGTGTGTGTGTGTGTGTGTGTGTGTGTGTGTGTATGTATACCCATTGTCTTGGATGGGAGCGAAAGTTCGACTCCAGATGTCGTTGAGGAGGGAGGGAGGTCAAAAGCGTTCAAAAGCCTGCTCCTGTTGTTGCAGCGTCAAGGCCATTTGAATGAGTCAAATCACAGATTAGGAATTTTATTTTTCCGCAAGCAGACATCACATTGGCTTGTCTGTTCTATTCGTCCATGCTGGCCCACATATACAACTTTTACATTTCAACCATTAGTTATTCAGTTATTATACTTTATCTCCTATATGAAAAGACATGCAGTATGATAATTATTTCCTATATTAAAACACACATTGCTATATGCATTTTGCCGCAACTGGATCATTTCCGGCACACCATGGCAACACCACAGCACCTCCCAGAGGGCACATTGAGCGTGCTTGTTGTAGTTTATTTGTCTTATCACGCTTAAATATGGCCCAGGGAGGATAGGGCATGCTGTTGACATGCAGCTCACAAACAGAATATTCTCGATATGGTTGGACCGTACGATGCCATACATGTGGAGGGAAATATGTGTCTCCATAGTGACAAAAAATCTAATTTAAACCCCACTTTTGCACCTGTTATTAAATATACACCTTCTCTTAGTAGATCACCGGTGACACTCCCACTAATAGTACACACAATTTTGTAGTTTCCACATGCTATTTAGCACTTATTTGGATTTTCATAGTGAAGTCACTGTGGTGGGCATGCCCTGCGCACCTACAGCAAAGCGGGGTGTGGCAGAACCGGCTTCAAGATTAGCGACAGGTAAGTGGATGACACGGCTGAGAATGTTTGTCTAATCACCTGTCGCTCTGTTAAAGGCAGCAGTCGGGAAAGAGAGGGGGTTGGATGGTGGAGCACGAGAACGAGACTGACTAAGGACAATATCTGAAAAGCACAACGAAGGACGATTGCTAAAATTCACAACGACCATTTATTATAAAATGAACATTGTTAAACTTGGAAGAAGTCTGTCATGTCAGTCCTTGGTGGTCCGGAGAACCCAGAAGCAACAGACTTTCACAATTTGGCACCCAGCCCGGCTGGACAACCAAAGGCGGGGGAGGACAACTCCCTAACGGATCTTGCGGGTGTGCTTGCCAAGGTGGCAGCGAGCAGCCGCCAACAGATTGAGGTGGCATGCCAGCAATGCCAGGTCCTGCGGGCGTTGGCGGACCAGATGGGCGGGGCACAGCTGAGGCCAACGGCCGTCACCATGCTCCGCATGGGGGAGGACGAAGACCCCCATGCCTTTGTGGACATTTTTGCGGCCACGGCGACAGCATGTGGATGGCCGTGGGAAGAGTGGGGCGTGCGGCTTCTGACGGGGGAGGCACAGCGTGCGGTGCTCAGTTTGGCAGCGGCATCCAAGGTGCGCTTCGCAGACCTGAAAAAGGCGGTGCTTGACCGGAAGGGAGGCACCGCCGAAGATTACCGGCGCCGGTTCCTGTCCATGCACCTGGGGGAGGAGGACCGGCCATTCATCCTGGGTCAGCGGCTCCAGGACGCAGCGACGCGCTGGCTCCAACCGAGAGATAGAGATGGCAGACTGCTGGAACAAATCATCCCGGACCAATTCCTGGAGGCGATCCCAAAGAAGACGGCCGACTGGGTCTGGTACAACCAGCCACGTGACCTGCCAGCTGCGGTGACCCTCGCTGAGAACCTCCTGGCCGTCCACCGTGAGGCGCAACCCGCACCAATGGCGCACGGACAAAGCGCACGACAGGAGAAGGAGAGAGCAGTGCACATTCCTCGCCTTAACCCTTGTGACTCCCCTTCTGCTCTTTTCCCGCAAGTCCCGACTGCTGTCCCCAGAACATCACCCGCGCAGGCGGTCCCTCAAACGCTTGGGCAAACGTGCTGGAGGCGTGGGCAGCCCGGTGAAGCGCGTCAGGGACCTCAGGAGGTGGAGGTGGGGCGCCTGGCCGCAGTGGCCGGCCCTTCAGTGCCCTCCCCCAACCAGGGTGAGACGTACGGTAACAAGGTAACGATACAAGGGAGTATATACCAGGCGATGGTAGATTCGGGCTGCGGGCAAACCATGATCCACCAGAACCTGGTTCGACCCGGGGCTTTGAGGCATGCAACACGGCTAAAAATCAGGTGTGTTCGCGGGGATGTGCACGAGTACCCTATGGTGCCAGTAGAATATTTTTTGCGGGCCAAAAGCATAGGGTTGAGGTAGCTGTAAGCGCGCACCTCTCGCACCCCGTAATTTTGGGCACAAATTGGCTGGGGTTTAGACATCTACTCACACAATGCGTGGGGGTGCGTTCACTGACCATAGGAAAGGGGAGTATCCGTGCGGTTCTCAGTGGCGACGCGGGTTCATCCGACACTGCCAAGCGGGAAGCGGCGGGGGCTTCGTGGGAAGTCCTCCCGGCCCCGTTTTGGCGCTCTATGGAGGATTTTCCCCTCGAGCAGTCTCGCAATGAAACTTTGCGCGTGGCTTGGGACCAGGTGGAGTACATTGACGGTTAACTGGTGAGCCGAGGAACAATGTGAATAATGTGTTAATTCCACGACGATTTCTGAGTTGAATCGCAAAATGGATGTCATCTTGGAAAAGCTTGCAGAGAAGGAATAATTAAATTGGAATTGAAGAAATCCAGCACGGACAAACAGAGAAGATAAGTCACTATTTGTGTCTTCTCGAAGAAAAACAACTTCTTAATCTACGATTTGACTCCCTTGAATGGCCTTGAACACAATCAGGAAACAGGCTGGTCTGAAGAAAATCTCCTGAGGACTCCTCAAAGCTAGACGCTTTTGACCTTCCTTTTTGTCAACAATACCTGCAGTCCATACAAAAACATTCATCATCTCTCCCAAGTTAATTGGAAATAAATGCACACATGACCCCCGCCCTTGAAATCAACGCCTTCACCACCACTTAATTCCTCTGGGGCTGTGGATGGCTGAGCAGTGCTATATAGCGGCAGCGGCTCTCCTCAAACCCACCCCTCCCTCTGTTGCAAGTTGGTGTGATATACGTACCGTGTCTAAATGTGTGCCATTCTATGTGAGGTTTTTTTCCTGGACTCAGTCTGGACCCCTCCTGAGGGTCTAGCCTAAGACTGATATTTTTTTACCCCCCCCCCCTCTCCCAATGTCACCCTTTTCTCACCTTTTTTAAGGAGCGCCGTAAGTGGCTGATCCGTTGGCGGTCTCGTCTTGTCCTCCCCTGTAACGTACGTCTGCTCTTAGCGGGACTGTACCGAAAAATTTAATCTCGTTGTACTTGTGCAAGGACAATAAAGATCTATTCTAGTCTATTCTATTGGTTGTCGTCGAAATTGGTAATTAAGAGTATCGGCAAAAAATCCATTATCGGACATCTCTACAAGTAACATTGTCATGACTTATAAGGACATATGGTGGGGAGGGGACATTGATCATGCAGTGATTCGGATTTAGTCGCGTCTTAAAATACGATTCAATCACGCGGCACCAGCATGGCTCGCTTTACAGCTATCACACATTATATGTCATACCTCATAAATTCTCCATCTTAACAGAGTTACAGCGGGTGGATGTGACTTCTCCTTCTTTTTTTATTTATTTATCCCGGAGTGCATGGTTGAATAGACGGATAGAGGAGATGGATTAGTGGGTGGACAGTCGGGACGAAGGACTACGCTTGACTAAACTGGCTCTTCTTATTTTGCTATTCAAGCAGAGCAGCATGCCAAGAAAGTGAGCGGTTAAAACAAATAATAAAAATAAAGAATCAAGTCGCTTCTCTTCCCGGTGCATGTTATCCGAGCCGTGATAACACAATTTCCCAACTTATATAGAAACAGGGTTTGTAAAATAATCGAGATCTTGTTCCACGAGAGATGGATTTAATACCTCGCACATTCCAGGTGGTCCCCGGTTGTGACAAAACCCCCCAGCGAGGGGACTTCAAATGAAGATGTTAGTGGCTGTTGTCCACTGACAGCGGCTTTTAGCTTAATCAGATAGCATAAACGCCATAAAAATGGATTGCAAATAACCTCCCTGGTAATAAATTATTGATGTTGTCTGGGCCTGACGTGTAAACAGCACAATAACTCATCTGCACAGCAAAGTGCTGACAGTAGCGCCGCGTCTCGCGGCGAGGTGTCAGTTTGCGAGCGACTTTCAAGCCGACTTATTATTTTCGTCTTTGGAGGACTTCAGCGCTGGCTTTTGTCGCCGTTCCTTCAAATAAACGGCAAAAGCAAATCATGGAGCATTAATGGTTTTGAAGTGAAATATTTCTCAAACTGTATCTCAATGTGTGTGTAGTCAGCCATGTGTGTCTGTCCTTATTATGATTCGTCTGTGGTTGAAAAAAAAAACTTTATTTCCTCGATTGACTGTCTTTTCAACATGTCTATTAAATAGTTGTGTATGTGTAAAGCAAAGTGTGTCTCAAATGTGCTTGAAAAAATGTGTTTCTGTGTGATTACATTTGTGTGAAGCAAGAAAACCCTGATTGTCTGTAAGGCGCCGTTAGGGACATTATTCAGAATGACCTTTCACATACACTACTGAAAATGCTCTCACATAAACAACTGAAAACATATTCTCTCACACGCAACTATAATTGTTTTCTCTAAAACAAAACACTTTTTTTCGTAATGTTCATATTGTTGTTACTCAGCTGGCGTTTGTGGGTCTGATGGACCCATTGCATTTTGCGGCTTTTAATGCCTCACAATCAAACATTTTTATGTTCAAATACTGAACAGTAAGGATAAGGTAAACATCTGTTCAGTATTTGAACATTAAAAGTGTTTAATTGTCAGGCATTAAAAGCCACACAATGCAACGGCTCCATCAGACCCACAAACGCCGGCTGAGTAACAACAATATGAACATTACACAAGAGTTAATCATACTACAATGCAGTACAACAGTCCATCCATCCATCATCTTCCGCTCATGCGGGGTCGGGTTGCGGGGGCAGCAGACTAAGCAGGGAACCCCAGACTTCCCTCTGCCCAGCCACTTCGTCCAGCTCTTCCCGGGGGATCCCGAGGCGTTCCCAAGCCATGGTCTTCACAACGTGTCCTGGGTCTTCCCCGTGGCCTCCGACCAGTCGGACGTGCCCGAAACACCTCTTGGAGAAGGCATTCGACCGTGTACCCCGGAAAGTCCTGTAGGGAGTGCTCAGAGAGTATGGGGTAAGGGACTCTCTGATTTTGGCGGTCCGCTCCCTATAAGATCAGTGTCAGAGCTTGGTTCGCATTGCCGGCAGTAAGTCGGACACGTTTCCAGTAAGGGTTGGACTCCGCCAAGGCTGCCCTTTGTCACTGATTCTGTTCATAACTTTTATGGACGGAATTTCTAGGCGCAGTCAAGGTGTTGAGGGGATCTGGTTTGGTGGCTGCAGAATTAGGTCTCTGCTTTTGGCAGATGATGTGGTCCTGATGGCTTAATCTGGCCAGGATCTTCAGCTCTCACTGGATCGGTTCGCAGCCGAGTGTGAAGCAACTGGGATGAGAATCAGCACCTCCTGGTCCGAGTCCATGGTTCTCGCTAGGAATAGGGTGGAGACCAATCTCCGGGTTGGGGGGGAGATCTTGCCCCAAGTGGAGGAATTCAAGTACCTCGGAGTCTTGTTAATGAGTGAGGGAAGAGTGGATTGTGAGATCAACAGGCGGATCGGTAGGGCATCTTGAGTAATGCGGACACTTTGTCGATCCGTTGTGGTGAAGAAGGAGCTGAGCCGGAAGGCAAAGCTCTCAATTTACCGGTCGATCTACGTTCCCATCCTCACTTATGGTCATGAGCTTTGGGTTATGACCGAAAGGACAAGATCACGGGTACAAGCGGCCGAAAGGAGTTCCTACCGCCGGGTGGCGGGTCTCTCCCTTAGAGATAGGGTGAGAAGCTCCTTCATCTGGGAGGAACTCAGAGTAAAACCGCTTCTTCTCCACATCGAGAAGAGCCAGATGAGGTGCTTTGGGCATCTGCTCAGGATGCTACCCGAACACCTCCCTAGGGAGTTGTTTAGGGCACTTCCAACTGGCAGGAGGCCACGGGGAAGACCCGGGACACGTTGGGAAGACTATGTCTCCCGTCTGGCCTGGGAACGCCTCGTGATCCCCGGGAGGAGCTAGACGAAGTGGCTGGGGTTAGGGAAGTCTGGGCTTCCCTGCTTAGGCTGCTGCCCCCGCTACCCAAACCTCAGATAAGCGGAAGAAGATGAAGGAATGGACAATATGTTACTGCACATATTAGCGAACTAATTAGGAGCCTTTGTTTGTTTACAAACTACAAAAATACAAGTTGTGTAGTATGTTCACTATTTTATTTATTTTTCAATTGCAATAAGAAACATATGTTTAATGTACCGTAGTTTTTGTTAAAATAAAGCCAATAATGGCATTTTTCTATGGTCCCCTTTATTTATAAATGTATCGAAATACATATCGGTATTGGTATCGTATTCAGATTGGTGAGTTTGTATCGAAAAATTGACTTTCCAACACCTTTGCAGCAACTTAGTTGTGAGAAAAACTAAGTATTCACACAGTTCTGATTATTTTTATTTTTTTTTTGCTTTTTCACACACATCGATTCTTTGGGTATTTTTTTACCCACAGACACATTGAATAACACACAGACACACAGAAGTGTACAGACATATTAATTGATACACACAGGCACTGATTAAGATACGTGTTTGCAAATATTTTTGGCTTATTAATACTTTCCAAAGTTGCTAATTAGCGACGTGTCGCCTTTTTGATTCCTACGTGTTTAGAGGTTGATTGAAAAATGGCGCTGGAAAATGTGGTAAAGTGAACAAAGAACACCGCACCTTTCAAAATGTCATACTAGAGAACTCTAAGGGACGGAGTCAGTGATATCCAATCATAGCAAACACCGATTGGTGGTGCAAAACATTACTGGATTGAAAATAAGTGAAATGAAGGGCTGTCAAAATACACATTCATTTATTTTCATCAATTGTTTGATGCCAATAACAGATGCACTTCATGACCATCCACACAGCTGTTATGATGCTGGAAAAAAAAGCATGGCAAACAGGCAAAATTAGCCAAAGTGGATGAGGTGGCGACTTGTCCAGGGTGTACGCCGCCTTCCGCCCGATTGTTGCTGAGATAGGCACCAGCGCCCCCCGCAAAACCCAAAGGAAATAAGCCGTAGAAAAAGGATGGATGGATTGATTTTTTTTTTTTTATTATTTTAATTTTGTATTTTTTAAATAAATTAACGTTGACGGAACAGTCAACAAATTCCTAGTAATTAGCCTGAAAGAGTTTTAGTTGAAGCTGTAAGTGTGATGTGATGACGACTTTACAGGGGCAGTCAAATATATTTTATTGCAACAAAACTGAATATCGCTGGGAGCAGAAAGTCACACAAATGAAAATATGACTAAAAAATAAAAAAAGCGCTGACAGGCCCCATCCCTCAATAGTAAAGAATTCCTTAAAAAAAAAAAATCCAGACAATTTTTGGGGAATTGGGGTTTAAATCACCAAAAATTATTCCCGGGCGCGGCCACCGCTGTTGCCCACTGCTCCCCTCACCTCCGAGGGGTTGATCAAGGGTGATGTGTCAAATGCAGAGAATATTTTTGCCACACCTAGTATTTGTGTGACAATCATTGATACTTTAACTTTAATTATCTGGTTTACCCCCTAAAAGTACTCCTGTGTCAAGAGATAATATCGTACTGACGATATTATCGGCCGATAAATGTTTTAAAATGTAGTTTATTAACGATCCCCATTAGTCTGGACTGCAGTGGAGACTATTCTTCTTGGAGTCCAGGTCCTCTCCAAGGTTCTCATAGTCATCATTGTCACTGGCGTCCCACTGGGTGTGAATTCTCTTTGCCCACTGGGTGTGAGTTTTCCTTGCCCTTATGTGGGTTCTTCCAAGGATGTCATAGTCGTAGTGGTTTGTACAGTCCTTTGAGACATTTGTGATTTAGGGCTATATAAATAAACATTGATTGATTGAACCCACAACAAAAAAGAATGACAAACACATTTCGGGAGAACATACGCACCGTAACACAGCATAAACACAACAGAACAAATACCAGGCCCCCCTTGCAGCACTAACTCTTCCGGGATGCTACAATACTTGTTTACTCACAGATATAAGTAAGAATTTTACACTACTTTATATTAGAAATGACAACAGCGTGTCGGCACAGACTACAAAGGCGGACACGTGCAATTTTTCAGGATTCATGCTGATCCAAAATACAGATCAGCAGGTACCAGAAGGTAAGAAAAGTTGCTTTTGCATTATATTGCAAAACAAAATGCCAGATAATATGTCTTACCTTATGTGTGGCTCTTCTCCCAATGGGTATCCAAGCACTAGGGCAGCTAGAAGGCCTTTTCGACAACTCGGGCTCTGATTGGCTATGGCAATTGTCAATCAACGGGCAGATTCCGTACAGCATGGCAACAGAAGATAGCCAATTTCTGATTGGATACAAACTCTAACCTAACAACAACAGCATTGGAAGGAGCATATTAATACATGAGAATATGGATACTTTTAGATATTTAGGGAGAGCAAATTAAAAATGACTTTTATCTTTAATTATGATCATGCTTTCTGGTTATGTGAGGCCAGCAGAGAGAGTCCCACCACTCTGAGGACGCAACAGGAAGCGGAGTAAAAAATGGCATTGGTCCAAAAGATTTGCAAACGCTGCAACTCAACTTGTAATATTGCTGATTACCAAAATCTGCTGTCGACAATCCAAAAGAGGAAATGATAAAATACAAAAATAGGAGTGTGACAGGAAATGCTGTACAACAATGGAACACACAACTATAAATCCAATAGTTAATTATAATTTGCTTCCTCATTCTCTTAGCCGTGATCGCCACAGAGTTTGATGTCAAAAACATGGCTACCTTTGAGTGGAAGACAAGGCTCCTCTTGTTTTTATTTGTTCCTTTTAGGTGCCTAAGTCGGGCAACTCAATTCTCCGCCTTCACCAAACTGCCCGTTTGCGCATCCAACTGTTGATTGGTCAGGCGCTGTGTGCTGTCAGTCATTGCAGGTCGATTCTGATTTTGTTGCCCACAAGCTCTACAAGGTCAGTGTGCCCGACTCCCTCTGCAGTTGGATCAATGACTTCCCGATTGACCGAAGACAGCACGTGAGGCTGGGGAAGAGAAGTACCACAAACACTGGTATCCCTCAGGGCTGTTTACTTTAACCCTGGCTCTTCCTCCCTGTACGCAAACTATTGCAACTACAGTCACCAGTCCGTCAAGCTGCTCAAGTTTGTGGAGGACACTACCTTCATCGGGCTCATTTGAATGGCGACGAGCCCGCCTACAGGAGAGAGGTGGACCGGCTGGCGTCCCGGTGCAGCCTCAACAACCTGGAGCTGAACGCCCAGAAAACACTGGAGATGATCATGGACTTCAGGAAAGTCACCTCACCACCATCCCTCCTCACTCTGTTTGACTCTCCCATTGTGGAATTCTTCTGACTCCCTCCATCAGTTGGATCAATGACTTCCGGACGGACTGAAGACAGCATGTGAGGCTGGAGAAGATTGTCTCGGACGGTGGAACCACGAACACTGGCACTCCTCAGGGCTGTGTACTTTCCCTTTGGCACTTCTCCCTGTCAAAAAACTGCTTCACCTTCAGTCACCAGTCCGTAAAGCTGCTCAAGTTTGTGGACTACACTACCCTCATCAGGCTCATCTCGGATGGCGACGATTCCACCTACAGGAGAGAGGTGGACCGGCTGGCGTCCCGGTGCAGCCTCAACAACCTGGAGCTGAAAGCTCGTAAAACATGGGAGATGATCATGGACTTCAGGAAAGTCACCGCCCCACCATCCCCCCTCACCCTGATTGATTCTCACATTGTGGACTCCTTCTGACTCCCTTTGCAGTTGGATCGATGACTTCCGGACAGACCGAAGACAGCACGTGATGCTGGGGAAAATTGTCTTGGACAGTCAAACCACGAACACTGGTTCTCCTCAGGGCTGTGTACTTTCCCCTTGGCTCTTCTCCCTGTCAACAAACTGCTCCACCTTCAGTCACCAGTCCGTAAAGCTGACCAAGTTTATGGACGACACTACCCTCATCAGGCTCATCTCGGATGGTGACGAGTCCACCTACAGGAGAGAGGAGGATCGGCTGGCATCCCGGTGCAGCCTCAACAACCTGGAGCTGAAAGCTCGTAAAACATGGGAGATGATCATGGACTTCAGGAAAGTCACCGCCCCACCATCCCCCCTCACCCTGATTGATTCTCACATTGTGGACTCCTTCTGACTCCCTTTGCAGTTGGATCGATGACTTCCGGACAGACCGAAGACAGCACGTGATGCTGGGGAAAATTGTCTTGGACAGTCAAACCACGAACACTGGTTCTCCTCAGGGCTGTGTACTTTCCCCTTGGCTCTTCTCCCTGTCAACAAACTGCTCCACCTTCAGTCACCAGTCCGTAAAGCTGATCAAGTTTATGGACGACACTACCCTCATCAGGGTCATCTCGGATGGCGACGAGTCCACCTACAGGAGAGAGGAGGATCGGCTGGCGTCCCGGTGCAGCCTCAACAACCTGGAGCTGAACGCCCAGAAAACAGTGGAGATGATCATGGACTTCAGGAAAGTCACCACGACACCATCTCCCTCACCCTGATTGACTCTCCCATTGTGGACTCCTTCTGACTCGCTCTGCAGTTGGATCAATGTTTTCCGGACAGACCGAAAACAGCACGTGAGGCTGGGAAGATTGTCTCGGACAGTCGAACCACGAACACTGGTTCTCCTCAGGGTTGTGTACTTTCCCCTTGGCTCTTCGCCCTGTACACAAACTGCTGCACCTCAAGCCACAAATCCCTTAAGCTGCTCAAGTTTGTGGATGACACTACCCTTATCGGGCTGCACCTCAAGCCACCAGTCCGTAAATCTGCTCAAGTTTGTGGATGATACTCCCCTCATCGGGCTGCACCTCAAGCCACCAGTCCGTAAAGCTGCTCAAGTTTGTGGAGGACACTACCCTCATTGGGTTCATCTTGGATGGCGACAAGTCCACCAACAGGAGAAAGGTGAACCGGTTGGCGTCCCGGTGCAGCCTCAACAACCTGGAGCTGAACGCTCGGAAAACATGGGAGATGATCATGGACTTCAGGAAAGTCACCGCCCCACCATCCCCCCTCACCCTGATTGACTCTCTCATTGTGGACTCCTTCTGACTCCCTCTGCAGTTGGATCAATGACTTCCGGACAGACCGAAGACAGCACGTGAGGCTGGGGAAATTTGTCTCGGACAGTCAAACCACGAACACTGGTTCTCCTCAGGGCTGTGTATTTTCCCCTTGGCTCTTCTCCCTGTCAACAAACTGCTCCACCTTCAGTCACCAGTCCGTAAAACTGCTCAAGTTTGTGGACGACACTACCCTCATCAGACTCATCTCGGATGGCGACGTGTCCACCTACAGGAGAGAGGTGGATCGGCTGGTGTCCCGGTGCAGCCTCAACAACCTGGAACTGAACGCTCGGAAAACATGGGACATGATCATGGACTTCAGGAAAGTCACCGCCCCACCATCCCCCCTCACCCTGATTGACTTTCCCATTGTGGACTCCTTCTGACTCTCTCTGCAGTTGGATCAATGACTTCCAAACAGACCGAAGACAGCACGTGAGGCTGGGGAAGATTGTCTCGGACAGTCAAACCACGAACACTGGTTCTCCTCAGGGCTGTGTACTTTCCCCCTGACTCTTCTCCCTGTACACAAACTGCTGCACCTCAAGCCACAAGTCTGTAAAGCTGCTCAAGTTCGTGGACGACTCTACCCTCATCGGGCTGCACCTCAAGCCACCAGTCCGTAAATGTGCTCAAGTTTGTGGATGACACTACCCACATCGGGCTGCACCTCAAGCCACAAGTCCGTAAAGCTGCTCAAGTTTGTGGAGGACACTACCTTCATCGGGCTCATCTTGGATGGCGACGAGTCCGCCTACAGGAGAAAGGTGGACCGGCTGTCGTCCTGGTGCAGCCTCAACGACCTGGAGCTGAACTTCCAGAAAACAGTGGAGATGACCATGGACTTCAGGAAAGTCACCGCCCCACCATCACCGCTCACCCTGATTGACTCAGTGGCCTAGTGGGTAGAGTGTCCGCCCTGACATCGGTAGGTCGTGTGTTCAAATCCTGGCTGAGTCATACCAAAGACTATAAAAATGAGACCCATTACCTCCCTGCTTGGCACTCAGCATTAAGGGTTGGAATTGGGGGTTACATCACCATAAATGATTCCTGTGGGCAACTGCTCCCCTCACCTCCCCGGGGGATATCAAGGGTGATGAGTCAAATGCAGAGAATAATTTCGCCACACCTTGTGTTTGTGTGACAATCATTGGTACTTTAACTTTATTGTCTCCGAGCGGAGACGGGTCAGCAGCGCAGATATCGACGGTCCCCTTTATTTAGAAAAGTACTGAAAAGTATCTAAATACATTTTGGTACAGGTATCGGTACCAAATTATTAGTGAGGTCACAAGTCTGCACGCAGGGTCATATTGCCTTCACATAAGACATTGGACGGCGTGGCGCAGTGGTAGAGTGGCCATGCGCAACCCGAGGGTCCCTGGTTCAATCCAAACCTAGTACCAACATCGTCACGTCCGTTGTGTCCTGAGCAAGACACTTCACCCTTGCTCCTGATGGGTGCTGGTTAGGGCCTTGCATGGCAGCTCCCTCCATCAGTGTGTGAATGTGTGTGTGAATGGGTAAATGTGGAAGTAGTGTCAAAGCGCTCTGAGTACCTTGAAGGTAGAAAAGCGCTATACATCCATCCATTTTCTACCGCTCATTCTCTTTTGGGGTTGCGGGGGGCGCTGGCGCCTATCAAGTACAACCCGTTTATCATTAAATTATTCACCATTGTTTTTTGTTTTTTTTAATGTCATGTGAACAACTACAAAAACAAAAAGTTAAATACATTCAATCCTGCTCAAATTGGACTGTTTCTCTGTCCCCTTAAAATGTCTGCCAAATGTTGATGCGAGTCGGCCAAACACCCTGTTAAAGGTGGTCTGAGAAGTTTTAAGTCAATTGGACTTTTATGGTATTTTCATGAAAAAAATAAAATAAAATAAAATAAAAATAGTGCAGGCATCACAGCAGGGAGCATGTTTTGCCAAAACTTTCATCCTTTTGTGTGCAGCGGTTCAGAACCGGAAGAAAAGGTTTACTTGTACAAACGAGGACACGCAGGCACGGGAAACTCCCCGCGGCTCGGCTTGCCGAAAGCAAAAATGCTCCATCTTAACGTCTGCATTGAAACCGAGTCGAAATTGTTCATTTTCCGATAAAGGAGAGGAAAACACTCCCCGTGTGAGGTCGTGTGAGCCGTGTTGCGTGCACCTTTCTTGACTCTATCAATTCCTAATTATCGGCATCGGAGAGCCCTTCGTTTGCCAGACGGCAGAATGGACCATGTGGGGAGCTTGACATTCAATTTGTGCTGAATTGTTCTCACTTGACACCTAACTTGTTGATTGATGGGAAATATTACGGCCTGGAGGAAAGGCAAAGTGGAAGATGAATGAGCCTAATGCAGGAGCTCTCATCACACCTTCAGAAGCACAGCTCTTTATTAATATTTAGTTTGGGCCTGCACCGATCCATCCTTGTTTATGCTACATAAGTCGGATTGGACCTGTCAAATAAGGTATTTACCTGCATTTGTCTGGTGGCTCTCAGGAAGACGCTCACACACGAGCCGACATATTGAGAACTGGACGTGTCCTTGTGTGGTGTCTTAACACGTGATTCATTGGAACAAACGGAGCAAGAAGAGGCTGTTGAAGGCAATGCTGCTTAGCAACTGCACGGCTATTATGTTATCTTACCTTTGTCTTTGAAAAAGAGGGACCAAAGCATTTTTTTGCAATGCACAAATAATGACTAACAACTAGACTTCCTTGGGTGAATAATGTAAACTCACTACACCGGTATGTTTTGACGCTTTCATGGCGAGTCTACTGATAGTTTTGTTGACCCAGAGAGGCATATCCTCCTCCGGAAACAACATCAGTCCCGTGAAGAAAAAAGTTTGACCGGAACTCTCTAATAACCAAACTTCCTTGGGTGAATAATTGAAACTCACTACACCGGTTTGTTTTAGTGCTTTCATGGCGAGTGTACTGACAGTTTTGTTGACCCATAACAGCGTTGTCTCATCCAGAAACAACAAGGCCGTGAAATGTGTCCCATGAAAACATGTCCGACCGGAACTCTCTAATAACCAAACTTCCTTGGGTGAATAATAGAAACTCACTACACGGGTATGTTTTAGCGCTTTCATGGCGAGTCTACTGGCAGTTTTGTTGACCAACAACAGCGTCGTCTCATCCAGAAAAAACATCAAGGCCGGGAAATTGTCTTGTGGAAAAAACGTCCCACTCTTACAACTACAATTCCTTGGGTGACTAATGTAAACTCACTACACCGGTATTTTTTGCCGTTTTCATGGTGAGTCTACTGACAGTTTTGAACACCCATAGCACCATCTTATCGGGCATCAACAAGCCTGGGAATTGTGTGCCGTGGAAAAAACGTCCCACCAGAACTCTCTAATAAACAAACTTCCTTGGGTGAATAACGGAAACTCACCACACCGCTTTCATGGCGAGTCTACAGACAGTTTTGTTGTCCCATAGCAGCACCACGTCATCCGGAAACAACAACAAGGCCGGTAAATGTGTCCCAAGGAAAAAATGTCCGACCGGAACTGTCTAATAACTAAAATTCCTTGGGTGAATAATGCAAACTCACTACACCGGTATATTTTAGCGCTTTCATGGCGAGTCTACTGACAGTTTTGTTGACCCATAGCATCATCTTGTCATCCAGAAACAACAACAAGGCCGGGAAATGTGTTTCGTGAAAAAAACGTCCAACCAGAACTCTAATAAATAAAGTTCCTTGGGTTAATAATGTAAACTCACTACACCGGTATGTTTTGGCGCTTTCATGGCGAGTCTACTGATAGTTTTGTTGACCCATAAAAGCAGAACCTCCTCCGGAAACAACATCAGGGCCGGGAAATGTTTCCCGTGAAGAAAAGAGTTTGACCGGAACTCTCTAATAACCAAACTTCCTTGGGTGAATAATTGAAACTCACTACACCGGTATGTTTTGGCACTTACATGGCTAGTCTAGGGACAGTTTTGTTGACCCATAGCAGCACCTCGTCTTCCGGAAATAACATCAAGGACGGGAAGTGTGTTCCGTGGAAAAACCGTCCCACCGGAACTCTCTAATAACTTAACTTCCTTGGGTGAATAATGTATACTCATTACACCGATATATGTTTTGGCGCTTTCATGGCAAGTGTACTGACAGTTTTGTTGACCCATAGCAGCATCTCCTCATCCGGAAACAACAACAACATTAACCCATAACAGCGTTGTCTCATCCTGAAACAACAACAAGGCCGGGAAATGTGTCCCGTGGAAAAAACGTCTGACTTGAACTCTCTAATAACTAAAGTTCCTTGGGTGAATAATGGAAACTCACTACACCTGAATGTTTTGGCGCTTACATGGCGAGTCTACGGACAGTTTTGTTGATCCATAACATCATCCAGAAACAACAACAAGGCCGGGAAATGTGTCTCATGGAAAAAACGTCCAACCACAACTCTAATAGCTAAAGTTCCTTGGGTTAATAATGGAAACTCACTACACCGGTATGTTTTGACACTTTCATGGCGAGTCTACTGATAATTTTGTTGACCCAGAGAAGCATATCCTCCTTCGGAAACAACATCAGGGCCGGGAAATGTGTCCTGTGAAGAAAAAAGTTTGACCGGAACTCTCTAATAACCAAACTTACTTGGGTGAATAATCGAAACTCACTACACGGGTATGTTTTAGTGCTTTCATGGCGAGTGTACTGACAGTTTTGTTGACCCATAACAGCGTTGTCTCATCCAGAAAAAACATTAAAGCCGGGAAATGTGTCCCGTGGAAAAACCGTCCCACAAAAACTCTCTAATAACCAAACTTCCTTGGGTGAATAATGTAAACTCACTACACCGGTAGTTTTGGCGCTTACATGGCGAGTCTACAGACAAATATAAGTAAGACCCTTACATTACTTTATATTATAAATGGCAACAGAAGAGGATGAATGTCCCATGACAAGAATATAGAGAAAAAGAAGAAGCTTATCGACTACAAAGGCGGATGCACAAAATTGTTCACGATTTATGCAGATCCCAAATACAGATCAGCAGGTACCAAAAGGTAAGAACAGTTGGTTTTTCATAATAATACAAAACAAAACGCCCAATTATAAGTCATACCTTATACACACACCATAATAACAGTCATATTTTTAATGCACCGATGATTCATCAAACGGTGTGGCTTCATAGCTTACCAAAGTCGTACGAAAAAATTTTGATGGATTTTTGAGCGCCGCGTGTAATGTTCCGTATTTTCAAAAGGAACATATAAAATGTTAGTGTTGTCATATTGCCATCATATTGCAGTCCACACATAACTCTTATGTTCAACTGCCATCTACTGGTCACATTTATCATTACACCATGTACAAAAAAATAGCTCCGAGGTCGAAAAGCAAAACCAGAATTATTCAATATGTTATAAGGCGCATTGTCAAGTTTTGAGAGAAAAAAAAAAAAGATTTTAAGTGCGCCATACAGTCCGGGATAATACGATTATAATAATCACCTGAAAAAACAACAAACCTCACATTTTGTATTTAATGTTTATCTAATGTTCTTTTTTTCCCCCCGGCTTCCTAGTAAACGGCTGCCACACATTTGGACTCTTCAGTATGAGACCATTGGTGGAAAAGTTTGGATAACCCTGCCCTTCCTGTACACATTGTATTTTGAAAAGTTACCTACCCAATTCTAAGATATTCAAATAATACAGTATAGTGCTGTTAATGGTAAGGTGAATTAATTCACTCATATTATCTTCTACATATGGTGAACGTTTATATTCAACTTGGAGAAAGCGAACCACCTGGTTTGATTAAATAATTGTTGAGCCCGTAATAAATGAAGGACCCTTAGTTGAACATTCGTATGTGGACTGGGTTAACTCTCTCAGACTTCAGAATGCAAAATTGATAGCCCTATCCTTGAGAAGAGACTACATAATCTAGTTTAATGTCAACATTTACATTTTGACTTAAAAGCAGTTGCTTTCTATCATAAACATCTCCTTTTATGGTCAAGATGTACTCTCCTAACTTGGCCCACACACACATACACACAGACACAAAGGAGTAATACAAAACTCATGGTTTGGCTTCTCCAGGTTAGGAGAACCTCATTTCTGCAGGTACTGCAGTACTGTATAATGACGCTCGCTTGTAATAAAGCAACCTTTGGTTCGGTAAAGCATCGCCGACGTCTCTTTTGTTCCTCTCAATGAGCTTCAAGCACACCTGTGAAGTGAAAACCATTTCAGGTGAATGTTTCTTGAAGCTCATCCAGAGAGGGCCAAGAGTGTGAAATAAAGTAGCCAGAGCCAAGGGTCGCTATTTTGAAGAAACTACAGTATGAAACATATACTTTCAATTATTTCATTGTGTTTTGTTAAGTACATAACCCCATATGTGTTCATTCATAATTTTGATGCCTTCAGTAAAAATCTACAAAGTAAATAGTCATGAAACTAAAGAAAAGGCATCGAATGAGGAGGTATATATATATATATATATATATATACATATATATATATATATATATATACACACATATAGAATATATATATATATATATATATAATATATATATATATATTATATATATATACATACATACACACACACACACACACACACACATATATATATACACATACACACACACACACATATATATATATATATACATATATACAGACACACACATATATATATATACACACACACACACACATGTATATATACACATACACACATATATATATATATATATATATATATATATAGACATACATATATACACACACACACATACATATATATACACACACACACACACATATACATACATATATATATATATATATATATATATATATATATATATATATATATATATATATATATATATATATATATATATATATATATATATATATATATATATATATATACATACATATATATACACACACACACGCACACATATATGTCGTAGTGGTTTGTGCAGCCCTTTGAGACACTAGTGATTTAGGGCTATATAAGTAAACATTGATTGATTGATTGATATTGCCACTATTCCTAACCCATAGGGTTCAATATGATGACGGTCCACCTTTTGCAGCTATTACAGCTTCCACACGGTTGTGGAGGGTGTTTATAGGAATTTTCGGGTGAGGTCATTCACTGATGTTGATGGAAAAGGCCTGGCTCTGAGTCTCCGTTATAATTCATCCCCAAATGTGTTCTATTGGGTTCAGGTCAGGACTCTGTGCAGGCCTGTCAAGTTCATCCACACAATACTCTGTCATCCATGTTTTTATGGACCTTGCTTTGTGCACTGGTGCACAGTCATGTAGGAAGAGGAATTAACCAGCTCCAAACTGTTCCCACAAGATTGGGGGCATGGAAACGTCCAAAATGTCTTGAAATCCTGGAGCATTCAAAGTTCCTTTCACTGGAACTAAGGCGCCACAGCCCAACTTCCAAAATTTGTGACGATGTAGTCCGAGGTGTACTGTTTTCCGGGCAACCTCCAAACCCAGAATTTAGGAGCGAGGACATTTCACGACTGGATTTGTTGCACAGGTGGCATCCTTTGAGAGTTCCACGCTGGAAATCGCTGAGCTCCTGAGAGTAGCCTATTCTTTCGACAATGTTTATAGAAACAGTTGCCATTCCTAAGTGCATAGGGGCAAGTGATCAGGACACCAGATTCTGATCATTTGGATGGGTGTCCAAATACTTTTGGCAATTTAGTATATATATATATATATATATATATATATATATATATATATATTATATTTGACTAGAGCTCGTTTGTGGTTGCTGGTTCAAGGCTAAAGCTGGACCAAGGAGGATGACCACTATTAATTACAACCACACATCTATGACGACCCATAATCTTTTAACAAGCATAATCCCTTTATATTGGATTTTTGCCATTTTTCTGTGTTAAAAAAGAAAAAGAAAATGATCTCATCTTTTCATCCTGGGGATAATTAAAGCTCTAACTGCATTTTGTTTCAGTATAAAAAGTTGTGCGTTTAGCGAGCTGAAAGCGGTAAGACCAGTAGCCCGGAAAATATGCGAAATGTAATGAGGAGCATGGTTAATGCAATGAAGGGATGTTCTTCACTTTCATTTTTTAATTTCACGGGCATTCTCTGAACTTTCAAGGGCATTCTTGTCCCCGAGCATTCCTCTTAACTCCTGACCCTGCCAATAAAACCTGAACTTTGATTAGTTCACCACTATGGACTCTTAAGGGTACTGAGATTTAAAACATGACAACGGTTAAAGGTGAGTGGATTGATGAACCCTGGAGACTGAGTAACAGATGGACTAGTGACATAAAGCAGTGGTCCCCAACCAGCGGGACCACTGCTTTATGTGATGCCTACCACCACAATTCTACCACATTTTCTCCCTGTTTCCATATGAGTTGAGAAAGAATCATTAACTTTAGAATTTGATGCCAGCAATACGTGACAAAGAAGTTGGGAAAGGTGGCAATAAATACTGATAAAGTTGAGGAATGCTCATCAAACACTTATTTGGAACATCCCACAGGTGTGCAGGCTGATTGGTAACAGGTGGGTGCCATGATTGGGTATAAAAACAGCTTCCCTAAAAATGCTCAGTCTTTCACAAGAAATGATGGGGCGAGGTACACCCCTTTGTCCACAGCTGCGTAAGCAAATAGTCAAACAGTTTAAGAACAATGTTTCTCAAAGTGCAATTGCAATAAATTTAGGGATTTCAAAATCTACGGTCCATAATATTATCAAAAGGTTCAGTGAATCTGGAGAAATCACTCCACGTAAGCGGCATGGCCAGAAACCAACATTAAATGACCGTGACCTTTGATCCCTTAGACGGCACTGTATGAAAAACTGACATCAATCCCTAAAGGATATCACCACATGGGCTCAGGAACACTTCAGAAAACCACTGTCACTTAATACAGTTTGTCGCTACATCTGTAAGTGCAGGTTAAAGCTCTACTATGCAAAGTGAAAGCCATTAATCAACAACATCCAGAAACGCCGCAGGCTTCTCTGGGCCCGAGATCATCTAAGATGGACTGATGCAATGTGGAAAAGTGTTCGGTGGTCTGACGAGTCCACATTTCAAATTTTTCTGGGAAATATTTGACATCGTGTCATCTGGACTAAAGGGGCAGCGAACCATCCAGACTGTTATCGACGCAAAGTTCAAAAGCCAGCATCTGTGATTGTTTGGGGGTGCATTATTTCCCAAGGCATGGGCAACTTACACATCTGTGAAGGCACCATTAATGCTGAAAGGTACATACAAGTTTTGGAACCACATAGGCTGCCATCCAAGCGACGTCTTTTTCATGGACGCCCCTGCTTATTTCAGCAAGACAATGCCAAGCCACATTCAGCTCGTGTTACAACAGCGTGGTTTTGTAAAAAAAAACAAGAGTGCAGTCCAGACCTGTCTCCCATCGAAAATGTGTGGCGCATTATGAAGCGTAAAATACGACAGCGGAGACCCCGGACTGTTGAACGACTGAAGCTCTACAGAAAACAAGAATGGGAAAGAATTCCACTTTCAAAGCTTCAACAAGTAGTTTCCTTAGTTCCCAAACATATTATTGAGTGTTTTTAAAAGAAAAGGTGATGTAACACAATGGTGAACATGCCCTTTCCCAACTACTTTGGCACGTGTTGCAGCCATGAAATTCTAAGTTAATAATCATTTGCAAAAAAAAAAAAAAGTTTATTCGTCTGAACATCAACTATATTGTCTTTGTAGTGCATTCAATTGAATATGGGTTGAAAAGGATTTGCAAATCATTGTATTCCGTTTATATCTACATCTAACATCATTTCCCAACTCATATGGAAACTGGGTTTGTAAATTCCACCTTTCCCACTAAACACACAGCACAACAGATTTTAGCCAAAGGCTGATTTCCATCTGCAGGCTCATTGTATACAGCAGGGTTCTTAACCTTTTTGACCTCAGGACCCACATTTTCCACTACAGAGGAACCCGGGTACCACTCCTATATAAACACTGACATAGTTATCTTTGTCAGGTTCAAACACTGATGACATCTATTAAACAGGACAAGAAGCAAAGAATCAAACACAGACAGAATTAAGCGTACTCAATTTGAGGAGAAACGTCTGGTCTGTACTCTTGTACAGTCTACAGCACGCTCTGGCAAAAGATTGTACGCCTCCTCCTTTATTTGGATTTTCCCTGACCACATGTCAACAGCTGCTTCCAAAGGGAAGAGGGTCGTAAACAGTTCACATGAAAGGTCGTAAAACAGTTCAAAGAAGAGGTTCGTAAAACAGTTCAAAAAGAGGTCGTCCGGAACTTGGGCAGACCCTGCCTTCTCTCCGCTTTGTAGTTCTTGGGTGAAAACAATATATTTCGGTTGATTACAATAAATGAAAGAAACAAACACCTTTATGTTGCTTTCACCCTAAAAAGGGGAGTTTTACAAGCTTTCTTCTTGGTGGGTTCAAAGACAGCTTTTGCTTTTCAGCGGGCACTTAATGTAACAAAGTTTTTGTGATAACTTACATACATTTATTCTAACAATCTTACTCTTGATTTTGGTCATATTCAATAAATCAATCTAACCTACTCGCCATTTACTACCTTTTAAAATTATATAAAAAGTATGTGTGAATCACAAGTATTATTTTTAATTTAACAAATAAATCCTAAGCTTTGGTCAGGCTGATTAAAAAAGAAAGGAGGTACTAATCACAAAAACAATACATTTACATACAATATGTGTTATGTTGTGCTAAATCAAACAAAATTAATAATAAATATTTTTCTTAACTAAACAGTCAATAAAATTCATTTGCAATGGAAAAAAAAAAGCTTCACCACTTTTGTCATAATTGTTGCGCTGAAAAAAAGTCTCTATGACATCAGCGCCTGACTTCTTCTGTTTGTTTTATGTTGTCAGCACTGCCACAAGTGGTGGAGAAGTGTATTACAACTAAGTACAGCTCCGGCCTATACTGAAAAAAACAGACATATTACATTCTAGGGGGCGCTCGTGGCCAAATACTGGGCCCCCGGCCCTATGGTTAAGACACACTAGTACATAGAAAACCCAAAACCAGTGAAGTTGGCAGGTTGTGTAATTCGCAAATAAAAACGGAGTAAAATGATTTCCAAATCCTTTTCAACTTATATTCAATTGAAAAGACTGCAAAGACAAGTTATTTAATGTTTGAATTGAGAAACTGTATTAAATTTAGCAAATAATCATTAACTTAGAATTTAATGGCAGCAACACATTGCAAAAAAGTTGGCACAGGGGCATTTTTATAATATTAACACTGAATACTCATGATTTTGATCATATTCAATACAATAAGTTATATAACCTACTTACAGTTTACTACCTTGTAAAATTATATATACAAATCATGTGTTAATCACAAAGATTTGTATTAATTTAACAAATAAACCTTAGGCTTTGGTCAGGCTGATTCATTTATTATTTTGTGCTAAAATAAACTAAATCAACAATAAATATTGTTCTTAACCAAACTGTCAATAGAATTAAAGTGAAAAAACATACAGTGTATATCACATTCTAGGGTGCGCTCGCGCCCCAACTATGGCTAATTTAAGAAATAAACCTTAGGCTTAGCTCAGACTGATTAAAAACATAAGTACTAACCACATGATACATTTGCACACACTTTGTATTATTCTGTGGTAAAATAAACTAAATTAATTGTATTAATTAAAATGTCAATACAATTAAAGTGCAACGTAAAATACGGCTTCACCACTTTAGTCCTAATTTTTTTACTGCCACAAGTGGTGGATAAGTGAATTACAACCAAGTACCGTTGCTGAAAAAAACAGATATATTACATTCTAAGGGGCGCTCGCGGCCCTATGGTCTAGAAACTCGCAATTAGTATAAACCATCTATTTTAAAATAAAAACACCCAGGCTCCACCTACTTCAACATTATGGTGGGTTGATTTTTCATGCACATTTTTTTGGGCTGATTTTATCTGCCGGTCCATTAAAATAATGCATACATTAAACCGGTCCCCGGTGTAAAAAAATGTCGGGGACCCCTGACCTGCAGTAATTTGATATTAGATTTCATACTTATTCTCATGTTATTCATTTAAAACATAAAAAACTAAATTGTAGAGAGTACCTTGGAGTTAATGATAGATTATTTGGAAAAGGCTGACTCAGGCGTCTTGTTTTGGAATCACAGGTCAGAGTGACATTGTAATTTGAAGTGGAGAGGTTTGAGAGCTGTCGAGAGCCTGCTGACGTACTGCATAACAGTGTGGTACGCCAGCTGCACTGAAGCAGACAAACAGGCGATTCAGAGGGTCATAAAGTCTGCACAAAAAAATCATTGGCTGTCCCCTGCCCTCCCTGAAGGATTTACACAACTCCCGTTGCCTCAACAGAGCAAAAAACATTACCAAGGACAGCACACACCCTGGCTTCCACCTGTTCGACTTGCTACAGGTGCATCAGAGCCAGAACAAACAGGCTCAGAGACAGTTTCTTTCCCAAAGCTGTCACCATGTTGAACTATAACTTAAAATAATAATAATTCACCCCTATACAATATCATGCCCTACTACCCTACTGTGTAATACTACCCTTCGAGTACAATACGTCCGACACTGATTGTTATTTATTACTTCGGTACTCTTGTCTTGTTCTGTATATTGTACGGTATTTTGTACTTCTATAGTGTTTTGTATATTGTACAGGATTGCTTATTATTTTTATTGGATAGTAGTCTGTTCATTTAAATTGTTAGTTTTTCCTTTTTACGTCTTATGTCATTTATTTCACCCCATATTTGTTCCCACTACCGCACCTTAAGTTGGAGTCTTTAATCTCGTTATATGCAAATATAATGACAATAACGTTCATTCATTCATTCATGGAGGTGATGTGACAAGCGTGTACGCGTGTTCTGTTCTTTCCGGACTTTCCATTGCTGCGACACTTTAAACCAGAGTCATGGTTCTGGAAATTGTGTTTGTTTCGGACAAGCTTAAAAGACCCATAGTGTCCAGATGACAGGGATTTCACTAACACGTTCTGATTACGTATTTATTTAACCTGATCATGAACTTGGCAGTGATTTCCCAAGATATCAATATAATTTAGAATATTCGGTAGATATTTAACTATATTTGGAATGCCTCTCCCTCTGGTGTGACGTATTAAACCGACCGAACTGGTGCCTATTTCCCCACATAGACAGTGTGGGTAAAGCCATGTAAAACTATTATTCCGATCAATTAATTGCATGTTTTTGTCACTGTGGAGAGACGAAGACGACGGGAGGTGACGCTCTTTGGCCCGTACCAATATGGAGGCCAGGAGGCGGAGGATGTAGCGGAACGGAGAGGCGGGGCGTACCTGGGGCAACGTCGCCTTAATCCAAGTCAGGTGCGTAACACACACACACCAGGTCTCAATCTGTCCATCTCCTGACAGAATTTAAGAGAGGAGAAGGAGGAAGGAAAGGAGAGAGCAAGGAGAAGGAACCACCCGAGGCGACCGACCACGAGCACAACGAGGACAACGAGCGAGATCCAGACGAGGATGAGGCCCCGCAGCAGACGCACCGAAAAGTGCGCGACGGCAACCAGGTAGAGCCAGCAAGCCAGAAAGTGGTGCGATCGAATGGCAAGAAAATGACATTATTGAAATATTAAAGAGTCAAACCTGTTATGGGGCGTCCTGCATCCAGTGTCATGGCAACCCACACGGTGACTACTGAAAAAGTGACATTGAGAACTCAGGTTTTTGTTAGAATAATTTTATCTCAGTTATCACAAAAACTTGAGAAATGAGATCCCGGTGAGAAGACTAAAAGCTGTCTTTGAACCTACCAAGAAGAAGGCTTGTAAAACTCCACTGTGTAGGATGGGAAGCAACATGAAGGTGTTCTGTTTCTTTCATGTATTGTAATCAACAGAAATATATTGCCTGACCCAAGAACTACAAACGTGGAGAGGAAGCAGGACCAGACTCCCCTTCAGGCACCGCTTCATTGAACTCTTTTTTACAACGTTTTCTGTGAACTGTGGGGAGTGCTCAGAGAGTATGGGGTATCGGACTGTCTTATTGTGGCGGTCCGCTCCCTGTACGATCAGTGCCAGAGCTTGGTCCGCATTGCCGGCAGTAAGTCGAACACATTTCCAGTGAGGGTTGGACTCCGCCAAGGCTGTCCTTTGTCACCGATTCTGTTCATAACTTTTATGGACAGAATTTCTAGGCGCAGTCAAGGCGTTGAGGGGTTCCGGTTTGGTAACCCCAGGATTAGGTCTCTGCTTTTTGCAGATGATGTGGTCCTGATGGCTTCATCTGACCGGGATCTTCAGCTCTCGCTGGATCGGTTCGCAGCCGAGTGTGAAGCGACCGGAATGAGAATCAGCACCTCCAAGTCCGAGTCCATGGTTCTCGCCCGGAAAAGGGTGGAATGCCTTCTCCAGGTTGGGGAGGAGACCCTGCCCCAAGTGGAGGAGTTAAAGTACCTACCTTGTTCACGAGTGAGGGAAGAGTGGATCGTGAGATCGACAGGCGGATCGGTGCGGCGTCTACAGTAATGCGGACGTTGTACCGATCCGTTGTGGTGAAGAAGGAGCTGAGCCGGAAGGCAAAGCTCTCAATTTACCGGTCGATCTACGTTCCCATCCTCACCTATGGTCATGAGCTTTGGGTCATGACCGAAAGGATAAGATCACGGGTACAAGCGGCCGAAATGAGTTTCCTCCGCCGTGTGGCGGTCCTCTCCCTTAGAGATAGGGTGAGAAGCTCTGCCATCCGGGAGGAACTCAAAGTAAAGCTGCTGCTCCTCCACATCAAGAGGAGCCAGATGATGTGGTTCGGGCATCTGGTCAGGATGCCACCCGAACGCCTCCCTAGGGAGGTGTTAAGGGCACGTCCAACCGGTAGGAGGCCACGGGGAAGACCCAGGACACGTTGGGAAGACTATGTCTCCCGGCTGGCCTGGGAACGCCTCGGGATCCCCCGGGAAGAGCTGGACGAAGTGGCTGGGGAGAGGGAAGTCTGGGTTTCCCTGCTTAGGCTGTTGCCCCCGCGACCCGACCTCGGATAAGCGAAAGATGATGGATGGATGGATGGATGGATGTTTACAACCCTCGTTCCTTAGTCGCAGCTGTTGACATGTGGTCAGAGAAAGTCCAAATAAAGGAGGAGGCATACAATTTTTCGCCAGAACGAAAGGACACTGTACAAGGCTACAGATGTCCATGTTTCTCCTCACTGAACCAAATTGAATTATGTCTCTGTTTTATTTTTTGCTTCTGGTCTTGTTTAATAGAGGGCATCAGTGTTTGAACCTGACAGTTTTACATCAGTTTTAAATCGATAGGCATCTAGGCACCGTATTTTGCGCATTTAAAATCATTTCATTTTCTCCAAAATCGACAGAGCGCCTGATATACAGAATAAAGCTTTTGCTGACCAACTTTGAAACAATTTTATTTGGTACATGGTTTAATGATAAGTGTGACCAGTAGATGGCGGTCATACATAAGAGATACTGCAGACTCCAATATGATGGCATGGACTACACTTGCAGACGCGCGCACATTTTCAGGACTTATGCAGATCCCAAATACACATCAGCAGGTACCTGAAGGTAAGAAAAGGTTGTTTTGCATAATATTTCGACACAAACGCCAGGTAATATGTCTGCTAATATGTGCCATTGCGGGATCCTTATACACACACCATAAAACTTGTATGTTTAATGCGCCGACAATCCATCAAGCGGATTGGTAAGCTTCCTAGCTTACCAAAGTTGTACTTAAAACATGTTTTGGAGCACAGTGTGTAATGTTTTATATTCTCAATGGAACATTTAACATTTTGATGTTGTTTACTGCCATCATATTTCAGTCTACACATATCTCTTATGTATGACTGCCATCTACTGGTCACACTTATCATTCCACCATGTACCAAATAAAATTGCTTCAAGGTCAGTAAGAACAACTACAATCATTCCGTGTATAGGGCGCACCGGGTTATAAGGCGCACTGTCGATTTTTAAGAAAATGAAAGGATTTTAGGTTTCTTATAGTCTGAAAATACGGTAAGTGCAATGTTGTCAGCATATAAGGGAGTTTTTAAAACAAGGTCTCTATGGAAATGCTCCCCTCTACCTCAAAGAACTACTCACCCCCAAATCCTCCACACGATATATCCGCTCCAAACAGACTAACCTCCTTAAACCTACAAGGACAAAGCTACGAACTGTGGGAGACCAGGCTTTCTGCTCCGCTTCTCCCAGTCTGTGGAACGCTCTCCCTGACCACCTGAGGGCACCTCAGACTGTGGATGCTTTTAAAAAAGGCTTAAAAACCTTTCTTTTTAAAAAATATTTTTTTATAAATATATGCATACTAGTTCTAGCTATTAGGCTGTTGTAGTTTTTATATTTTATTTATTTTTATTATATTTGTATTATTGTTTTTTTAATACACTGTAGCACTTTGAGGTTTTTTGCTCAATGTAAATTGCTTTTACAAATAAAATATATTATTATTATCATTATTAAGGTAAGGCTTCACAGTGTTCCCTCATCTCCCTCCTCATTCTATCACAGAGCTCGAAACACATTTTATCTTTGCGTCAATGACGTGGAAAGCAGAACTGTGATTAGTTAATGTTTTAATACATGATTTCCGTTATGTGGCCTTACATGTTTTCCTGTGAAAGTACCATTTTTAAATCCAATGCATTTGACCGGAAAAGTAACATTGAGTTAATTCCAGCTCCATCACCAATGTAGATGTTTCTAGGACTGCCACTCTTTTATTTTAATTTGCATATTAAACATTTTTGAACACTGACTCTTATCCACACGCATATTACGTGCTTTGCTTGAAGAAGAGCAGGTAAAATATTCAGTGTTTCATTTGAAATTTTATCACAATCATATTCCCACTGCAGCCCATTTCTGCTCTGATAAGACTGTAATGCCAAATTTCCCCCTGACATTCCCACTGCCCCCCGTGGTGCACTGTTAGTTCCGGTCTTGTAAGGAACCCGAGTTGGAGGAAGGTCTGCAAGGTCCTATCTTGCCGATTGTATTGTACCATATGTCCCGGCAAGAAATCTGCGTTCAAAAGAACTCCGGCTTATTAGTGATTCCCAGAGCCCAAAAAAAGTCTGCGGGCTATAGAGCGTTTTCTATTCGGGCTCCAGTACTATGGAATGCCCTCCCGGTAACAGTTAGGGATGCACTTAAGTCCCATCTAGAAACTCATTTGTATACTCTAGCCTTTAAATAACCCCCTTTTTAGACCAGTTGATCTGACGTTTTTCATTTCTCCTCTGCCCCCCTCTCCCTGTTGGAGGGGGGTAACAGGTCCGGTGGCCATGGATGAAGTGATGGCTGTCCAGAGTCGAGACTCGCGGTGGACCGGTCGCATGTGCATGGGTTGGGGACATCTCTGCGCTGCTGACCCGTCCCCGTTCGGGATTGTCCCCTGCTGGCCCCACTATGGACTGGACTCTCACTATTATGTTAGATCCACTATGGACTGGACTTGCACAATATTATGTTAGACCCACTCAACATCCATTGCATCCGGGCTCCCCTGGGATGCAATGGACCACATCTGTGGTCTTCTCCAAAGGTTTCTCATAGTCATTCACATTGACATCCCCTGGGTTGTGAGTTTTTCCTTGCCCTTATGTGGGTTCTGAACCGAGGATGTCGTGCTGGCTTGTACAGCCCTTTGAGACACTTGTGATATAAGGTTATAAAAATAAACATTGATTGACATTGATTGATTGAATTGTATGTTTTAGTCTTGTTATATTTGTGATTTTGTACTAAAAACAAAGTATTGAACACTTTTTTTCGATGAACCCATGCATTAAAATTAATTTAAGTGACTAAAATGTAGAGAAAATGTTTCAGTTGGTGTCATTCTAGTTTAGGAAAATATATTCCCACACCGGCCGGACTAATACAATTGTGGCATTAATATTTGAAATTCAAGACAACTTCAAATTGTTTTTGTTTTGTTTTACTAGGGCTGAAAATAGAACAAGCACGGTCTTAAAATGTACATACTACAACTAATCCTCTTGGCAAAACACTTCAAGTTATTTGAAAGTTCTGAAGGAAAAAATTTGTGGCGTTTAAAAAAAACACCATGAAGAACACAAATAAATTCTACTTTGTCTCAGTGTTTTAAAAAAGAAATTAAACTTTAAGTACTTCCTGTTCAGCATTCACATGTTGGCAGTTCACTATCAAATACGTGATTGGAAAAGCAACCGAGTGTTTCATCAAACCGCCGCATTGGTGGCATCCACGACTGCCACAACACATTCATTTATCATCATTCAAATATTACAATTACAATATAATCAAAACATTTGTCCACATAAAAATACACCATAATAGCCAAATTAAAGGTAACATAACTACAAACTTAACCAATGTCAACATGTTAGATTTAAGCATATAATAAAATAGAATAAATAAAATAAATAAATGGGTTGTACTTGTATAGCGCTTTTCTACCTTCAAGGTACTCAAAGCGCTTTGACACTACTTCCACATTTACCCATTCACACACACATTCACACACTGATAAGTACTGCAATAAGGTGGCAACTTGTCCAGGGTATACTCTGCCTTCCACCGGAATGCAGCTGAGATATGCTCCAGCACCCCCAGGGACCCCAAAAGGGACAAGCGGTAGAAAATGGATGGATAAAATAGAAAAAAAATACAAATGTAGAAACACACATTTTTACAATGGAGTTCAGGGTGCTGGTATAGCTCGGTTGGTAGAGCGACTGTGCCAGCAACTTGAGGGTTGCAGGTTCGATCCCTGCTTCCGCCATCCTAGTCAATGCCGTTGTGTCCTTGGGCAAGACACTTTACCCATCTGCTCCCAGTGCCACCCATACTGGTTTAATTGTAACTTAGATATTGTGTTTCACTATGTAAAGCGCTTTGAGACACTTTAGGAAAAAGCGCTATATAAATATAATTTAATTCAATTCAACAACAAAGGTGATGGTCAGGTTAACTTAAATCTTTGCATTTTACCGTTTCGTTATGCTATCACTTGAGTGGATAATTCAGAATTAAAGAAGCAGCTGATTGCTTGCACCTGCGCTAATTGGAGTCGGGGCAGCCAATCCAGAGTGGGCTTAAAGTCAGCTGACAGGTCATCTTGAAACACTGTCATGTGTGACGTGGGTTACACTTGAATTGCTATTGCGACATCCAGTGGAAACTTTTAGAACTGCATTAAAAAATTGCAGGTCAAGGTCTTGCTGGCCGGATTAAACCTGTTTGCGGGCCTGAAAACCTCCTGTTCTCACCGTCCACCTTCTGTTTAGCCATTTTTGGGTAAGGGGATTGCTGAAAGTTGACATCTGCCCTAAATCCTGATGAATAATGAAGCCGAGGTCCACTTGAGTTCACAGGCTACCGTTGCATTGTGGGGGTTGGAGTATTGGTGTGTGCAAAACAGCAGCAGGCGGGTGTGGCCAGCAGGCCAGATTTAATACTAATCATATATCATCCCGGGAGTCATTGATAATTCATTCCCGCCGATCCTCCAGATCGGGCCCGCCGGCCTTGACTTTGACACAGCTGAATTGAATCAATCAAATCAATCAATACTATTTGCATTTTCTAGAGCATAGAGTTTCAGCAAGTTGTCTCCACCTATTCCGGTCCCCTGTGGTTCTCTTCACCTCATGCCACGGGGTGTTGGCTCTGCCTAGATCCTCCAGGAGAGCCGTGGCCTTTCCCTCCGTCCCTTCCCTTGAGGGTTCTGTTCAACGGCAGCTCCGGTGATGGATGTTGGGAGGTTCCCGAAGAGTGTGGCCAATCCATCTCCACTTCCTTCTACCGATTGTAACGTCGACTGGCTCCTGACCGGTTTTTACTGGCAGTTCCCGGATACTGATTTTCTTAGGCCTTCCCAAAATGCAGCGTAGTTTTGAGTTAACGAAGGCCTGGAATTTCTTGATGTTGAGTTGTGTCAGGCCCCACATTTCGCAGCCGTTTAGTCGGATGGACTTCATGTTAAATTCAAGGATCAATCAATGTTTGTTTATGCCATAAATCACATGTGTCTCAAAGGGCTGCACAAGCCACGGCGACATTCTCGGTTCAGATCCCACATAAGGGCAAGGAAAAACTCACAACCCAGTGGGATGTCAATGTGAATGACTATGAGAAGCCTTGGATAAGACTGTGAATTTGGGTGATCCCCCCTCTCTAGGGGAGACCGGATGCAATGGACGTCGGGTGGCTCTAGCATGATATTGGAAAAGTCCAGTCCATAGTGGATCCAACATAATAGTGAGAGTCCAGTCCATAGTTGGGCCAGCAGGAAACCATCCCGAGTAGAGACGGGTCAGCAGCGCAGAGATGTCCTCAACCGATGCACAGGGGAGCCATCCACACCGGGTCCCGACTCTGGACAGCCAGTACTTCATCGAAGATCAGTGATTTGGTTTTGGTGGAGATGTTCCCGGACCTCCAGACTGATTTTATCAGGGCCATTGCAATCTTGGCCTTCCACATCCACATTCAGCGTATTTTTATTTTCTCGCGAAGGAAACAAGAGCAAACACAGAAAGAAATATTGATTAAAAATACAACAACTATTTTGTGTAATACTATGTTCAAAGTCTATGTTTCTCTCCGGCACTCATCGAGGGTGGACGCTCCCCTTTCCTCTCCTTCTTGCTTCTTTGTATTGTCTTAACCTTTTTGTTGCCTCTTTTTGCACTGCTCCCCAAATCTAAACATTGGAACTATTTAACTGGCCTCAAAAAAATTTACAAGATTTTAAGTTTGGGGGAACCTGCTTGTCGTGACGGAGCGGTTGTTGCTGGACACATCACGGACCCTTGGGAGAAGAAGGAGTGCCGCGTGCCTGGCGACCCTTTTCAGTCGACCTACCTATGCGGGATTATGACAACAGGACATCTGCTGATTGGAGAAAGTGTTGCTCTGGTTTGTCGACAAATTGGAAGTTTTTGCTAGCACCCTTCAAAGTACCCCAAAGCTGCCAGAAATGATTGGAGGATGCGGGAAGAACTGTGGACTGTCTGCCCCGCGGGTTTTTGAGGACCAGTCAACCAGGCAACCCGCGGCTCCGGAGCCGTATACGGCTCCGGAGCCGTATGCGGCTCTTTGGCGACCCCCCTGATTATTTCGGGAGGTTTCCGGATTTTGGTGCCTCCCCCGGAAATCACCCGGGGTTAACAATCTCCGATTTTGACCAGGACTACAATATTGAGGGCATGCCGTGATGGCTATTCTTCCAACGTCCTCTACAACATGTCATCGCGCCCGCTTTTACACCATGCTACCTGCGTGCCGGCTGGACGCATGCATTTCACTGCTTCAGTAATCATACGTACGAGACTGGAATACATACCTGCTCAACAGCCATACAGGTTACACTGAAAGTTGTGATATAAACAACTTTTACACTCTTACTAATATGCGCCACACTCCAAACCCACACCAAACAAGAATGACATACACATTTCGGGGGAACATCCCCACAGTAACACAATATAAAAAGAACAGAACAAATACCCAGAATCCCATGCATCCCTATACGTCGAAGTTGTTTATATCACAACCTTCAGTGTGACCTGTATGGCTGTTGAACAACTATACCTTGCAGTCGTGAGTCATATACAACATGTTACTGTGCTGGCAAGCCGTTAGTACATGTTGTAGAACGCGTCAAAGGCAGTGCCTTCATAGCACGCCCTTATTAATGTTATCTGGGTGAAATTCGGCAAAAAATTCGAAAACAAATATTTCCTTTTATCCAGGAAAGCTAAAAGGAGAAGGGGTATGCTGCCTGCACCTCATCCCCGCCTCACAAACCAACCACGCCCCTATCTCCCGAATTCGGAGGTCTCAAGGTCGGCAAGTATGTCTACTGGTCACACTTATCATTAAACCATGTAGCAAATAAAATTGCTTTGAGGCCAGTAAGCACAACCAGAATTATGTCGTACATTAGGCGCACCGGGTTATGAGGTGCACTGTCGACTTTTGAGAAAATGGAAATATTTTAAGTGCGGTTTGTAGTCCGAACAATACTGTTTATTTACCTTTATTTAGAGCTTTTTGTTTCGTGACTCAAAGCATTGAGGAACCCGTTATCTGCATTGAAGCTACATTTGTTTGCACCATTGTGGGTGGCACTGGGAGCAAGGTGGTTGAAATGTTTTGCCTAACCCAGGGGTCAGCAACCTGCCACGGCTCTTTAGCGGCGCCCTTAGATTTTTCAAAAATGTATAGAAATGGACAAAAAAAAATGGTGTGAAAAATATGTTTTTTGTTGTAATATGGTTTCTGTAAGAGGACAACACGACACAAATTTGACAAATTTTTAGAAAGCCCGCTGTTGAGTAAGTTTAAGTTTATGCTTCCCTGATGGGAGTATTTGGCAAGCGCCGTTTTGTCCTACTAATTTCAGCGGCCCCTTGAACTCACCGTTGTGTGGACTGTGTTTGTATCCATAACTTTCTCAGACACTGTGTTTTATGCCAGTCTCATTTTGTCCACCAAACGTTTTATACTGTGCAGGAATGCACAAAGGTAAGTTTTGTTGATGTCATTGCATGACTGCAAGCTAATTGATGCAAACATGCAGTTTAGGCTAGCTGTATGTACATATTGCATCATCATGCCTCGTGTGTAGGTATATCTGTGCTCATTTAATTGTGTGTTTAGTTTAATTTTCCATCTTTCATCACACATTACCTGTTCTATATTTATATAGCGCTTTTCTCTAGTGACTCAACGCACTTTACATTGTGAAACCCATTATCTAAGTTACATTTAAAGCAGTGTGGGTGGCACTGGGAGCAGGTGGATATAGCGTTTTGCCCAAGGACACAACGGCAGTACCGTATTTCCTTGAATTGCCGCCAGGGCGCTAATTAATTTAAAACCTCTTTTCACTCCGGCGTTTACCAAAGGCATGCGGTAAATTTAGGCCTGCGCTTATACATTTGAGTGTGATGTAAGGATACCATTATGAAAAGCACATTTAATTAAAAAAATAATAATTATTATGGTCATACCTTTACTTATAAATGAAGTCCATGCACAGCTCCTTCAAAAGCATCAATAACTTGTTTATAGAAGTCTTCCTTATCTTTCTTCTTTTTTAAAACTCTCTCTGTCTCGATGGAGATCTTCTTTTATTACCTCCTGCTTCTAGTGAAAGTCCAGTTTAGAAAACTGTTTTAATTTAGATATGTAATCCTCCATGTTAAATGTGCAAGTGAGAGGAAAAGATAAACGATCGCTGCTAACTGTTGCTGCTTGTTGTCACTTCTTCAGCAGCCGAGTAGTCGCAAGAAGGATCACTAGCGCCCTCTACCACCAGGAAGCGGGAGTCATTTGATGACTCATATTTGACACACGGAGCTACGGTATGTTAATAAAACATAGCTGCTTACTTTTCTTTTTAGTATATTCAATGGCTTAGACCTTAAATCCTACTGAATAGCTCCTAATCATTTTCCTTTATACAATTTCAAATGATTGAAATCATCCTCCTCAATTTTGAAAATGATGACAGGTGAAGTGTCACTCGTGACGTGAAGAGTTTGACCCGGCGGAAATTCCAGGCATATGCTATTTATTTTGCGAAAATAGTTTGACCCGCCGTTAATCCTGAGCCGCCGGTAATGCTAAGCATGCGCTAATTATTTTACGAAACGAGTTTGACCCGGCAGTAATTCTAGGCAGGCGCATACTATATACCCGGCGGGATATAAGGAAATACGGTAACTAGGATGGCAGAAGCGGGGATCGAACCTGGAACCCTCAAATTACTGGCACGGCCATTCTACCAACCGAGCTATACCGCCCGGGTATGTAATCTGTATGTAATATTGGCTGCATTTCTGATGTTGTGTGCCATGTTGTTCCAGACCACAGCAAACATTACTTAGTTTGCAAAGATTGTAATTGATCCATCAGAACAGGGGTCGGCAACCCGCGGCTCCAGAGCCGCTTGCGGCTGTTTGGCAACTCTGATGCGACTCAGCTGCATATCGCCGATCCCCCAGACTGTAACAGGGGGATTCCGGATTTCGGTGCCTCTCTCAGAAATCACCTGGGGTCAACGTTCTCCGAATTTCACTCGGACTACAACATTGAGGGTTTGCCGTGATGGCTTTACTTTTAATGTCCTCTACAACATGTCATCGCGCCTGCCTTTCACGCAATGCTATCTGCGTGCCGGCCGCACGCATGCTTGTCAGTCCAGCAACATGTTGTATGTGGCTTCCGCAGATACACGTACACGACTGCAAGGCATACTGGGTGATACAGGTTACACTGAAGGTTGTGATATAAACAACTTTAACACTCTTACTAATATGCACCACACTGTGAACCCACACCAAACAAGAATGACAAACACATTTTGGGAGAACATCCTCACAGTAACACAACATGAACGCAACCCAACAAATACCCAGAATCCCATGCATCCATGACTATTACAGGCTATATTTTACACCCCTCTGTGCTCTGTGGTTGAGGTGGGCGGGGTTGTTGGGGGTGCGGGGGTGTATAATATAGCCTGGACGAGTCATGGATGCATGGGATTCTGGGTAATTATTATGTTGCGTTTAGTTTGTGTTATTGTGAGGATGTTCTTCCAAAATGTGTTTTTCATTCTTGTTTGGTGTGGGTTCACAGTGTGGCGCATATTAGTAAGAGTGTTAAATGTGTTTCTATCACAACCTTCAGTGTAACCTGTATGGCTGTTGACTATATGCCTTGCAATCTCGTACGTGTGACAATAATAGCAGCTTGATGCATGCGTCCGGCCGGCACGCAGATAGCATGGTGTAAAGGCGGGCGATGACATGTTGTAGAGGACGTTAAAAGTAAAGCCATCACGGCACGCCCTCAATATTGTATTACGAGTGAAAATCGGAGAATGTTAACCCCAGGTGATGTCCGGGAGATGCATCAAAATCCGGAAACCCCCTGAAATGTTCGGGGGGGGTCGGCAATTTTTCACATTGCAGCTTTGCCATATGCAGCTGAGCCACGTCAGAGTGGCCAAAGAGCCGCAGGTTGCAGACCCCTGCATTAGAAGAAGACAGCCTGCCGTTTCATTTAACTTGAACACACATCTATACTTTTGACCATTCTCAGACAGATATTTCAAGGAGTTATCTCACCCTCTGAGAAGTTGTACTAAATGCAAAAATGCTAATATAGCTAATATAGACACTAACACTTACATAATGTTTTTAATTTCTTGCGGCTCCAGACCGATTACTTTTTTGTATTTGTGGTCCAATATGGGTCTTTCAACATTTTGGCTCTTTCCCCCCAGTTAGGTGACGTTCCACGTCCCAAGAGCTAGCTTCTGTAGTCGAGGATCGGACCGCCAAGTGCCCTGCCTTTGGCTGCCGCCCAGCTCACATTGCACCCGACCTCTATGGCCCCTGCTATGGGTGGTGAGCCCATTGGAGGGGTGACCCACGTTGCCTCTTCGGGCTGTGCCCGGCCACCAGGCGCTCGCCATCGTGCCCCACCTCCGGGCCTGGTTCCAGAGGAGGGCCCCGGTGACCCGCGTCCGGGCGAGGGAAATCTGGGTACATGTTTTGTCTTCTTCATAGAGGTCTTCGAGCTGCTCTTTGTCTGACCCCTCACCTAGAACCTGTTTGCCTTGGGAGACCCTACCAGGGGGCATAAAGACCCCGGACAACATAGCTCCTAGGATCATTGGGACACGCAAACTCCTCTACCACGATAAGGTGGCAGCTCAGAGAGGAGCCAGATGAGGTGGTTCGGGCATCTGGTCAGGATGCCACCCGAACACCTCCCTAGGGGGGTGTTTAGGGCACGTCCAACTGGTAGGAAGCCACGGGGAAGACCCAGGACACGTTGGGAAGACTATGGCTCCCGGCTGGCCTGGGAACGCCTCGGGATCCCCAAGGAAGAGTTGGACGAAGTGGCTGTGGAGAGGGAAGTCTGGGTTTCCCTGCTTAGGCTGTTGCCCCCGCGACCCAACCTCAGATAAGCGGAAGAAGATGGATGGATGGATGGTTTGCCGACCCCTGTTCTAGGACACGAATGCAGTAACTCGGATGGCAAAAGCTGGATTCCAATCAGGCTGTTCGACAAAGTCAATGTTGGGTTGACGGTAGAGATCTTAAATGGACGTAGCGCAACTTCTAAAAAGCCTCTCCAACTCTCCGGATTGATGCAACAAATTGCTTCAACAAACGTCGCCCTCAAATTCTGGCATGAGTTGAAAAGTAACATAGTTTTTTTTTTTTCATGAACCACTTTGAGTCCTTGAGATCCAATAAGGACTTTGATGATGGTGGCGTATCTCATTTAAAAAAAAGCCAGAAAACCTTGAGATGAGTTCATTGAAACACCACAAAACATTTCCAGCGCAGTCCTTCCTCATTATATATTTAGAGTGCCAGGACTTTCATTACAACATCGCCCGAGGCAAACAGCAAGGTACCAAACAGCTTTCTTATTTTATGTCCTTCAAGCAAATGCACAGCAGGGTTGGCTTACCCCCCAACCCCCCACCCCACCCCCACATCCCCCGTCCCTCAGACCCTCCCCAGCTTCCCTTCCATTTTATCACTAATAATAAATAATTTATCAATGCATCGGCTCGTTATCTCAGAGGAATCATTACAGTGATGAATTACACGGAAAGGTAGTGTAAAGCTTTGACCTTGTAAGACAAGGCGGCGTTATTGTGATGCCGTTTGGAAAATGCTGCTATGGAAAAACAAACAAATGAGGCGTTTAAAAGTGATGCCTTTTTTCGGGGAGTGGGGGTGTTTGGAATTAATCTGATTCTACTGCCGCCAAAGTTTTTTAAAAAAAGTGGTTCATCCTACCGACGTGCGAATTAATGAACGAGTCGTAAAAATCCCGCAAATTGGTCCACTCACTGGGTTTCATCTTAAATAACTCATCCAATATTACCGATAGCTAAATTACAAAAGAAAACCTGGTAATATATCATCAATTGTGCAAATTTTTACCCGAATTGCATTTGAGTACCATATTTTCCGGACTTAAAATATTTTTATTTTCTCAAAACTCGACAATGCGCCTTGTAACCTAATGTACGGAAATATTCTGGTTTTGCTTACCGACCTCAAAGCAATTTTATTTGGTACATGGGGAATGTATAAGTTTGATCGGTAGATGGCAATCAAACATAAGAGGTATGTATAGACTGCAATATAAATGGGTTGTACTTAAATAGCGCTTTTCTACCTTCAAGGTACTCAAAGCGCTTTGACACTACTTCCACATTTACCCATTCACACACTGATGGAGGGAGCTGCCATGCAAGGCGCTACTCAGCACCCATCAGGAGCAAGGGTGAAGTGTCTTGCTCAGGAGACAACGGACGCGACGAGGTTGGTACTAGGTGGGAATTGAACCAGGGACCCTCGGGTTGCGCACGGCCTCTCTCCCACTGCGCCACGCCGTCGCATGATGGCAATGTGACTCAGGTAAACAAGACCAACATTTTATATGTTCCATTGAAAATATAGAACATTACACACGGCGCTTTCAAAATGCTTTAGTACGACTTTGGTAAGCTATGAAGCCGCACCGCTTAAAAGATTGTCAGCACATTAAACATACAAGTATTATTATATTGTGTATAAGGTAAGACACTATCTGCCGTTTTATCTTACCTTCTGGTACCTGCTGATCTCTATTTGGGATCTGCATAAATCCTGAAAAATTGCTCGTGTCCGCCTTTGTAGTTTGTGTTAACACCGTAGTCCATAAGCTCCTTCTTTTCCTCTATCTTCTTGTTGTAATATATTCATCCTCCACTATTGCCAATTCTAATATAAATTATTGTAAAGTTCTTACTTATATCTGTCAGTAAACTCACCATGAAAGCGCTAAAACATACCTGTGTTGTGAGTTTATATTATTCACCCAAGGAACTTAAGTTATTTAGTTATTATTTAGTTAATTCCGAATGAGGAAATGCTGCTTGGTTTAAGTAAAACTTAAATCTCATTAAAATGGTTACACCGCTACAACAACGCCACCTAAATAGGACCGCCCAAAAAACGGCGTATCCAGAAGCGACTGTCAGAGATGATCTGTAAAACAAAATATAGCGTATTTCCTTGAATTGCTGCTGGTCAAACTCGCTTCGCAAAATAATTAGCGCATGCTTAGTATTACCGCCAGGTCAAACTTGTGACGTCACGAGTGACACTTCCCCTGTCATCATTTTTAAAATGGAGGAGGCTGATTTCAATACCGGTAATTTGAAATCACATAAAGGGAAGAAGATTAAGAGCTATTCAGTAGGATTTAAGGTCCAAGCTATTGAATACCGGTCTGCTAAAAAGAACATCAAGCAGCTATGTTTTATTAATATACCGGTCCGACAGACAGGCAGGGCACGCTGGAGCCCGCCCCAATATGGCGGCGAGGGCGAACAAGCGGAGAGGAGGAGCGGAAGAGCGACCTGGACTGAGGTTTTATTAAAAAATAAACAAAGTCAAACTGCTCAAGCCATGTCCTTCCTTGGTGGTCCTGGGAACCCTCAAGACGATGGCTTGAGACCATCACAATATGTGTGTCAAATATGAGTCATTAAAAGACTCCTGGATGTAACACTCCTATGCTGGCTATGTTAACAATCAGGCTGAAATAAAGCATGTTGCAGTCCTAAATACCCAGCGTTTTATTTATACAATAACACTTCCTGGATGGCGGCAAGGAGGCGGCAACGGCGAGCAAGCAGAGAGGAGAAGCGGAAGAGTGACCTGGACTGAGGTTTTATTGAAAAATAAACAAAGTCAAACTGCTCAAGCCATGTCCTTCCTTGGTGGTCCTGGGAACCCTCAAGACGATGGCTTCAGACCGTCACAATATGTGTGTCAAATATGAGTCATTAAAAGATTCCTGGTGCTGGCTAGGTAAACAATCGGGCTGAAATAAAGCATGTTCCAGTCCTGAATACCCAGTGTATTATTTATACAATAACACTTCCTGGTGGCAGCGGTGGGATAAAGAGATCACCCACAGAGCAGAACGAGAGCGGGAGTTGCCCGGGGATAATTCTGTCGTCGCCTGCACTTGAGGAGCAGAGCTAACTGATAGCAGCGGTCTGATAGCAGTTTTCTAAACTGGACTTTTAATCAAAGCAGGAGGTAATAAAGGAAGATCTCCATCGACACAGAGAGACTTTTAAAACTGAAGAAAGATAAGGAAGACTTCTATAAACAAGTTATCGATGCTTTTGATCAGAAGGAGCTGGCATGGACTTTATTTATAAGTAAAAGTAAGACCATAATAACCTTTTTTTTTATTAAATGTGCTTTTCACGATGGTATCCTTACATCACACTCAAATGTTTACTGCATGCCTTTGGTAAGTGCCGGAGTGAGAAGAGGTTTTAAATTAATTAGCGCCCCGGCTGCAATTCAAGGAAATACGGAATGCAACATGTTGACCAAAGAACCACCATTAGATGTTATGTAGACTACAAGAAAGTGTTTTCCATTTAGAAAAGATGTTAAATAATATAACTCATTTAATGCGCCCCAAAATTTGGAGTGCTTTATATATAATAAAAGATCAAAAATAGACAATTCATTTGCAGTGAACCTTATAATCCGGTGCGCCCTATGGTCCGGAAAATACGGTAATTTCAGGGCGGGTTTTGTGCATGCACTTTGACCAGTGAATCAATACATTTCAGTGAGTGACTTAAAATAGCTCAAGTCGCGAAAAATGATCAGGTTCAACGTCGCTAGTTGATTCAGTCTTATCGAATTTGTAGTCAACTATTTAAAGTTGAGCTACATCCATGACAATCTCTTCCATCAACCCAATATTGACATTGAATCAGGGGTTCGGAACATCCAAGGAATTATGAAATAAACATTTATTTTTTCCTCCAGACAACAAATTTCCCCCCCCAAAAAAGATTTCCAAACAAAAGAAAACCCTAAGAAGACTTACAAAGATTGGTAATAAATAGATATGACCCGGTGTGGATGAACTTGACTGGCCTGCACAGAGTCCTGATCTGAACCCGATAGGAAACCTTTGGGATGAATTAGAACGGAGACAGAGACTTTTATTTTGTTAGTACAGGCGGGATAGAGCTGCACTTTTATTGTGAAGACGGGAACCGTGCAGTCGGGCTTTAGGGTTTGGACGGCAAGTGAGTCTGATTCCCGCCTTCCTGTTGGTCGTGTTTATTTTTCTTAATACTGAGCTTGCTGCAGCCAATCAAGTGTTGAAAGTGATGTTGTAGTGGACATCGATGATCGCTGATTTTTAGGTTTATTTTTTCAATCTCTGGCTCGCAATTTACATAATGTGTACCCCTGGTGTGTTGGATACAATGAAACACAATTGAACATATAAATCAGGGGTTGGCAAATAGTCAACAGCCATACAGGTTACACTGAAGGTTGTGATATAAACAACTTTAACACTCTTACTAATATGCACCACACTGTGAACCCACACCAAACAAGAATGACAAACACATTTCGGGAGAACATCCTCAGAGTAACAAAATAAACGCAACATAACAATTACCCAGAATCCCATGCATCCATGACTATTCCAGGCTGTATTTTACACCCCTTCGTGCGTCGGTTGAGGTGGGCAGCGTGATGCATGTGTCCGGCCGGCACGCAGATAGCATGGTGTAAAGGCTGGCGATGACATGTTGTAGAGGACGTTAAAAGTAAAGCCATCGCCCTCAATATTGTAGTACGAGTTAAAATCGGGTGATGTCCGGGAGATGCACCAAAATCCGGAAACCCCACGAAACGATCGGGGGGTCGGCGATTATGCACATTGCAGCTGAGCCAAATGCAGCTGATCCACATCAGAGTGGCCCAAGAGCCGCGGGTTGCCGACCCCTGATATAAATGCTTATCTTGTCCATTATACTCGTACTTTAAGATATCTTAAAACTAGCCCCTACTAGGGTTGTCCTGATACCAAAGCCATTGTTTTTGGTTACAAAACAGTTCAAAAGACAAGGTCGGTTCCGAAAAGAGGTTTGTAAAAGAGTTAAAAAAAGAGGTTCGTGAAAGATTTCAAAAAAGCGGTGCCTTGAGGGGACTCAGGCCCTGCTTCCTCTCCGCTTTGTAGTTCTTGGGTCAAGACAATATCTTTCTGTTGATTACAATACATGAAAGAAACAGAACACCTTCATGTTGCTTCCCATCCTACACAGTGGAGTTTTACAAGCCTTCTTTTAGGTAGGTTCCCAGACATGTTTATGCTTCTCGCTGGAAACTCGTTGAACCACATGAAATAAACAGAACACCTTCATGTTGCTTCCCATCCTACACAGTGGATGGGAAGCATTGTGTTTCAATGAGTTTCCGGCGAGAAGCAAACACATGTCTTGGAACCTACCTAAAAGAAGGCTTGTAAATCTCCACTGTGTAGGATGGGAAGCAACATGAAGGTGTTCTGTTTATTTCATGTATTGTAATCAACAGTAAGATATTGTCCTGACCCGAGAACTACAAAGCGGAGAGGAAGCAGTCCCCTCAAGGCACCGCTTTTTTGAACTCTTTTACAAACTCTTTTACGGACCTCCTCTCTTTAAGAAGGGGGGACCAGAGGGTGTGTTCCAACTATCGTGGGATCACACTCCCCAGCCTTCCCGGTAAGGTTTATTCAGGTGTACTGGAGAGGAGGCTACGCCGGATAGTCGAACCTCGGATTCAGGAGGAACAGTGTGGTTTTCGTCCTGGTCGTGGAACTGTGGACCAGCTCTATACTCTCGGCAGGGTTTTTGAGGGTGCATGGGAGTTTGCCCAACCAGTCTACATGTGCTTTGTGGACTTGGAGACGGCATTCGACCGTGTCCCTCGGGAAGTCCTGTGGGGAGAGCTCAGAGAGTATGGGGTATCGGACTGTCTTATTGTGGCGGTCCGCTCCCTGTACGATCAGTGCCAGAGCTTGGTCTGCATTGCCGGCAGTAAGTCGAACACATTTCCAGTGAGGGTTGGACTCCGCCAAGGCTGTCCTTTGTCACCGATTCTGTTCATAACTTTTATGGACAGAATTTCTAGGCGCAGTCAAGGCGTTGAGGGGTTCCGGTTTGGTAACCGCAGGATTAGGTCTCTGCTTTTTGCAGATGATGTGGTCCTGATGGCTTCATCTGACCGGGATCTTCAGCTCTCGCTGGATCGGTTCGCAGCCGAGTGTGAAGCGACCGGAATGAGAATTAGCACCTCCAAGTCCGAGTCCATGGTTCTCGCCCGGAAAAGGGTGGAATGCCATCTCCGGGTTGGGGAGGAGACCCTGCCCCAAGTGGAGGAGTTCAAGTACCTAGGAGTCTTGTTCACGGGTGGGGGAAGAGTTGATCGTGAGATCGACAGGCGGATCGGTGCGGCGTCTTCAGTAATGCGGACGTTGTACCGATCCGTTGTGTTGAAGAAGGAGCTGAGCCGGAAGGCAAAGCTCTCAATTTACCGGTCGATCTACGTTCCCATCCTCACCTATGGTCATGAGCTTTGGGTCATGACCGAAAGGATAAGATCACGGATAAAAGCGGCCAAAATGAGTTTCCTCCGCCGTGTGGCGCGGCTCTCCCTTAGAGATAGGGTGAGAAGCTCTGCCATCCGGGAGGAACTCAAAGTAAAGCCGCTGTTCCTTCACATCGAGAGGAGCCAGATGAGGTGGTTCGGGCATCTGGTCAGGATGCCAACCGAACGCCTCCCTAGGGAGGTGTTTAGGGCACGTCCAACCGGTAGGAGGCCACGGGGAAGACCCAGGACACGTTGGGAAGACTATGTCTCCCGGCTGGCCTGGGAACGCCTCGGGATCCCCCGGGAAGAGCTAGAGGAAGTGGCTGGGGAGAGGGAAGTCTGGGTTTCCCTGCTTAGGCTGTTGCCCCCGCGACCCGACCTCGGATAAGTGGAAGAAGATGGATGGATGGATTTATGGACCTCTTTTCGGAACCGACCTTGTCTTTTAAACTGTTTTGTAACCAAAAACGATAACTTGTGATAACTTGTATCAAATTATTCCAACAAACGCATTGCACACTTTTTCTTCTGCAACCATCCAAAAAGGAAAAGTACAGAGTGACTCAGTGAACCGTCCCTGTCCGTGACCCGGCACGTCCCTCCCGCAGCCATTCTTTTGTAAAAAAAAAAAAAGTAGACGAAGTTCCAAAGTGCGCTCTCGCTGAATGGATGATTTGTCCTGGATGAGGCCGAGATGAGAAGTCTATAATGGCTCCCAGCGCGGCAATCACAACTTGGCCTGAATGCGCAGGAAGCCGTGCCACCGGCGTGGGTCTAGTCCAAGCAACTCTATTCAAATGACTCCAGCCAAGTCTCCCCGGAGAGGCGACTCAAATGAGCCTGTTAGCCTTTGAACGAGTCGGAGAGGAAAACAGGACATGTCAACCAAGGGAGAAATCAACAGGGGAGGAAGGAGGAAAAAAAAAAAAAAACAGCGTTTGTTTCCGCCTGGGGGAGCTGCACTAGCTACTTTTCATGGCTCTCGACTGCACTGATTTGACAGTCAATCCTGATCCCTCCCAAAATACTTTTACTTTTAATGAATGAGAGGCAACTTCACATAGTTTTATGTCAAATTTGTCTGTGGGATTAGAACTTTGGTGTTCTCTGTTCCGATTCCCCTGCGACACACACACACACACACACACACACACACACACACACACACACACACATTAATGTATTTAGTACCTTCTGGAGACCTCTGAAAAAAGGTGTAAAGTCAGCTGTTCACCTGGCAGGTTTTTTCGGGGCTGAATAGGGAAGTTCTTCTTTAATCATATATTGTTGCCTTTACTCCTGTCAATTTTTACTTTTGTATGCATATTAAAACAACAAAAAATCCTGACTTTGGAGCAATGTTCACAGACTCTAGTATTTGGCTCTCTATTTGATGCAATGGTTTCTGTATTGGGACCATGATTTTGGTCTTAACTTGTTCACTGTTCTTCACATGGAAGGTACATTTTCTGGTTGATATACGAAGAATGGTAGATGTACAAGAATCCCCCCAAAACACACGCATGATTGTATTTCTTACCTTCTTTGGACCTCCGAAAAAAAGGCCTAATGTCAGCTGTTCACCTTGCAGGTTTTTTCGGGGCTGAATAAGGAAGTTCTTCTTTTATCATATATTGCTAGCTTTACACGTGTCAATATTTACTTTTGTATGCACATTAAAACAACAAAAAATCCTGACTTTGGAGCAATGTTCACAGACTCTAGTATTTGGCTCTCTATTTGATGCAATGGTTTCTGTATTGGGACCATGATTTTGGTCTTAACTTGTTCACTGTTCTTCACATGGAAGGTACATTTTCTGGTTGATATATGAAGAATGGTAGATATACAAGAATACACAAAAAAACACACACATTATTGTATTTCGTACCTTCTTGGGACCGCCGAAAAAAAGGCCTAAAGTCAGCTGTTCACCTGGCGTTTTTTTCAGTGATGACTAAGCAAGTTCTTCTTTAGCTGCCAGTTTTGTTTTACCTGCCTTTGCACCTGTCAATGTTTACTTTTGTATGCACATTAAATCAACAAAAAATCCTGACTTTGGAGCAATGTTCACAGACTCTAGTATTTGGTTCTCTATTTGATGCAACAGTTTCTATATTGGGACCATGATTTTGGTCCTAACTTGTTCACTGTTCCACACATGGAAGGTACATTTTCTGGTTGATATATGAAGAATGGTAGATATACAAGAATACACACAAAAACACACACATTATTGTATTTCGTACCTTCTTGGGACCTCCGAAAAAAAGGCCTAAAGTCAGCAGTTCACCTGGCAGGTTTTTTCGGGGCTGAATAGGGAAGTTCTTCTTTTATCATATATTGTTGTCTTTACACCTGTCAATATTTACTTTTGTATGCACATTAAAACAACACAAAAATCCTGACTCTGGAGCAATGTTCACAGACTCTAGTAGTTCGCTCTCTATTTGATGCAACGGTTTCTGTATTGGGACCATGATTTTGGTCCTAACTTGTTCACTGTTCCTCACATGGAAGGTACATTTTCTGGTTAATATATGAGGAATGGTAGATATACAAGAGTACACACAACAACACACACATTATTGTATTTTGTACCTTCTTGAGACCTTGGAAAAAAAGGCCTAAAGTCAGCTGTTCACCTGGCGTTTTTTTCGGGGATGAATAAGCAAGTTCTTCTTTAGCTGCCAGTTTTGTTTTAGCTGCCTTTGCACCTGTCAATATTTACTTTTGTATGCACATTAAAACAACAAAAAAATCCTGACTCTGGAGCAATGTTCACAGACTCTAGTAGTTGGCTCTCTATTTGATGCAACGGTTTCTGTATTGGGACCATGATTTTGGTCCTAACTTGTTCTCTGTTCCACACATGGAAGGTACATTTTCTGGTTGATATATGAAGAATGGTAGATATACAAGAATACACACAAAAACACACACAGTATTGTATTTCGTACCTTCTTGGGACCTCCGGAAAAAAGGCCTAAAGTCAGCAGTTCACCTGGCAGGTTTTTTCGGGGCTGAATAGGGAAGTTCTTCTTTTATCATATATTGTTGCCTTTACACCTGTCAATATTTACTTTTGTATGCACATTAAAACAACAAAAATCCCTGACTTTGGAGCAATGTTCACAGACTCCAGTATTTGGCTCTCTATTTGATGCAATGGTTTCTGCATTGGGACCATGATTTTGGTCCTAACTTGTTCACCGGTCCTCATATGGAAGGAACATGTTGTGGTTGATGTCTCAAGAATGGTAGAAACACAAAAAAACACACACAAACACACACATTATTGTATTTCTGACCTTCTTGAGACCTCAGCAAAAAAAGCCGACCTCTTTAGGACCGCCCTTTTTAGATATATAAAGAGTTGAATGTTGTCTGTTTATCTGTGTTGGCCCTGCGATGAGGTGGCGACTTGTCCAGGGTGTACCCCGCCTTCCGCCCGATTGTAGCTGAGATAGGCGCCAGCGCCCCCCGCGACCCCGAAAGGGAATAAGCGGTAGAAAATGGATGGATGGATGTATTTACAAAATTAATAATGTATACATAAATTATATGCAAAAGGGCACAATGTTAAAAAAAAGTCACCATTTAAAAAAAAACTATGACATTTCTGCAGTATTATAATACAAGTCGTTATTTTACCCAACGCAAGTCAAAATTTTACAGGAAAAAACGGAACATTTGTGCAATATCATGATAAAAGTTGGAATTTTACTCAACAACATTCAAAATTTTACAAGAAAAGTTTAAAAGTTTTGGCAATTATTTGAAAAGTCGTCATTTTACTTGACAAAATTAGGACACAATGCGGGTTTTTTCGTGGATGAATAGGGACGTTTATCTTTAGCTGCCAGTTTCTTTTATCATATATTGCTGCCTTTGCACCTCTCAATATTTACTTTTGTATGCACATTAAATTAACAAAAAAAAATATCCTGACTTTGGAGCAATGTTCACAGACTTTAGTATTTGGCTCTCTATTTGATGCAACGGTTTCTGTATAGGGACCATGATTTCGGCCCTAACTTGTCCTCATATGGAAGGTACATTTTCTGGTTGATGTCTCAAGAATGGTAGCAATACAAGCATACACACACAAAAAACACAAACACACACAACTACATTATCGTAATTCTGATCTTCTTAAGACTTCAGCAAAAAAGCCGACCTCTTTAGGACAGCCCTTTCTAGATATATATAGATTTGTATTTACAATATTAATAATATATACATATATGCTATGCAAAAGGTCACAATGTCACAAAAAAAGATCTCAATTTCACAAGAAAAACGTTGACATTTTGGCTGTATTAATAATAAAAGTCGTCATTTTACTCAACGCGAGTCAAAATTTTACAGGAAAAGCTGAACGTTTGTGCAATATAATAAAAGTTGGATATTTACTCAACAACAGTCAGAATTTTACAAGAAAAGCTTAACATTTTTGGCAATTTTATGAAAAGTTGTTATTTTACTTGACAAAATTATGACAAAAGGCGGGTTTTTTCGGGGATGGATAGGGAAGTTCTTTTTTAGCTGCCAGTTTGTTTTATCATATATTGCTGCCTTTGCACCTGTCAATATTTACTTTTGTATGCATATCAAATCAACAAAAAATCCTCACTTTGGAGCAATGTTCACAGACTCTAGTATTTGGCTCTCTATTTGATGCAACGGTTTCTGTATTGGGACCATGATTTCGGTCCTAACTTGTCCTCATATGGAAGGTACATTTTCTGGTTGATGTCTCAAGAATGGTAGAAATACAAGAATACACACACAAACACACACAAACGCACACCTTATTGTATTTCTTACTTTATTGAGACCTCAGCAAAAAAAAGGCCTACCTCTTTAGGACCGCCCTTTCTAGATATATAAAGATTTGTATTTACAACCGTAACAATATATACATATATGATATGCAAAAGGTCACAATATCACAAAAAAAGGTCACCATTTCAAAAGAAAAACTCTGACATTTTGGCAGTATTAATAATAAAAATCGTCATTTTAATCAACGCACGTCAACATTTTACAGGAAAAACTGAACATTTGTGCAATATGATACAAGTTTGAATTTTACTCAACAACAGTCAGAATTTTACAAGAAAAGCTTAACATTTTTGGCAATTTTATGAAAAGTCGTAATTTTAATTGACAAGATTATGACAAAAGGCGGGTTTTTTCGGGAATGAATAGGGAAGTTCTTCTTTAGCTGCCAGTTTGTTTTATCATATATTGCTGCCTTTGCACCAGTCAATATTTACTTTTGTATGTACATTAAATCAACAAAAATCCTGACTTTGGAGCAATGTTCACAGACTTTAGTATGGTAGAAATGGAAGAACACACCCACACATTCTTGTATTTGTTACCTTATTAGACCTCAGAAAAATGCCTACCTCTCGAGGACCACCCTTTCTAGATATATAAAGGTTTTTATTTACAACATTAATAATATACACACAATATGCAAATATAAAAAAGCTTGTTGTAAAAAATTAGTTGAAATTTCACAAGAAAAAGGGCACAATTTCACAAGAAAAACAAAGAATTTTGCCAGTATTATAATAAGTCGTCATTTTACTCAACGCAAGTCAAACTTTTACAAAAAAAACTTAACATTTGCGCAATATTACGATAAAAGTTGGAATTTTACTTAATAACAGTCACAATTTTACAAGAAATGCTTAAAATGTTGGCAATGTTATGAAAAGAGTCGTAATTTTACTCGACAAAAGTCATAATTTAAAAAAAAAAAACTTTTGGCAATATTATAAGAACATGAATTTTATAAGAAAACGTAACATTTTCGCAATATTCTAATAATAATCTGAATTTTACTCTGCAAGTCACAATTTTACTAAAAAAAAAAATATCACTATTTTACAAGAACAACAAAACAATTGGCAATATTGTGACAAAAGTCACAATTTTATATGACAAATGTGGCCACTTTGCATTAAAATGTAATAATTTTACTTAAATATGTATACATTTTCCAAGAAAAATTGCAATATTACAGAAACATGAGAAATGTTTCCCAATTTTATAAGAAAAAAGTTGACACATTGTGAGAAAAAGACTGTTTTTAGTTAATTTTGTTTGTTTGTAATTTTTTTTAATCTTCATTATTTACTTCAAATTATTACAGTATGTCTATATATATATATATATATATATATATATAAGGGGTGGCCAAATTAATGTGTTAATTATGAGTTAACTCATCAATCTATTAACGCCGACAATTATTTTATCACACATTTGCGTATGTTGTTTACATGCTTTTATTTTGTTAACGCCTTTTCTTAACAAGCTGCCGCCGCCCGGCGTCGAGGGGCTTTTGGTAAAGATGCAACATTTGACAAAAATACCGGACAATTCTGCAAATTTCATGGCTGGCTTACAGCGTGGTCACTCCGGGATCACTTACGACCGCCAGACAATTCTGAATGTGGATAGATCGGGCCGTTTTGGACTGAATGACGCGTGCTTGCTAGACCGGCTAGCTAGCATGGGAATACTTTGCCGGCTACATCCAGCGGCCTGTGAAGCAGCGGAGTATATGTGTTGTCTTGTCTATTTATTGATAATGCAGACGAGGAGTGTTGGCTGAGTTGTTAACGTTTACTTTCAGAGCGTGCATATCACAACATACAAGATGCCGTCATGGCGACACACAACCTATACCGGGCTACCGCGCATGCTCCTCACTCCTGTTGCATGCTGGGTAGGGTACTTATTTTATTCCCTGGCTCATAACATCAAACAATCAGAAAATTTCCATCATATCAATTCCTAGATATTGTCATAATTATTTTAAGTGCACTACGCAGAATAAACACAACATTATTAATATTGTTACTACGGATAATTTGATCAAAAATTCCCTAAAACAGCCCATTATCTATAATATAGGTTTTTAAAGATAAGATCCCTGATAAAAAAAACGTTTCTGCTGTTACCTCAGAAATTGCCTGTTCAGATGTTATGATTGTGGCTCAGAGATTTGTATGTAGATTATATTTATTTTCCATAACAAACAGGATAACTTAAATACCCTGGCAGTGGTAGTAAGAAGCTTAAATGTTTGTATTTACATTTTTTGAGTTGGTTTTCATAAAATATGCTATTTAACTGCTCCTGTTTAACAAGGACTGATTTAAATGTTTTGGCGCTTTTGTTCATGTGGGGGAATATTCCAATAAAGGTGCACTACACACTACTTTTGAATTCATTATTGGGCTTTGCGTATACAATGCAGTTAATCGCGATTAATCAGAGAAATAGTGCGATTAACTTCGATTAGAATTTTTAATCGTTGCCCAGCCCTAATATATATATATATATATATATATATATATATATATATATATAAATAATAAATAAATGGGTTGTACTTGTATAGTGCTTTTCTACCTTCAAGGTACTCAAAGCGCTTTGACACTACTTCCACATTTACCCATTCACACACACATTTACACACTGATGGAGGGAGCTACCATGCAAGGCGCTAACCAGCACCCATCAGGAGCAAGGGTGAAGTGTCTTGCTCAGGACACAACGGACGTGACGAGGTTGGTACTAAGTGGGGATTGAACCAGGGACCCTCGGGTTGCGCACGGCCACTCTTCCACTGCGCCAAGCTGCTTATTCCCTTTTTGGGGTCGCGGGGGGCGCTGGCGCCTATCTCAGCTACAATCGGGCGGAAGACGGGGTACACCCTGGACAAGTCGCCACCTCATCGCAGGGCCAACACAAATAGACAGCCAACATTCACATTCACATTCACATTCACATTCACACACTAGGGCCATTTTAGTGTTGCCAATCAACCTATCCCCAGGTGCATGTCATTGGAAGTGGGAGGAAGCCGGAGTACCCAGAGGGAACCCACGCATTCACGGGGAGAACATACGAAACTCCACACAGAAAGATCCCGAGCCTGGATTTGAACCCAGGACTGCAGGACCTTCGTATTGTGAGGCAGACGCACTAACCCCTTCTGCCACCGTGAAGCCCATATATATTATATATATATATATATATATATATACACATGCACACACACATTATATATATATATATATATATATATATATATATATATATATATATATATATATATATATATATATATATATATATATATATATATATTTTTTTTTTTTTTTTTTTTTGGGCCATTAGGGCGCATTTCAATTTCTTACACACACTTCTTATTTCATATGTTGACCAAAGGGGGAGTACTTTTAAAATCCCTCCTTTTTGGTACCACCCTAATTTTGATAGATTTCCCCCACCCCAATATCTCAGAGATGCAATGGTGTTCCGTATTGGGACCATGATTTATGTCTTAACTTGTTCACCGGTCCTCATATGGACGCTACTTTTCCTTGTTGATGTGTCAAGAAGGGAAGAAATACAAGAACACACACACACACACAGACACACACACACACACACACACACACACACACACACACACACACACACACACCAAGAAGCCACAGTGTTGCACCACAAGTACTTAATGTTTACAAGAGAAACACAGTAGCAAAAGGTGTCATTGAAGTAAAAGAAAACCTCTACACGGTTCGTTCTACCCATCTGTGTTTTTTGGATGCTGCGCCGCAGTCGGTGTGATAAAAAAAAAAAACAACAACAAAAAACTCCACTGAATAAAAACATTCCCTGTTTGAGATTCGCAGCGTTGACGTGAGTGTGGTTTAAAGCCGCTTTCTTGGCAAACGGCTCCAAAAGAAGGTTGCCTGGCTGGCTCCTTTCCTCGCTGCAATCTGTTGGACCGCTTTAAGATCACTTGAGGCGTTGTCGCCACTCAGTGAGCAGATTGTACCAAAAACAAGCGTATAAAGCTTCAGCATATATATTTTTTTTTTTTTTTTTTTGCAGCACAGCACAAGAAATAAAATCCTTAATCGACTACTCCGCCAAATATTCAGGCTCGCGTTTTCTACTTTCCACCACGGTCCTCATAGGAGTGTCATTTTCTTCCTGTTTATTAGGATGTGTGTGACTTTGTGTTGTGGAATGGCTTTGTTTGCAACAGAGAGCATAATTAGTCTTCTGTCTAGACTTTGGAACCCATATGGGATAGTTCCAACACAGTTCTTCAAGACTGTTGCAGTTTTTTCTGCAACCTTGCTAAACTAATGAAACCAACTTTTTGTCCGTGCATAATTCCGGGAATTTAGGGAGGGGGGTTTACTTTCACGCATACTTGCTAACCCTGCGTTACCTTTCCGGGAGACTCCCAAAATTCAGCGCCTCTCCCGAAAACCTCCCGGGACAAATTTTCTCCCGAAAATCCCACAAAATTCAGGCAGAGCTGGAGGCCACGGCCCCTCCAGCTCCATAAGAACCTGACTCATAAATGTTGTGACCCTCTTAAACAAGACAATACTGCCATATACTGTACATAGAATAGAATGTAAATATATTCTACATTTAAGTGCAGTCAAGGAACATGCATTAGGGAGTCTGTTCTGAAGCCCACAGTAAAAAGACGTAACTTCATCACGTCGCCTGGTTATTGACTCCAACCCAATATATTACACCGTCGACGAGCAAAATGAAGAAATACGCTTGCCAGTTCCACAACGATTGGAAACAAGAATTGCAGTTTATCCAAGAGAGTTCGAAGGGGAAGGGGTATGTTGCCTGTAAAAAAATGTAGAACAGACTTCTCCATTGAACAAGGAGGCCGAACGGATATACTCAGCTATGAACGGTCAGCGAAGCACAAAGCGTCCGCAGCGCAGCATCGTTCACAACCCAGTATTATGGGCCACCTCGCAAAATGGAGACCCGATGGTGTATCTTATGATGAGACACACATGGCTATGCCGATAGCTGGAAGCAACATTCCATTCTCATTTGCGGATGTCTACAACAAATCCGTGATATATGTTCCCGGATTCGGAGATCGCTCGCTAATACGCAAATGGCATGGCAGAACAAAGATTACTCAAATAGTGAAAGGTTAGTGTTGTTTTTTGTTTTTTTTTAGTAACCAGCAAGCTCAGTACAGTTAGTAGAACAGCTGTGTTTATATTACTGTGTATTTGACAAGTGCCGTCATAAATTCAACTATTTATTTTATCTATATATGATAAAATAAATATGTATAGCTAGAATTCACTGAAAGTCAAGTATTTCATTGATATATATATATATATATATATATATATATATATATATATATATATATATATATATATATATATATATATAGAGATATATATATATATATATATATATATATCTATGAAATACTCAAGTTGGTGAATCATACTCCTCCCCTCTTAACCACACCCCCTGCCCCAACCACGCCTCCATCCCCACCCCCGGACACGCCCCCCCACCTCCCGAAATGGTAGGTCTCAAGGTTGGCAAGTATGCTTTTACGTCCTTGGCTTTTTGGAGTAGTTTGTATTGAACACAGTGAAGTGACTTACAAAACCTAAAAACAGTGGACGGATGGCGAAAGGATGTACACAAAAACACAGTTTTACAGCCAATTTAGACCCGGAGATGGCGAGAAAGGCACATTACAAGACAGTCAGTTGCACCCAACTTAGTTTTTAACCCCTTGTTAGAATTATGAGTCGTTTTAAATGGGAATATATGAACATCCTATCAGTGGGCATCCCATTGAGAGCAGACATTGCACAGTAAGTGATGTTTCGTTAAAGCAAACGTAATGCGTTTTTGAAATGAATGTGCCGCGTATGCTTAAAACGGGCAAAATACGTAAATAATACATGTAATGATAGTACCTTTTACTGCGTTACCTATATATCTACAGTGTGTATTTTCAAACTTCGTTTCCATATGAGTTGGGAAATTGTGTTAGATGTAAATACAAAGTAGTTGGGAAAGGGCATGTTCACCACTGTGTTACATCACCTTTTCTTTTAACAACACTCAATAAACTTTTGGGAACTGAGGGAACTAATTGTTGAAGCTTTGAAAGAGAAATTTATTCCCATTCTTGTTTTACGTAGAGCTCCAGTCGTTCAACAGTCCGGGGTCTCCGCTGTCATAATTTACGCTTCATAATGCGCCACACATTTTCGATGGGGGACAGGTCTGGACTGCAGGCGGATGGGGAAAGTACCCGCACTCTTTTATTACAAAACCATACTGTTGTAACACATACTGAATGTAGCTTGGGATTGTCTTGCTGAAATAAGCAGGGGCGTCCATGTAAAAGACGGCGCTTAGGTGGCAGCATATGTTGTTCCAAAACCTGTATGTACATTTCAGCATTAATGGTGCCTTCACAGATGTGCAAGTTACCCATGCTTTGGCCACTAATGCACCCCCATACCATCATAAATGCTGGCTTTTGAGCTTTGCGTCGATAACAGTCTGGATGGTTCGTTTTCCCTTTGGTCCTGGTGACACAATGTCAAATATTTCCAAAAAGATTTTGAAATGTGGACTCGTCAGACCACAGTGTCCTTTTCCACTTTGCATCAGTCCATCTTAGATGATCTCAGGCCCGGAGAAGCCAGCGGCGTTTCTGGATGTTGTTGATAAATGGCTTTTGCTTTGCTTAGTAGAGCTTTAACTTGCACTTACAGATGTAGCGATGAACTGTATTTAGTGACAGTGGTTTTCTGATGTGTTCCTGATCCCATGTGGTGATATCCTTTAGTCGGTTTTTGATACAGTGCCGTCTGAGGGATTGAAGGTCCCAGTCATTCAGTGTTGGTTTCCGGTCATGCCGCTTACGTGGAGTGATTTCTCCAGATTCTCTGAACCTTTTGATGATATTATGGACCGTAGATCTTGAAATCCCTAAATGTCTTGCAATTGCACTTTGAGAAACGTTGTTCTTAAACTGTTTGACTATTTGCTTATGCAGTTGTGGACAAAGGGGTGTACCTCGCCCCATCCTTACTTGTGAAAGACTGAGTATTTTTTGGTAAGCTGTTTTTATACCCAATCATGTCACCCACCTGTTTCCAATTAGCCTGTACACCTGTGGGATGTTCCAAATAAGGGTTTGATGAGCATTCCTCAACGTAATCAGTATTTTTTTCCACCTTTCCCGACTTCTTTGTCACGTGTTGCTGGCATCAAAATCTAAAGTTAATGATTATTTGCAGGAAAAAAAAATGTCTATTAGTTTGAACATCAAAAATGTTGTCTTTGTAGCATATTTAACTGAATACGGGTTGAAAATGATTTGCAAATCATTGTATTCAGTTTATATTTACATCTAACACAATTTTCCCAAACCATATGGAAACGGGGTTTGTAGTATTTGATTATTAATATTAAACATTTGTATTCCTAATGCCAAGAAAACCACCTTTTTAAAAAGGAGCATGCCCTCACGAATCCAACCGGCAGAAACGTGACCTCTGTTAAGAACAAGCCGAAGTGTTTTGGTAATAAATGCAGACGTGCGAGCCACAAAATGTCACGTGCACAAGCGAGCCGAAGCATTACTTCCGCTCCGTGCCGACACGTGCACTCTCCATACATAGTTTGTGACACTTAACACCCTTAACCCACCTCAGACCAGGTTCAGACTCAGCACCAGCTTGGCCATCAGCAAATGTCTTACTTATTCACACGGCATGAAATCATTTGATAAGGGATGAGTTTGTGTTGACAACATGTTATGATAACATTTTCTTTGCAGAAGGAGAATCTGAAGGTGCTGTTTGGCCCTTGGCTAAAAAAAAAAGGACAGCCTGGTTCTCACAGGATGTTGTGTAACCTCACAAATACCAGTCATGCTGCAGGCAAGAGAACACTGTTAGGGTCTTGGACACAGTGTGCAAAATCCTATTTTATGTATCGTTTACATTTGGAAAAATAAAAGTCGCCCTTACAAACATAACATTAGCGTAACAAAATCAAACATCCTGTCTGGCAATTTTACCACGCAAAATGTATTGCTACAGTTTACATACCCTGGGAGAATGCATACAAACCCCGTTTCCATATGAGTTGGGAAATTGTGTTAGATGTAAATAGAAACGGAATACAATGACTAACAAATCATTTTCAACCCATATTCAGTTAAATATGCTACAAAGACAACATATTTGATGTTCAAACTCAGAAACTTTTTTTTTTTTTGCAAATAATAATTAACTTAAAATTTTATGGCTGCAAGACGTGCCAAAGTAGTTGGGAAAGGGCATGTTCACCACTGTGTTACACCACCTTTTCTTTTAACAACACTCGATAAACATTTGGGAACTGAGGAAACTAATTGTTGAAGCTTTGAAAGTGGAATTCTTTACCATTCTTGCTTGATGTACAGCTTAAGTTGTTTAACAGGGGTCTTGTAGTCGTATTTTACGCTTCATAATGCGCCACATTTTCGATGGGAGACAGGTCTGGACTGCAGGCGGGCCAGAAAAAGTACCCGCACTCTTTTACTACGAAGCCACGCTGTTGTAACACGTGGCTTGGCATTGTTTTGCTTAAATAAGCAGGGGCGTCCCTGATAACGTTGCTTGGATGACAACATATGTTGCTCCAAAACCTGTATGGACCTTTCAGCATTAATGGTGCCTTCACAGATGTGTAAGTTACCCATGCCTTGGGCACTAATGCATCCCCATACCACGACTTTGCGCCTAAAACAATCCAGATGGTTATTTTCCTCTTTGTTCCAGAGGACACCACGTCCACAGTTTCCAAATATAATTTAAAATGTGGACTCGTCAGACCACAGAACACTTTTCCACTTTGCCTCAGTCCATCTTAGATGAGCTCGGGTCCAGCGAAGCCGGCGGCGTTCCTGGGTGTTGTCGATAAATGGGTTTGGCTTTGCATAGTAGAGTTTTAACTTGTATTTCCAGATGTAGCAACCAACTGTAGTGATTGACAGTGGCTTTATGGAGTGTTCCTGAGCCCATGTGGTGATATCCTTTACACACTGATGTCGGTTTTTGATGCAGTACCGCCTGGAGGATCAAAGGGCCGTAATATCATCGCTTACGTGCAGTGATTTCTCCAGATTCTCTGAACCTTTTGATGATTTTACGGACCGTAGATGGTAAAATCCCTAAATTCCTTGCAATAGCTCGTTGAGAAATGTTGTTGTAAAACTGTTCGACAATTTGCTTACAAATTGGTGACCCTCGCCCCATCCTTGTTTGTGAATTACTTAGCATTTCATGGAAGCTGTTTTTATACGCAATCATGGCACCCACCTGTTCCCAATTAGCCTGCAACCCTGTGGGGTGTTCCAAATAAGTGTTTGATGAGCATTCCTCGACTTTATCAGTATGTATTGCTGGCATCAAAATCTAAAGTCAATGATTATTTGCAACAAAAAAAGAATGTTTATCAGTTTGAACATCAAATATGTTGTCTTTGTAGCATATTTAACTGGAGAGTGGTTGAAAATGATTTGCAAATCATTGTATTCCGTTTATATTTACATCCACCGCAATTCCCCAACTCATACGGAAACGGGGTTTGTAATTTCTTCTCGACCATGCAGCCCATTTTTCTTCAAGTGCCTCCTTATTGCGCATCTTGAAACAGCCACACCACAATTTTTTTGTTGAGTCCTGTATTTCAGCTGAAGTTGTTTGTGAATTTTTCTTTGCATTTCGAAATCTGCTGTGTGGCTGGAATCTGTGCTTGTCTACCTGAATCCGTCCTTTTCAGCGTTTGAACATTGCTGATTGGCATTCTCAATTCCTTGGATATCTTTTTATACCCCTTTCCTGTTTTATGCAGTTGAATTACCTTTTCTCGCAGATCCTTTGACAATTATTTTGACTTCCCCATGACTCAGAATCCAGAAACATCAGTGCAGCACTGGATGAAAGATGCAATGGTCTGTCAGAAGCCCAGAAACTTCTCTGACATTTCATACACGCACAGTAATCATAAACAAACAGGTCACAGGTGAGGATTGGAACCATAATTAGCCATTCAAACCTGTTTGTGTCAACTTTTGTGCATGTTATCAGATCAAAGTCACTGGGGTATGTCAACTTTTGATCAGGGTCATTTAGGTACTTTCTTTTGTCATTTTGATTTAAAAACAGCAAACACAGTTGTTTGCCAATAAATAGCTTCACACAACCATTAAGCATGAGTGGAAGAAAGTTGTCTGTGTCATCATACATATTCTCTGAAGAATGGCCAAGATATTATAAATTCTCCCAGGGTATGTAAACTTATGATCATAATTTTACGTTATGCTTAGTGTATTTAGCAGTGGCGGCTGTGAGTTTCTAACCTAGGCCTTCAGTGATGTCCTACTTTGTCCGACTTTAATAAATACACCTTAAAATACCATGATTAATGTCAACACATGACCACGGCTGGAACACATTTGTGCACTACTCTGTATTGAAGAACATCAACAGTGTACACAACAGGCTCTATGTCAGCACATTTAAAAAATCCATGAACTCGCATCAGCATTTAAAACATACCTTACATGGTACTGTAAATATTAAATGTGGAAAAATAAATACATAAAATATTTGAACTTTTTTTTTGTGAGTTAAAAAAAGGGAGAGCCGATGATTTCCCCGTTGTCCGGGTATGGCTTAGGTGCCCCTTCCCGCTTTTCGAGAAATTACAACTTGCGATTGGATTCTCACTTGGGAGTGACAAGTTACAAACCAATCAAAGTCACATTTAGCGTGAGGCCACCGAGATGGGCTACTTGTCAACAACTCGTGATCTGATTGGCTATCAAAACTGTCTATTAACTGTCTATCTGGCATAATTCATACAGCGCTGGCAACAAGCTAGTGTCTTTAGCAGTGGCGGGCTGTGCGTTTCCAACCTAGGCCTTCAGTGATTACCTAATTAGTTCGACTTTAATGAATACACCTTAAAATTCCATAATTTATGTCACCACATGACCACGGTTGGAACACACTTGTGCATTACTGGACATTGAATCACCTCAACAGTGTACAAAAAAGGCTATATTTCGGCACATTTAAAAATCCATAAACTCGCATCAGCATTTAAAACATACCTTACAAGGCACTGTCCAAAAAATTTATTTTTAAGACAATTTAAATGTGGAAAAATAAATAAAGTATTTAAACTGTTTCTTTGTGAGTAAAAAAGTGAGAGCCGATTATTTCTCCGTTGGCCGGGTATGGTTCGGGTGCCCCTTCCCGCTTTGGGCAAATTACAACTTGCGATTGGATTTTCACTTGGGAGTGACAAGTGAAAAATCTAATCACATTCACGTTTAGCGTAAGGCCACCTAGATGGGCTACTTGTCAACAACTCGTGATCTCATTAGCTATCAAAACTGTCTATCCGGCAGAATTCATAGAGCACTGGCAACAAGCTATTGTCTTTAGCAGTGGCGGGCTGTGCGTTTCCAACCTAGGTCTTCAGTGATGACCTAATTAGTCCGACTTTAATAAATACACCTTAAAATACCATAATTTATGTCACCACATGACCACACTTGTGCAATACTGGGCATTAAATTGCCTTAACAGTGTAAAAAACAGGCTATATTTCGGCACATTTAAAAATCCATGAACTAGCATCAGCATTTGAACATACCTTATGTGGTAATGTAAATATTAAATGTGGAAAAATAAAAAAAGTATTTTAACTTTTTCTTTGTGAGTTAAAAAAGTCAGAGCCCATGATTTCTCCGTTGTCCGGGTATGGCTTCGGGTGCCCCTTCCCGCTTTTCGCAAATTTACAACTTGCGAATGGATTCTCACTTGGGAGTGACAAGTGACTATCCAATCACAGTCCCGTTTAGCATAAGGCCAACTGAATGGGTTACGTTTCAACAACTCGTGATCTGATTGGCTATGGCAACTGTCTGTCAACTGTCAATCCGGCAAAATTCGCAAAGCTTTGGCAAGAGACTAGCTGAATTCTGATTGGATAAAAGCTCTAACATAAAAACAAGCAACACTGGAGCCTAATAAGACATGAAGAGAATATTATGAGTACTTTCTGAACTTTTATTAATCAATGACAGGGGTAGGGAACCTATGGCTCGCAAGCCAGATGTGGCTCTTTTGTTGACTGCATCTGGCTCTCGGATAAATCTGAGCTGACATTGCTTAACACGATAAGTAATGAATAATTCCACTTGTAATCACAGAGTTAAAAATAACGTTCAAAATATAAAACATTCATTTTTAATCCATCCATTCATTTTCTACTGCACCTGTTGAAGAACTTGCATAATGGTAAGAAGTTATTTATTTATTATTGGTTAATGTGGGGCTTGCAAACCTGGGGGTTCTTCAGACCACCAAGCACCGACATGAAGGCATGTTTCAGGGTTTAAATATTGTTTTATTTTCAAATAAGACTCTCAGTTGCTTTCCAGCAATTGTCTTTTTTTTTCTCTTTCCTTCTCGCTCGTGCTCTGGCTCCAGCCCCAACCCCGTCCCTCTTCCTGGCTGTTACGTATAGCAGAGCGACAGCTGATTAGATAACAAGGCCCAGGTGGGCCATCTAAGGTTCTGGCACACCCCGCTTCGCTGCAGGCCCGCATGCCACGCCCCCTCCACAGTTAGCTTCAGAATAACAATGTTAGTACAAAAATAAGAGACCTGTTATACTCTACAAATGTTGGTCTTACTTAAAAATACACCCTTTTAGTTGTGTTCAGTGTTGAAAAAAATATTATACGCCTCTTACGGAAATACATTTTTAAAATATTTGGATTTTTGTCTCTCTCAGCCAAAAAGGTTCCCGACCCCTGATCTATGATAATGATACTTTGGTTTATGTTTATTTTTGCTAACGGCACACCCCTTATGGCTGAGGAAATCACATTAGTCACATAATTTTGGTCTTGACCTCTACATATATGATGAGATTATCGCAGATCTTCAAGATGTGACCTATTAATCCAATTGGAATAATAGGATATCGAGACTGATTTATTGGATTTAAAGGGGAACATTATCACAATTTCAAAAGGGTTAAAAACAATAAAAATCAGTTCCCAGTGGCTTGTTGTATTTTTTGAAGTTTTTTTCAAAATTGTACCGGTCCCGGAATATCCCCAAAAAAAGATTTAAAGTGCTTGATTTTCGCTATTTGCGATGAGACTATCCATTTCCCTGTGACGTCATACAGTGCTGCCAATGTAAACAAACAATGGCGAATAGCACAGCAAGGTATAGCGACATTAGCTCGGATTCAGACTCGGATTTCAGCGGCTTAAGCGATTCATCAGATTATGCATGTATTGAAACGGATGGTTGGAGTTTGAAAGTATTGAAGAAGAAACTGAAGCTATTGAGCGAATAGCTATTGACACTATTCATAGCCATAGCATGGCCGAATAGCTGCGTTAGCATCGCCGGTAAAATGTGCGGACCAACCGATCAGGACTTTTGCATCTCGTGACACTGGAGCAACTTAAATCCTTCGATTGGTAAGTGTTTTTTTCGCATTAAATGTGGGTGGAAGGAAACATAAAATAGTTGCAAATGCATCTGCAGGTTATCCATACATCTCTGTGCCATGTCTGCTTTAGCACCGCCGGTAAATAGCATGTTAGCGTCGATTAGCGAAGTATGTTAGCATCGATTAGCTGGCAGTCACGCCGTAACCAAATATGTCTGATTTGCACATAAGTCAACATCAACAAAACTCACCTTTGTGATTTCGTTGAATTTATCGTTGCAAATACAGCTGCAGGTTATCCATACATCTATGTGCCATGTCTGTCATCGCCGGTAAAATGTGGAGACACTCTGGCACATTCAATGGGGGTCTGGCGGCAGACACTTTCGCATCTTCGAGCCAGTGGTGCAACTTGAATCCCTCCTTGTTAGTGTTGTTACACCCTCCGACAACACACCGGCGAGGCATGATGTCTCCAAAGTTCCAAAAAATAGTCGAAAAAACGGAAAATAACAGAGCTGAGACCCATTGTGTGGCAGCTGTATTACCTCGGAGACGTCATGTTCTGACTTCATCGCAAAAAGAGCGATAAACAGAAAGGCGTTTAATTCGCCGAAATTCACCCATTTAGAGTTCGGAAATCGGTTAAAAAAATATATGGTCTTTTTTCTGCAACATCAAGGTATATATTGACGCTTACATAGGTCTGGTGATTATGTTCCCCTTTAAGGATTCCTGCTTTATAAATGTCAACCTGTTGGTAGATTGGTACGGAATTGGAAATGGGCCTTGGGTGGGGTGATTTTGAAAGGAATTGTATTGTACTGTATTTTGTTATATTGTATGATGAGTATGCTTTTAGGGATTACCTTTTTGCAAAACAGACGATATTAACAAAATAAAAAAAATAATGTAATACAAAATTATGTCTGTCTGCAAATAAATAACTAGTGGTAACTAACAGGTGCATAGCTTCATAAAATGTCGGAATCAGTAAAAAAAAAAAAACAACAGACAAAAATTAACTAACGGCATGTTTGCTTTATATGCTACACATGACATTGAAGTAGGGAGTTCAATCAAATATGGTTTGCATCAAAGCTGCAGGCATAACTAAGACGTCTTTTTTTTTTTTACTCTGTGGGATGTATGCTTTTATGTGGAAAGGACCAAAACAAAAAAATGTGCTGTGTACAGTATACAGAGACGCCCTTTGTCGGAACAGCATTTTCATTCATTTAGCAGTGGGTGTATAATTGAGCCTGTGGGTGCAAAATACAGTAGTTTGCTTCTGAAGAAAGATATGTGCGTGTATTCTTTTGGATGGGAAAGATAGAATTCAGCAGCGTTATTCCTGCAGAACTGACAAGATTCTAGCAAAAGGTTGTTTATTTTGTGTCGCTCCCGTTCTGGATCAGTCCGACAACAAGTAAAGTATTCACAGTGCTTCACCTTAACCACATTTTGTTATGTTACAGCCATTTTTGGTCCAAAATGTAGCAATTGTTGTAATTTTTACAACAAAATTTCCGCATTAAAGTGATAATATCTCTGTGGAGGGCGGGCGTGGTCCGCGGGCCTGCAAAAACTGAAATGTAAGTAAGATGAAATATCTCAAATAAGGGTGATATTTGCTTATTTTCTGCCTGAAAAGATCATTATTTTCATTGAGCAGATTTTATGTTAGAGTGTTTTACTTGTTTTAAGGGTTTTGGTCCTAAATTATCTCAGTACGATATTACAGATTGTTGCTGAGATTTGAGCACCAATATTGAGTAAAAACTGCTTGAAACAAGAATATCGAGTGTTGCAATGCTGCGTCATCAACACTAACAAGTTTAAGACTACTTTTTTAAAAGTAATCATTTCTCATATCAAGCATGAAAAAAGCATTTGCTTAATTTAAGAATATTTTTCAACATATTGAGCAAAAAGGTATTTTTTTTTCTACCAAGAAAAGTGCACCTGTTATTAGTGAGAATATAATTATTTTAAAAAGGTATTTTTGGGTTCATTGAGGTTAGCTAATTTTACTTGTTTTGGAAAGTCTTCACAAGCCAAATTTTCTTTTTCTATTGGCAGATCATTTTGCTTAGTTCTAATAAAATACCCCCCATTTTTTGTATTTTTTTTTTTCTTGTTTTTGAACACTGGCTTTTTGCAGTGTGGCAGGTGATTGGATTACCCAGCTGGGATTAATCATCCAATCACCTACCATACTTATTAGCAGCAGCCGGACAGAGACTCGGTGGTTGGAGTTGGAGTGAGAGAGAGAGAGGGCGCAAGACAGAGAGCAGAGAAAGACTGAAAAGTCACAGAACAGTGTGCTTTCCTGGCGTGTGTGCGCACAATAAAAGACATTATCAAAAGGTCTATTGGGATCAGGAGAAACCACAGGAGGGCAACTTCTACAATATCATATTGTAGGTATTTATTACCCTTTGCATTCATTTGTGTTGTGTTTTTGCTTGATTGTAAAAAAAAAAAAAACTATCGAGGAGCTGGTCTGAGAAGTAAAATAGGAGCGATGTTCATATGTTGTTAATGTTCAGTGTTTTATTGTTCATAGTTAATATTGTAAATCTCACTTGCTTTATCTTAATGTACATTTTGGGTGTTCCATTCAGTATAAATTATTTTTTTTTGGGAGATGGTATGTCAAAAAAAATTTAGAATTCGATTGGACAATGGGATTTTTGGTAGTAGTGTTCCTGAAAAAAAGGGACTTGAACACATACTGTACAGCAGGTTTTTACAGCTAAATGTGTACATGTAATTTGGCCACCCCAGACACATTTTTTTTTCTCTCTTGGTCAAAATATTTGCCCAGCTGTGTCAAATAGGAAAATGTGATACTTTATATCAGTGCTTTTTGCAACTGTATTAGAAAAAAAAAAAAATGCATCGCAAAAACTGAAATCTGAGTAAGATGAAATATCTCAAATAAGGGTGATATTTGCTTATTTTCTGTCTGATAAGATCATTCTTCTCGCTAAACAGATTTGGTGTTTGTGGTTTACTTGTTTTAAGGGTTTTGCTCCTAAATGATCTCAGTAAGATATTACAGCTTGTTGCAGAGATTTGATGACCTATATTGAGTAAAACATGCTTGAAACTACAATATCAACTGTTGCAAAACTGTGTCATCAACACTGACAAGTATAAAACTGCTTTTTCCAAGTAATAATTTCTTATTTCAAGCATGAAATAAAAAGATCATGACTTTGACACAATGGTGTCTCGTAATTAAAACGGATGACAGCCAAATTGACTTTGCCGTTTTATTTTCAATGAAACAATAGAAAATACGTACTCCTAAAGTAGTACAGTTGGCACCGTAGAGCGAACTGACAATTAATATTTTAACATTTAACATGTGACATTTAAAACAATTTTGAACAGATATAGTTCATGCACATTCAGATAAATTATTCAAAATTACAATTAAAAAATTGTCAACCCGGGGGCCGAGCTGTAAAAGAAAAAAAAAAGAAAGAAAGATTTTTTTTTTTTTAATATACATATATATATATATATATATATATATATATATTTATATATACACATATTCCTTACACGCTAATGACTGAAAGAGCACACACTTGTTGCGAAGATGTCATGTTATCGATAGAAAAATGCATTTTTAGACCATATGATCCGCCTAGGACAGGGGTGTCCAAAGTGCGGCCCGGGGGCCATTTGCGGCCCACAGGTTATTTTTCAACGTTCCCACGGCACATTATAAGAATACAATTGAAAAAAATCCAAACATAAAAAGTGTTATAAAAGACAAAACAGGTGAAATGTAAATAGAAAATATTGAAATGCTTTAATAACACAATGCTGCCATGCAAAAAAATAATAATGAATCAAAATCAATGTCATTTTGAATTGTTGACCTATTCAAGGATTCTATTAGGTCACATTAAATTATCCACTTTGAGATATTTTTTGGGGCAAATATTGCATATTTTGTGTTTTGCCATATAAAAAACTGAGTTGTTTTTTTTAAAGAAGGGCCTAAAACAAACAAACAAACAAAAAACATAACAGTAATACAACTTAAAATTGATGTATGTATGTGAAGTTGATCTCAAGATTATTGTGCTAAAAGTAAACAGTAAAATAAAAAGTATAATTTATTTTTTAACACTTTAATGAGTAGGACACTTTTGGATCCCCAATTATTTTAGTGTGATTTGTTTTTAAGTGTCATAGCTCAAAAAATAATATTAAATACAAATCCAAAATTAAGGCTCCAATTATTATATAATCTCAAATATTCCACCTAAAAAAGTTATTGGGTGAAAAAATTGCATATTTTGTGTTTTTTCCATTTTTTTCCCTAATTTTGATCTAGAGATTTAAAACTTGAATAATAATGAAAATAATAATGCTGAATAATTACACATTTTTTATATATTTTTTTTGACCAAAACCCATAACTGAGTGGAGGCCTAAATGTATATTTCTTATACACATATTGCATTGGTTTTTAAAATAAAAAAAATATGAAAATGGCCCTCGCTTGCTTTGATTTTTCAGTGTGCGGCCCTCAGTGGAAAAAGTTTGGACACCCCTGGCCTAGGAGAGCCCGAGAGTAACAAGCGATTGCCTTGTTGCCTTCCATTAAAAAAAATAACTTAGTTTTTAGTATAAGTTTGCTGGTAATGTAATGCCGAGCTCATATCATTATGTCAAGATAATAGCACTAGCGTTTACTTAATTTAAGAATATTTTTCAATTTATTGAGAAAAAAAGGTCTCATATTTGTTTTTTCTACCAAGAAAAGTGCACTTGTTATTAGTGAGAATATACTTATTTTAAGTTATTTTTTGGGTTCAGTGAAGTTCGCTAATTTTACTTGTTTTGGAATTTTTTGACAAGCCAAAATTTCTTGTTCTATTGGCAGATAATTTTGCTTAATTCAAGTAAAATACTCATCATTTTTGTATTTTTGTTTTTGAACACTGACTTTTTTCAGTGTAAGAGATCACATGCATAAAAGTATTCTCAGCCTTTGCCTTAAATATAGAATAGAATTGACTTTATTGTCATTATATTTGCATATAACGAGATTAAGGACTCTAACTTAAGGTGCGGTAGTGGGAACAAATATGGGGTAAGAATAAATAACACAAGAGATAATAAAGGAAAACTAACAATTGAAATAAACAGACCGCTATCCAAAAAAAAAAATAGGCAATCCTCTACAATATCCAACACTATAGAAATACAAAATACTGTACAATATACAGAACAAGACAAGAGTACCGGAGTAATAAATAACAATCAGTGTCCGACATAGCTGGGTGCATAATGTAGCCTGGAAGACTCAGGGATACATGGGATTCTGGGTATTTGTTCTGTCTTGTTTATGTTGTGTTATAGTGCCGATCTTCTCCCGAAATGTGTTTGTCATTCGTGTTTGGTGTGGGTTCACAGTGTGGCCGCATATTAGTAAGAGTGCTAAAGTTGTTTAAACGGCCACCCTCAGTGTGTCCTGTATGGCTGTTGAATAAGGATGCCTTGCAGTCTCTTACGTGTGTCTGCAATAACCTCGTCAAACAAGTCTTTGGGCTGGCAAGCTATTTGTACAAGCTGTAAAGGGCGCTAGCATTAGTGCCATCATTGCACGCCCTTATTTTTGTTCATTGGGTACATTCGAGAGAATAATTATTACAAAATTCGGGAGTCACCCGGGAAAATTGGGAGGGTTCAAGCGGCATTCATATAACATTTTCATATTAAGGTGCGGGCCGCGTGTCTGAGACCCCTGGTTTATACATAGCACAAAGCAAATGAAAAACTCTGTATCAGTGTTATTTCATTATAAATTTCAAAAGTTATGTGGCTCCCATTGTTTTCTTTACCTTGTGAAACGGGTCAAAATGGGTCTTTGAGTGGTAAAGCTTGCCGACCTCTGGTAAAGGCCTACTTTAATGGCAAGCAAAGACCAACAGTAAAATGACCGCCGCATTTCGTTCAGCATAGCCCCATGTTGCATCCAACCGGAGGATACGTACATCACCAAAGTGCGATTCTACGATCCAAACCACGTTACGCAAAAACCACGTCATGCATAAATCATATAGCTTACCACCATGTCGATACTAAAAGTACAAACTCAGTACATGTGATGTGTTATTTTGTGCCAAGCAGACACCACCCTAAACAGTACCAGAAACCGCGATTAGTCTTGCTGATGTCGGAACCCATTTCCTCAGCGTATCAGCATATTGAGAAGGAAATAGGCACGGACACTACCCGTATCGACGTAGGTCTTGTTTGTCAAAAAATGTGTTGGTATACACATCGACACGGGCACCAGGAGCTGGACATCACCACACTAAACATTCGTTGCAGAAACATGCTGGCTTTCTATTGGACAATACGGTTAACATACCAAATGTCCATTTCCATTCATTACAAGCAATAAGAAAACGTAAAATGCCTGACTTACCAATCGAAGAAAATATCTTCAGTCTCCATCTTTCAACGCCATCCCCGATACAAATCCTCGTTTTGTTCCTGGCTTTTTTTCATGAAATAAGTTGAGAATCCATGCAGATCTCCTCTGGAGCAGTGACAATTTGGGGCTGTCGCTGGGCAACACAGACTTTCAACTCCCTCTAATGTTCTATGTTCTATGGGGTTGGCATCTGGAGACTGGATAGGCCATTCCAAGACCTGGAAATGCTTCTTAGGAAGCCCCTCCTTTGTTACCCGGGCGATGTGTCATGCTGAAAGACCCAGTCACGTTTTATCTTCAATGCCCTCACTCATGGAAGGGGGTTTTCACTCAAAATGTCACCATATATTTGTTGCTTTACCCGGTCCAGTCGTCCTGGTCTCTTTGCAGAAAAAAACAGCCCCACCACCATGTTTCACTGTAGGTGTGGTGTTCTTTGGATGCAACTCAGCATTCCTTCTTCACCAAATAACGACAAGTTGAGTTATGACCAGAAAGTTCTATTTTGGTTTCATCTGACCTTATGGCATTCTCTTTATCCTCTTCTGGATCATCCACATGCTCTCTAGTAAACTTCAGACGGGCCTGGACATGCACCGACTGAAGCGGCACTGCAGGATTTGAGTCCCTGGTGTCGACTGATGGTAGCTTTTGTTACTTAGGTCCCAGCTCTTGGCAGGTCATTCACTCGGTCCCCCCGTGGGATTTTTTGCTCACCGTTCCTGTGATCATTTAGATCCAACGGGGTAAGATCTTGGGTGGATCCCCAGATCAAAGGAGATCATCAGTGGTCTTGGATATCTGCTGTTTCCTAATACTTGCTTTCACAATGGATACCTTCACACCAAGCTGCCTACCTGTTCTTTTTGCTCACCGGTCTTGTGATCATTTTGACCCAACTGGGTGAGATCTTGGGTGGCGCCCCAGCTCAAAGCAGATAATCAGTGGTCTTTGATGTCTTTTGTTTTCTAATAATTGCTTCCACAATGGATTCCTTCACACCAAGCTGCCTACCTATTCCTTTATTTCACCATTCCTGTGAACATTTTGGCCCAACGGGGTGAAATCTTGTGTGGATCCCCAGATCTAAGGAGATAATCAGAGGTCTTGTATGTCTTCGGTTTTCTAATAAGTACTTCCACAGTGGATTCCTTCGCACCAAGCTGCCAACCGATTGCAGATTCAGTCTTCCCAGACTGGTGCAGGTCTACAATGTTGTTTCTGGTGTCCTTTGACAATGCTTTGGTCTCTGCCACAGTGGAGTGTGGAGTGTGACTGTTTGAGGTTGCGGACAGGTGTCTTTTATACTGATAACGAGGCCAAACAGGTGACATTAATACAGGTAACGAGTGGAGGACTGAGGAGCCTCTTAGAGAAGAAGTTACAGGTCTGTGTTAAAGCCTGAAATCTTGCTTGTTTCTAGGTGATCAAATACTTATTTTACCTTAATTTAGTTAATTAATTAAAAATCATACCATGTGATTTCCTGGATTATTCTCCCCCATTCTGTTTCACATAGTTGAAATTTACAGACCTCTCTCATCTATTTAAGTGGGAGAACTTCCACAATTGCTGGCTGACTATACAGTTTTTCGCCCCACTGTATATTAATTATGACTGCACCATGTAAGATATGTTTTAATTGCTGATGCAGGTTTATTAATTTTTAAATGTGCCAGAAATAGCCCGTTTTATACACGGTTGAGATGGGTCAATGCCCATATGTGTTTTTGTCAGGTATTTCTCCAGCTGGCATGTGGCGACAAAAAGTCAGTGTTCAAAAACAAGAAAAAAAATACAAAAATGAGGGGTATTTTATTGGAACAAAGCAAACTTATCTGCCAATAGAACAAGAAAATTTGGACTTTCAAAAACAAGTAAAAGTAGCTCACCTCAATGACCCCACAAATAGCTTTAAATAAGTATATTTTCACTAACAACAAGTGCACTTTTTATTCAATATGTTGAAAATTATTCCTAAATTAAGTAAATGCTGCACTGCAAAAAGTCAGTGTTCAGAAACAAGAAAACAATAAAAAATGAGGGGTATTTTTTTGAACGAAGCAAAAATATCTGCCAATAGAACAAGAACATTTTGACTTTCAAAAACAAAAAAATTTTGCTAACCTCAATGACCCCAAAAATACCTTAAAATAAGTATATTCTCACTAATAACAAGTGCACTTTTCTTGGTAGAAAAAAAAAAGACCTTTTTGCTCAATGTGTCGAAAATGATTCTTAAATTAAGTAAATGCTGCACTGGAAAAAAGTCAATGTTCAAAAACAAGAGAAAAAAATACAAAAATGAGGGGTATTTTATTTGAACGAAGCAAACTTATCTGCCAAAAGAACAAGAAAATTTGGACTTTCAAAAATAAGTAAAATTAGCCCACCTCAATGACCCCAAAAATACCTTAAAATAAGTATATTCTCACTAATAACAAGTGCACTTTTCTTGGTAGAAAAAAAATAGACCTTTTTGTTCAATATGTTGAAAATTATTCTTAAATTAAGTTAATGCTGCACTGCAAAAAGTCAGTGTTCAAAAACAGGAAAATAATAATAAAAAATGAGGGGTATTTTATTTGAACGAAGCAAACTTATCTGCCAACAGAACAAGAAAATTTGGACTTTCAAAAAAAAGTAAAATTATCTCACCTCAATGACCCCAGAAATACCTTAAAATAAGTATATTCTCACTAATAACAAGTGCACTTTTCTTGGTAGAAAAAAAAATTTGACCTTTTTGCTCAATATGTTGAAAATTATTCTTATATTAAGTAAATGCTGCACTGCAAAAAGTCAGTGTTCAGAAACAAGAAAAAAAATACAAAAATGAGGGGTATTTTATTGGAACAAAGCAAAAATATCTGCCAATAGTACAAGAACATTTTGACTTTTAAAAACAAGTAAAATTAGCTCACCTCAATGACCCCAAAAATACCTTAAAATAAGTATATTCTCACTAATAACAAGTGCACTTTTCTTGGTAGAAAAAAAAATTGACCTTTTTGCTCAATATGTTGAAAATGATTCTTAAATTAAGTAAATGCTGCACTGCAAAAAGTAAGTGTTCAAAAATAAGAAAAAAAATACAAAAATTAGATTTATTTTATTTGAACGAAGCAAAAATATCTGCCAAGAGAACAATAACATTTTGACTTTCAAAAACAAGTAAATTTAGCTAACCCCAATAACCCCAAAAATACCTTAAAATAAGTATATTCTCACTAATAACAAGTGCACTTTTCTTGGTAGAAAAAAAAAGAGACCTTTTTGCTCAATATGTTGAAAATTATTCTTAGATTAAGTAAATGCTGCACTGCAAAAATTCAGTGTTCAGAAACAAGAAAAAAGTACAAAAATGAGGGGTATTTTTTTGGAACGAAGCAAACTTATCTGCCAATAGAGCAAGAAAATTTGGACTTTCAAAAACAAGTAAAATTAGCTCACCTCAATGACCCCACAAATACCTTAAAATAAGTATATTCTCACCAAATACCTTAAAATAAGTATATTCTCACCAATAACAAGTGCACTTTTCTTGGTAGAAAAAAATGAGACCTTTTTAATCAATATGTTGAAAATTATTCTTAAATTAAGTAAATGCTGCACTGCAAAAACTCAGTGTTCAAAAACAAGAAAAGAATAATAAAAAAATGAGGGGTATTTTATTTGAACAAAGCTAAAATATCTGCCAATAGAACAAGAAAATTTGGACTTTCAAAAACAAGTAAAATTAGCTCACCTCAATGAGCCCAAAAATACCTTAAAATAAGTATATTCTCACTAATAACAAGTGCACTTTTCTTGGTAGAAAAAAAAATGAGACCTTTTTGCTCAATATGTTGAAAATTATTCTTAAATTAAGTAAATGCTGCACTGCAAAAAGTCAGTGTTCGGAAACAAGAAAAAAAAATACAAAAAAGAGGGGTATTTTATTGTAACGAAGCAAAATTATCTGCAAATAGAACAAGAAAATTTGTCTTGTCAAGACTTTTCAAAACAAATAAAACCCCCAAAATACCTTAAAATAAGTATATTCTCACGACTAAGAAGTGCACTTTTCTTGGTAGAAAAAAACAAACAAATATGAGACCTTTTTTGCTCAATATGTTGAAAAATATTCTTAAATGAACTCATTTGTTCATAATTGTCTGAATTGTTGAACGTTTAAATCAGTGGTCCTCAAATTACGGCCCGCGGGCCTGATAGGGCCTGCCAGCGTCCAAAATCCGGCCCGCGGGGAATTCCAAATTTAAAAAAAAAAAGATATTTTACTTTTAATTTGAATTTCTTTTAAATCTGTCCTTTATAATTAATTTTACTCTCCTATCCGCTCAGGCAAATCATATTGTCAAAAAATGCAGTTTTCCCATCGATAACTTGACATAGTCAGCGGCAAGTGCATGCTCTTTCAGTCAATTAGTGCGCGAGCAATATATATATGTATATATATATATATATATATATATATATATATATATATATATATATATATATATATATATATATATATATAAAGTTTGGGGACCCCTGGTTTAAATATTAACTGTCAGTTTACTGTACTGTACCAACTGTACTACTTTATGAGTACTTATTTGTTATTGTTTCATTGAAAATTAAACCGTAAAATCCATTTGGTTGCCATCTTTTTTAATTATGAGACAAAATTGTGTCAAAGACAGGATTTTTTTTTGTGTGTGTTGATGACACAGCTTTGCTTCAGTTGATATTCTAGTTTCAAGCATGTTTTACTCAATATAGGTCATCAAATCTCAGCAACAAGATGTTATATCTTACTGAGATCATTTAGGACCAAAACCCTTAAATCAAGTAATAGACTCCAAAATCTGCTTAGTGAAAAGAATTGTCTTAGACCAGGGGTGTCAAACTAATTTTATCTGAGGGGCCGCATGGAGGAAAATCTATTTCCATGTGGGCCGGACGGGTAAAATCGTGGCATAATAACTTGAAAATGATTACGACAACTTTAGATTGTTTTCCTTGTTACACTTCAGCCTAAATAGAACAAGCACATTCTGAAAATGTACACACATCACAAATTGACAAAACACTCCAAGTTTTTGGAAAATTCCGAGGAAAAAAATTGGTGCAGTTTCAAAAACACCATGAAGACAATGAATTTACACTTAATCTCAGTGTGTCTCTACATAGCAATTCAACTTTAAGTCACAGTCCCTCTAGGATTGAACGAAAAATGAAATAAAGCATGAATAAAAATGACTATCAACTACCTCATTTGTCATTGCCACATATTAACCCTATGGTAACCCGACAAACTATACAAACTGACGAGGGTTGAGTTACTCGCTTCCTTCTAGGGATCACTGTGTATCCATTGAAAAAATAAAGCTGTGCAGTGTGTGAACAGTTTCAACAAACCAAAAATAAAATTAAAATTAAAAGACTGACAGTAAATCTCATGTTGTTCACTTTCTTTAAATTTAAAAAGTTGTTAAATTTGTTTTGCAATGGGTTGAGGGGAAGGATTCGCAGCCCCGCTTTATTGTGTATCTCTTGCTCGCCCCCAGTATACATTTGCTTGCCTAACCGAATTTCTATTGCGACATCCAGTAGACACATACAGAACAGCTGTTTTTAAATTTAAAAATCCAGCTCTATTTTACATGTAGCAAACTCATCTCGCGGGCCGAATTGAACCTGTTTGCGGGCCCCATGTTTGACATCCCTGTCTTGGACAGAAAATTTGCAAATATCACCTTATTTGAGATATTTAATCTTACTGAGACTTCAGTTTTTGCAGTGTGATTGCATTACGAGAGTTCTTTATTAACGTTGAACATCACTGAAGGCCTAGGTGGGAAACGCACAGCATTTATCTTAACTTGATGACCTAATTCTTAAATTGAACTTAAGAACTTCACACACAAAAGTCAAAATTGACAAAACTGAAAGGAACAGTAGTAGTCTTATGATTCATACATTTTAAATGTTTCTTTTGTTGTATCTTCCGGGAAGCAAAAATGAAGATAATAATTACACTGCAAAAACTAAAATCTAAGTAAGATTAAATATCTCAAATAAGGGTGATATTTGCTTATTTTCTGCCTGATAAGATAATTCTTCTCACTAAGAAAATTTAATGTTAGAGTCTTTTACTTGTTTTAAGGGTTTTGGTCCTAAATGATCTCAGTAAGATATTACAGCTTGTTGCTGAGATTTGATGACCTATATTGAGTAACAACTGTTGCAAAACTTTGTCATTAACACTCACAAATATAAAACTACTTTATTAAAGTAATCATTTCTTATTTAAAGCATGACAAAAAAACATATTATTTCAAGATAATGGCACTATTTAATTAATTTCAAGAATATTTTTCAACATAATGAGCAAAAAGGTTGTATTTTTTTTTTTTCTACCAAGAAAAGTGCACTTGTGAGTAAAAATATATATTTTTAAAAAAAGGTATTTTGGGTTCATAGTGTTTAGCTAGTTGTATTTGTTTGGGAAAGTCTTGACAAGCCGAATTTTCTTGTTCTATTTGCAGATAATTTTGCGTAGTTCAAATACAATACCCCTCATTTTTTATTTCTTATTTTTGAACACTGACTTTTTGCAGTGTACAGCATGAGAAAACTACTGGTTGTCTTTTTTTTGGTTTTTATTGGAGGAAGTAGCCAAATTCCACGAAACACGAGCCTCGCAGTGAAGACGGGGGTGGCGGCATCATGATGTGGGGTTGTTTTCCAGCGACAGGAACTAGGAGACTCGTCAGGATATAGGGAAAGATGAATGCAGCAATGTACAGAGACATTCTGGATGACAACCTTCTCCATAGCGCTGTTGAACTCATACTGGAATGATGGCTCATCTTTTCAGCAAAACAACCCCTCGCATTGAATTAGGTCATGACGCAACTCAAACTTGTCACGTTTGGGTCGCATCTTCATGCGGGGTCGTTCTCCCAGGAATTCAGACGGACGACTCCGGACATGGCATGCAGGTAAAAACATGATTTATTCCTCAAGAAATTAAAGGATGTACAAAAACAGAAAGCAAGTCTATAGGACAACGTGCCTGATCGCACTTGGCATAGACTATGGACAAGGAGTATTCACGAAACTGTGCCATGAAACAAACAAGACTTACATAGCAAGGCACGAAGCAAACAACCAGAGACAAGGCAAAACTCACGTAACGGGGGCATGTGGCAAACGATGACGCCAGACTGAGCAGTGGCGAGCAAGGTGATTAAATAGCTCTCTGATTAGTGGTTGACAGCAGCTGAGCGTGGGGCCACTAACCAGAGACAGGCGAACCCAATTAATCCCCATGGTGACCAAAATAAACCCAGGAGTGCACAAAAAAGAGGAACTAAGGGAGTCCAAAACGAACAGAACATAACCAAAACATGATCCGGGACACGGATCGTGACAAAACTTAACTTGGAAACAACATTCTTTTTGACGTTTATTCATTGTTGGGATTCTGACGTTGATTTGACCGTTGAATCCTGGTCATTTTTCAACCAATATCACAAATAAAATGTTGAAACAACATACTTTTTGACAACGTTTAATCAACGTTGGGTTCTGACGTTGATTTGACCATTGAATTTTGGTCATTTTCCAACCAAAATTCTACAACAAAAACTTAATGTTGAAACAACATGCTATTTGACAACGTTTATTAATGTTTGGTTCTGATGTTGATTTGACCATTGAATTTCGGTAATTTTTTTAACCAATATCCTACAATGCAATTACAACGTTGAATCAACATACGTTTTGACAATGTTTAATCAATGTTGGGTTCTGATGTTGATTTGACCATAGAATTTTGGTCATTTTTCAACCAATATTCTACAACACAAATACAGCGTTGAAACATGTTTTTTGACGTTTATTAAGTGTTGGATTCTGACGTTGATTTAACCATTGAATTTTGGTCATTTTCCAACTAAAATTCTACAACAAAAATGTAATGTTGAAACAACATACTATTTGACAACGTTTAATCAATGTTGGTTTCTGATGTTGATTTGAGCATTGAACTTTGGCCATTTTCCAACCAATATCCTACAAAACAAATACATTGAAACAACATACTTTTTGAAAACGTTTAATCAACGTTGGGTTCTGACGTTGATTTGACCTTAGAATTTTGGTAATTTTTCAACCAAAATTCTACAACAAAAACTTAATGATGAAACAACATGCTTTTTGACAACGTTTAATCAATGTTGGGTTCTGATGTTGATTTGACCATTGAATTTTGGTAATTTTTCAACCAATATCCTACAAAACAAATACAAGGTTGAAACAACATACTTTTTGAAAACGTTTAATCAACGTTGGGTTCTGACGTTGATTTGACCATTGAATTTTGATAATTTTCCAACCAATATATCCTACAACACAAACTTAATGTTGAAACAACATGCTATTTGACAACGTTTAATAAATGTTGGGTTCTGATGTTGATTTGAGCATTGAACTCAGGTCATTTTCCAACCAATATCCTACAAAACAAATATGTTGAAAAAACATACTTTTTGACCACTTATTCAAGTTCTGACTTTGATTTGATAATTGAATTTTGGTCATTTTTCAACCAATATTCTATAACATGAATACAACGTAGAAACAACATGCTTTTTGACAATGTTTAATCAATGTTTGGTTCTGACGTTGATGAGACCATTGAATTTTGGTATTGTTTTTAACCAATATCCTACAATACAAGTACAACGTTGAAACAACATACTTTTTGACAACGTTTAATCAATGTTGGGTTCTGATGTTGATTTGACCATTGAATTTTGGTCATTTTTCAACCAATATTCTACAACACAAAATTAATGTTGAAACAACATGCTAATTGACAACTTATTCAAGGTTCTGACTTTGATTTGATCATTGAATTTTGGTCATTTTTCAACCAATATTCTATAACATGAATACAACGTAGAAACAACATGCTTTTTGACAATGTTTAATCAAAGTTTGGTTCTGACGTTGATTTGACCATTGAATTTTGGTATTGTTTTTAACCAATATCCTACAATGCAATTACAACGTTGAATCAACATACTTTTTGACAACGTTTAATTAAAGTTGGGTTCACAGTCAAGGCGTTGAGGGGTTCCGGTTTGGTAACCGCAGGTTTAGATCTCTGCTTTTTGCAGATGATGTGGTCCTGATGGCTTCATCTGACCGGGATCTTCAGCTCTCGCTGGATCGGTTCGCAGCCGAGTGTGAAGCGACCGGAATGAGAATCAGCACCTCCAAGTCCGAGTCCATGGTTCTCGCCCGGAAAAGGGTGGAATGCCATCTCCGGGTTGGGGAGGAAACCCTGCCCCAAGTGGAGGAGTTCAAGTACCTAGGAGTCTTGTTCACGAGTGAGGCAAGAGTGGATCGTGAGATCGACAGGCGGATCGGTGCGGCGTCTTCAGTAATGCGGACGTTGTACCGATCCGTTTTGGTGAAGAAGGAGCTGAGCCGGAAGGCAAAGCTCTCAATTTACCGGTCGATCTACGTTCCCATCCTCACCTATGGTCATGAGCTTTGGGTTATGACCGAAAGAACAAGATCACGGGTACAAGCAGCCGAAATGAATTTCCTTCGCCGGGTGGCGGGTCTCTCCCTTAGAGATAGGGTGAGAAGCCCTACCATCCGGCGGGAGCTCAAACTAAGGAGCTGCTCTTTCACATCGAGAGGAGCCAGATGAGGTGGTTCGGGCATCTGGTCAGGATGCCACCCGAACGCCTCCCTAGGGAGGTGTTTAGGGCACGTCCAACCGGTAGGAGGCCACGGGGAAGACCCAGGACACGTTGGGAAGACTATATCTCCCGGCTGGCCTGGGAACGCCTCGGGATCCCCCGGGAAGAGCTAGACGAAGTGGCTGGGGAGAGGGAAGTCTGGTCTTCCCTGCTTAGGCTGTTGCCCCCGCGACCTGACCTCGGATAAGCGGAAGATGATGGATGGATGGATGGATGCATGGGTTCTAATGTTGATTTGACCATTGAAATTTGGTCATTTTCCTACCAATATTCTACAACACAAACTTAATGTTGAAACAACATGCTAATTGACAACTTAATAGAGGTTCTGACATTGATTTGATCATTGAATTTTGGTCATTTTTCAACCAATATTCTATAACACGAATACAACGTTGAAACAACATACTTTTTGAACATTTTTAATCAACTTGAGTTTTGAAGTTGACTTGACCATTGAATTTTTGTCATTTTCCAACCAAAATTCTGCCCAAAAAACTTAAAGTTAAAACAACATGCTTTTTGACAACATTTATTAATACTGGGTTCTGATGTTGATTTGACCATTGAATTTTGGTCATTTTCCAACCAATATTCTACAACACAAATACAACGTTGAAACAGCATAATTTTTGACAACGTTTAATCAATTTTTGGTTCTGACGTTGATTAGACCATTGAATTTTGTTCATCTTTTAACCAATATTCTACAATACAATTACAACGTAGAAACAGCATACTTTTTGACAACGTTTAATCAATTTTGGGTTCTGACGTTGATTTGACCATTGAATTTTGGTCATTTTCAACCAATATTCTACAACACAAACTTAATGTTGAAACAAAATGCTAATTTACAATTTAATCACGGTTCTGACATTAATTTGATCATTGAATTTTGGTCATTTTTCAACCAATATTCCATCACACAAATACAACATTGAAACAACATGCTTTTTGACAACGTTTAATTAATGTTGAGTTCTGACGTTGATTTGACCAGTGAATTTTGGTCATTTTTTAACCAATATCCTACAAAACAAATACAACGTTAAAACAACATACTTTTTGAAAATGTTTAATCAACTTGGGTTCTGACGTCGATTTGACCATTGAATTTTGGTCATTTTCAAACCAAAATTTTACAACAAAAACTTATTGTTGAAAAAACATGCTATTTGACAACGTTTATTAATGTCGGGTTCTGATGTTAATTTGACCATTGAATTTTGGTCATTTTTCAATCAATATCCTGCAAAACATATACGACGTTGAAAGAACATACTATTTGACAACGTTTAATCAATGTTGGGTTCTGACGTTGATTTGACTGTTGAATTTTGGTAATTTTCCAACCAATATTCTAGAACACAAATACAACGTTGAAACAGCATACTTTTTGACAACGTTTAATCAATGTTGTGTTCTGACGTTGATTAGACCATTGAATTTTGTTCATTTTTTAACCAATATCCTACAATACAAGTACAACGTTGAAACAACATACTTTTTTGACAACGTTTAATCAATGTTGGGTTCTGATGATGATTTGACCATTGAATTTTGGTCATTTTCCTACCAATATTCTACAACACAAACTTAATGTTGAAAAAACATGCTAATTGACAACTTAACCAAGGTTCTGACATTGATTTGATCATTGAATTTTGGTCATTTTTTAACCAATTTTCTATAACATGAATACAACGTAGAAACAACATGCTTTTTGACAACGTTTAATCAATGTTGGGTTCTGACGTTGATTTGACCATTGAATTTTGGTCATTTTTCAACCAATATTCTAAAACACAAATACAGCGTTTAAACATGCTTTTTGATGTTTATTAAGAGTTGGATTCTGACATTGATTGGACCATTGAATTTTGGTCATTTTCAAACCAAAATTTTACAACAAAAACTTATTGTTGAAAAAACATGCTATTTGACAACGTTTATTAATGTCGGGTTCTGATGTTAATTTGACCATTGAATTTTGGTCATTTTTCAATCAATATCCTCCATAACATATACGACGTTGAAAGAACATGCTATTTGACAACGTTTAATCAATGTTGGGTTCTGACGTTGATTTGACCGTTGAATTTTGGTAATTTTCCAACCAATATTCTAGAACACAAATACAACGTTGAAACAGCATACTTTTTGACAACGTTTAATCAATGTTGTGTTCTGACGTTGATTAGACCATTGAATTTTGTTCATTTTTTAACCAATATCCTACAATACAAGTACAACGTTGAAACAACATACTTTTTTGACAACGTTTAATCAATGTTGGGTTCTGATGATGATTTGGCCATTGAATTTTGGTCATTTTCCTACCAATATTCCACAACACAAACTTAATGTTGAAAAAACATGCTAATTGACAACTTAACCAAGGTTCTGACATTGATTTGATCATTGAATTTTGGTCATTTTTTAACCAATTTTCTATAACATGAATACAACGTAGAAACAACATGCTTTTTGACAACGTTTAATCAATGTTGGGTTCTGACGTTGATTTGACCATTGAATTTTGGTCATTTTTCAACCAATATTCTAAAACACAAATACAGCGTTTAAACATGCTTTTTGATGTTTATTAAGAGTTGGATTCTGACATTGATTGGACCATTGAATTTTGGTCATTTTCCAACCAAAATTCTACATCACAAACTTAATGTTGGACTAACATGCTATTTGACGACGTTTATTAAATGTTGGGTTCTGACGTTGATTTGACCATTGAATTTTGTTAATTTTCCAACCAATATTCTACAACATAAATACAATGTTGAAACAGCATAATTTTTGCCAACGTTTAATCAATGTATGGTTCTGACGTTGATTAGACCATTGAATTTTGGTCATTTTTTAACCAATATCCTACAAAACAAATACAACGTTTAAACAACATACTTGTTGACGACGTTTAATCAATGTTGGGTTCTGATGTTGATTTGACCATTGAAATTTGGTCATTTTCCAACCAAATTTCTACATAACAAGTACAACGTTGAAACAACATGCTTTTTGACAACGTTTATTAAATGTTGGGTTCTGACGTTGATTTGACCATTGAATTTTGGTCATTTTCCAACCAATATTCTACAACATAAATACAACGTTGAAAAAGCATACTTTTTGACAACGTTTAATCAATGTTAGGGTCTGACGTTGATTAGACCATTGAATTTTGGTCATATTTTAACCAATATCCTACAATACAATTACAACGTTGAATCAACATACTTTTAGACAACGTTTAATCAATCTTGGGTTCTGATCTTAATGTGACCATTGAATTTTGGTCATTTTTCAACCAAAATTATGCTGCACAAACGTAATGTTAAAACAACATGCTATTTGACAACGTTTAATCAATGTTGGGTTCTGACGTTGATTTGAACATTGAATTTTGGTCATTTTTCAACCAATATCCTACCAAACAAATACAACGTTGAAACAACATACTTTTTGAAAACGTTTAATCAACGTTGGGTTCTGACGTTGATTTGACCATTGAATTTTGTTCATTTTTCAACCAATATTGTACAACACAAATACAGCGTTGAAACATGCTTTTTGACGTTTATTAAGTGTTGGATTCTGATGTTGATCGGGCCATTGAATTTCTGTCATTTTCCAACCAAAATTCTACATCACAAACTTAATGTTGGAACAGCATACTTTTTGAAAAAAAACTTAATGTTGAAACAACATGCTATTTGACAACGTTTATTAAATGTTGGGGTCTGACGTTGATTTGACCGTTGCAATTTTGTCATTTTCCAACCAATTTTCGACAAAACAAATACAACGCTGAAACAATATGCTTTTTCGCAACGTTTATTAAATGTTGGGTTCTGACATTGATGTGACCGTTGCAATGTGGTCATTTTACAATGAATATTCGACAACACAAATACAATGTTGAAACAGCATACTTTTTGACAATGTTTAATCAATGTTTGGTTCTGACGTTGATTAGACCATTGAATTCTGGTCATTTTTAACCAATATCCTACAATGCAATTACAAAGTTGAATCAACATACTCTTTGACAAAGTTTAATTAATGTTGGGTTCTGATGTTGATTTGACCATTGAATTTTGGTGATTTTCCAACCAATATTCTACAACACAAACTTAATGTTGAAACAACATGCTAATTGACAACTTAATCAAGGTTCTGACATTGATTTGATCATTGAATTTTGGTCATTTTTTAACCAATATCCTATAACTTGAATACAACGTAGAAACAACATGCTTTTTGACAACGTTTAATCAGTGTTGGGTTCTGATGTTGATTTGACCATTAAATTTTGATAATTTTCCAACCAATATTCTAGAAAACAAATACGTTGAAACACAATGGTTTTTGACAATGTTTAATCAATGTTGGGTTCTGACGTTGATTTGACCATTGAATTTTGGTCATTTTCCAACCAAAATTCTACAACAAAAACTTACTGTTGAAACAACATGCTATTTGACAACGTTTATTAATGTTGGGTTCTGATGTTGATTTGACCATTGATTTTTGGTCATTTTTCAACCACTATCCTACAAAACATATACAACTTTGAAACAACACGCTTTTTGACAACGTTTAATCAATGTTGGGTACTGATGTTGATTTGACCATTGAATTTGGGTAATTTTTCAGCTAATATCCTACAACACAAATACAGCGTTGAAACATGCTTTTTGACGTTTATTAGGTGTTGGATTCTAACGTTGATTGGACCATTGAATTTTTGTAATTTTCCAACCAAAATTCTACATCACAAACTTAATGTTGAAACAACATGCTATTTGACAACGTTTATTAAATGTTGGGTTCTGATGTTGATTTGACTATTGAATTTTGGTCATTTTCCAACCAATATTCTACAACATAAATACAACTTTGAAACAGCATACTTTTTGACAGCGTTTAATCAATGTTTGGTTCTGACTTTGATTAGACCATTGAATTTTTGGTCATTTTTTAACCAATATCCTACAATACAAGTACAACATTGAAACAACATACTTTTTGACAACGTTTAATCAATGTTGGGTTCTGATGTTGAATTGACCATTGAATTTTGGTCATTTTCCAACCAATATTCTACAACACAAACTTAATGTTGAAACAACATGCTAATTGACAACTTAATCAAGGTTCTGACATTGATTTGATCATTGAATTTTGGTCAATTTTTAACCAATATTTCTATAACACGAATACAACGTTGAAACAACATGCTTTTTGACAACGTTTATTCATTTTTGGGATTCTGACTTTGATTTGACCGTTGAATCCTGGTCATTTTTCAACCAATATCACAAATACAACATTGAAATAAACATAATTTGTGACAACGTTTAATCAATCTTGGGTTCTGATGTTGATGTGACCAATGAATTTTGGTCATTTTCAAACCAAAATCATACTACACAAACTTAATGTTAAAACAACATGCTAATTGACAACGTTTAATCAACGTTGGGTTCTGACGTGTATTTGACCATTGAATTTGGCTATTTTCCAACCAATATTCTACAACACAAATACAACGATGAAACAGCATATTTTTTGACAACGTTTAATCAATGTTTGGTTCTGACGTTGATTAGACCATGGAATTTTGGTCATTTATTAACCAATATCCTTTAATAGAAGTACAACATTGAAACAACATACTTTTTGACAACGTTTAATCAATGTTGGGTTCTGATGTTGATTTGACCATTGCATTTTGGTCATTTTCTAACATTTCCAATATTTTGCAACACAAATGCAACGTTGAAACAACATGTTTTGTTGTTTTTCAACAGGACTACCATCCTAAGCACACAGCCAAGATATCAAAGGAATGGCTTCGTACTCTGTAGATGTCCGAGAGTGGCCCAGCTCGAGCCCAGACTTGAACCCAATCGAACACCTTTGGAGAGATCTAACAAAAGGCCACACACCAACACTTCCCATCCAACCTGATGGAGGTTGAGAGGTGCCGCAAAGAGGAATGGACGAAACTGCCCGAATGTAGCTGTGCCAGGCTTGTAGCATCATATTAAAAAAAAACTTGAGGCTGTACTGGCTGCCAAAGGTGCATCAACAAAGTATTGAGCAAATGTTGTGCATACTTATGTACATGCAATTTATTAGTTTTATATTTCTAATATATTTGTAAAAAAAAAAAAAAAAGTTGTCACATTTTCATTATGGAGTGTTGTCTGTAGAATTTTGAGGACAAAAATAAATGTATTCCATTTTGGCTGTAACATAACAAAAACATGGAAAAAGTGAAGCGCTGTGAATACTTTCTGGATGCACTGTAGGTTCCAGTGTTCTGTGATTCTGTGATTCTAAAGAGAAAAAAACTGAAAATGTAATTTATTTTGAGATTTACACATTTCCTATAGTGAAATTGTGTAAGTCTGCTGTAGAATGTCCTGATTTCAATATTTTGGTACCGGTACCAAAAAGCAATTTGATACTTTTCTAAATAAGGGGACCACAAAAAATGGCATTATTGTTGTTTTTTGTTTTGTTTTTTTCAACAAAAAGTCATAAGATACAATACAAATATGTTTTGTTATTGCCATCAAAAGGCAATTTTGTCCTTAAATAAAATAGTCAACATACTAGACAACTTGTTTTTTTAGTAGTAAGTAAGCAAATGACCTAATTAGTCTGCTGGCGGCAGTAACATATTGTGTCATTTAATTTTGTCAAAATTATGAAGGACAAGCTGTAAAAAATCGCTTATTAATCCACTTGTTCATTTACCGTTAATATCTGCTAATTTTGCGTTTCAACATGTTCTCTCGACACTTCTGTTAAAATCTAATAATCACATATTCTTCTGTTGTTTGATACTTTACATTAATATTTTTTTATCATCCAAAAATATGAATTTATGAGTTTATGAATAAAGAAAATAAGTCCCTGGACACACGAAGACTTTATATATAACCAATGTGTGATCCTGTAAATACTTGGTATCGGATCGATACCTCGATTTGTGGTATCATTCAAAACTAATGTAAAGTGTCCTGATTGTTAGGAACACTAATAAAAAACCTCACAATAATGTTTGATTGAACGCTAAAAACGTCATGACAGAAAGCCTGAAAAAACGGAATAGAATCTTAATTTTTTTTTTTACTTTAATAGTTGGAAAAGTCGGCAAAATTCCCTGTTCAAAATACCTACCCAGGTTCAAGTCCCACAAGTCCCGCCAACGGCCGGGATCTCAAAATGTCCAAAATACGCCCAGCAAAGTCCCACGGGAAGGCGGGGAGAAATGTGAGAACAGTCGGTAAAATGTTCAAAAAACACACCCAGGTTCGATTGTGTCCATAACCATAACCTGGGGAAGGTATTTTGAACATTTTTGGGACTTTTGCCGACTTTTCCAACATTTATCCCCCCCACCCAGTGGGACTCGGCTGGGTGTGTTATGGACATTTTGGGCATCCCGGGACTTGTGCGGCCGGCAGAGGGACTTGCGGGACTCGAACCTGGGTAGGTATTTTGAACATTTTGGGGACTTTTGCCGAATTTTCTCCCCCTCTTCCTGTGGGACTTTGCTGGGTGCATTTTGGACATTTGTTTTGCATCCCGGGACTTGTGCGGCCGGCGGCGAGACTCGCAGGACTGGAACCCAGAGGGAGGTATTTTGGACAAAATTGGGACTTTTGACCATTTTGTTTCGCATCTTCCCATCTTTTTTCCTGTGCACCATTGCTGGGTATGTTTTCGACATTTGGACAAAATAGTTTCAAGCATGTTTTATTCAACATGGGTCATCAAATCTCAGCAACAAGCTGTAATATCTTACTGAGATCATTTAGGACCAAAACCCTTAAAACAAGTAAAACACTCTAGCATAAAATCTAATGTATGGCCGCGCAAGTCCCAGGATGCCCAAAATGTCCATAACACACCCAGCCGAGTCCCACGGGGAGGGGGGATAAAAGCTGGAAAAGTCGGCGAAAGTCCCAAAAATGTTCAAAATACCTACCTAGGTTCAAGTCCCACATGGACACAGTCGGACCCCGGTGTGATTTTTCAACATTTTACTGAATTTTCTCACTTTTCTCCCCGCCTTCCCGTGGGACTTTGCTGGGCACGTTTTAAAAATTTTGGAATCCCGACCGTTGGTGGGACTCGAACCTGGGTAGGTATTTTAAACATTTTTGGGACTTTTGCCGAGTTTTCCAATATTTCTCCCTCACTGCCTGTGGGACTTTGTTGGTTGAGTTTTGGACATTTTTTTGCACCCGGGACTTGTGCGGCCGGCAACGAGACTCATGGGACTGGAACCCGGGGAGGTATTTTGGACAAAATTGGGACTTTTGACCATTTTGTCTCGCCTTTTCCCCTCCTCTTCCCCGCCTTCCTGTGCACCATTGCTGGGTGTGTTTTGGACATTTGGACAAAAATAGTTTCAAGCATGTTTTACTCAACATGGGTCATCAAATCTCAGTAACAAGCTGTAATATCTTACTGAGATCATTTAGGACCAAAACCCTTAAAACAAGTAAAACACTCTAGCATAAAATCTTATGTATGGCCACGCAAGTCCCAGGATGCCCAAAATGTCCATAATACACCCAGCCGAGTCCCACGGGGAGGTGGGGGTAAAAGCTTGAAAAGTCGGCGAAAGTCCCCAAATTTTTCAAAATACCTACCTAGTCCCACATGGACACAGTCGAACCCCGGTGTGATTTTTCAACATTTTACTGAATTTTCTCACTTTTCTCCCCGCCTTCCCGTGGGACTTTGATGGGCACGTTTTGAAAATTTTGGGATCCCGGTCGTTGGTGGGACTTGTGGGACTCGAACCTGGGTAGGTATTTAAACATTTTAGGGACTTTTGCCGACTTTTCCAATATTTCTCCCTCACTTCTTGTGGGACTTTGCTGGGTGAGTTTTGGACATTGTGTCTGTATCCCTGGACTTGTGCGGCCGGCGGCGGGACTCGTGGGACTGGAACCCAGGGGAGGTATTTTGGACACAATTAGGACTTTTGACCATTTTGGCCGCCTTTTCCCCTCTTCTTTCCTGCCTTCCTGTGCACCATTGCTGGGTGTGTTTTGGAAATTTGGACCAAAATATTTTAAAGCATGTTTTACTCAATATTGGTCATAAAATCTCAGCAACAAGCTGTAATATCTTACTGATATTATTTAGGACCAAATCACTTTAAATAAGTAAAACACTCGAGCATAAAATATTTTATGTATGCAGACTTTTCCAACTTTTATCCCCCCTCCCCGTGGGACTCGGCTGGGTGTGTTATGGACATTTTGGGCATCCCGGGATTTGCACGGCCGTACATAAAATTTCATTTAAGAGTATTTTATTTGTTATAAGGATTTTGGTCCTAAATGATCTCAGTAATATATTACAGCTTGTTGCTGATATTTGATGACCTTAATTGAGTAAAACATGCTTGAAACAATTTTTGTCCAAATGTACGAAACACACAAAATGGTAAAAAGTGCCAATTTTGTCCAAAATACTTCCCCGGGTTCCAGTCCCACGAGTCCCGCCGCCGGCCGCACAAGTCCCAAAATGCAAAAAAAAATTCCAAAACTCACCTAGCAAAGTCCCACAGGAAGTGGGGGAGAAAATTCGGCAAAAGTCCCACAGAAAATGTTCAAAATATCTACCCAGGTTCGAGTCCCATAAATCCCTCTGCCGGCCGCACAAGTCCCGGGATGCCCAAAATGTCCATAACACACCCAGCCGAGTCCCACGGGGAGGGGGGGGAATACATTTTGGAAAAGTCTGCAAAAGTCCCAAAAATGTTCAAAATACCTTCCCCAGGTTATGGTCCCTCATGGACACACTCGAACCTGGGTGTGGTTTTTGAACATTTTACTGACTGTTCTCACTTTTCTCCCCGCCTTCCCGTGGGACTTTGCTGGGTGTGTTATGGAAATTTTGCGCTTCCCGGGACTTTTGGGACTCGAACATGGGTAGGCATTTTGAAAATTTTTGGGACTTTTGCCAACTTTTCCAACTGTTATCCCCCCTCCGTGTGAGACTCGGGTGGGTGTGTTATGGACATTTTGGGCATCCCGGGACTTGCGCGTCCATACATAAAACTTTATGTGTTTTGGTCCAAATGATCCCAGGAAGATGTTACAGCTTGTTGCTGGGATTTTATATCCTATATTGAGTAAAACATGCTTGAAACTATTTTTGTTCGAATGTCCAAAACACACCCAGCAATGGTGCACAGGGAAGCAGGGAAGAAAAGGGGAAAAGGCAGGACAAAATGGTCAAAAGTCCAAATTTTGTCCAAAATACCTCCCCTGGGTTCCAGTCCCGGGAGTCCCGCCGCCGGCCCCACAAGTCCCGGGAAGGAAAAAAAAGTCCAAAACTCACCCAGCAAAGTCCCACAGGAAGTGGGGGAGAAAAGTCGGCTAAAGTCCCCAAAATACCTACCCAGGTTCGAGTCCCACAAGTCCCGCCAACGGCCGGGATCCCAAAATGTCCAAAATACGCCCAGCAAATTCCCACGGGAAGGCGGGGAGAAATGTAAGAACCGTCGGTAAAATGTTCAAAATCCACACCCGGGTTTGAGTGTGTCCGTGTGGTACTCGAACCTGGGGAAGGTATTTTGAACATTTTTGGGACTTTTGCCAAGTTTTCCAACATTTATCCCCCCCTCCCCGTGGGACTCGAACCTGGGTAGGTATTTTTAACATTTTTGCGGGACTTTTGCCGAATTTTCTCCCCCACTTCCTGTGGGACTTTGCTGGGTGCATTTTGGACATTTTTTTTGCATACCGGGACTTGTGCGGCCGGCGGCGGGACTCACAGGACTGGAACCCAGAGGAGGTATTTCGGACAAAATTGGGACTTTTGACCATTTTGTCCCGCCTTTTCCCCTCTTCGTCCCTGCCTTCCTGTGCACCATTGATGGGTGTGTTTTGGACATCTGGATAAAAATAGTTTTAAGAATGTTTTAGTCCATATAGGTCCTAACATCTCAGCAACAAGCTGTAATATCTTCCTGAGATCATTTAGGAACAAAACACTTAAAATAAGTAAAACACTGTAACATAAAATCTTATGTATGGAGGCGCAAGTCCCGGGATGCCCAAAATGTCCATAACACACCCAACCGATTCCCATACGGAGGGGGGATAAAAGTTGGATAAGTGGGCAAAAAGTCCCAAAAATTTTCAAAATGCCTACCCAGGATCGAGTCCCGCAAGTCCTGCTGCTCGCCGGGATGCCCAAAATGTCCATAACACACCCAACCATGTCCCATGGGGATGTGGGGGGCTAAAAGTTGGAAAAGTCGGCAAATGTCCCAAAAATGTTCAAAATACCTACCCAGGTTTGAGTCCCACAAGTCCCGCCAACGGCCGGGATGCCTAAAATGTCCAAAACAATTGCACGCCCAGCAAAGTCCCACGAGAAGGCGGGGAGAAAAGTCGGTAAAATGTTGAAAAATCACACCCGGGTTCGAGTGTGTCCATGTGGGACTCGAACCTGGGTCGGTATTTTGAACATTTTTGGGACTTTCGCCGACTTTTCCAACTTTTATCCCCCCACCCCCGTGGGACTCGGCTAAGTGTGTTTTGGACATTTTGGGCATCTTGGGACTTGTGGGACTCGAACTTGGGTAGGTATTTTGAACATTTTTGGGGGACTATTGCCGACTTTTCTCCCCCAGTTCCTGTGGGACTTCGCTGGGTGCATTTTGGACACTTTTTTTTGCTTCCCGGGACTTGTGCGGCCGGCGGCAGGTATTTTGGACAAAATCGGGACTTTTGACCATTTTGTTCCGCCTTTTCCCCTTTTCCTGTACACCATTGCTGGGTGTGTTTTGGACATTTGGACCAAAGTAGTTTCAAGCATGTTTAACTCAATATAGGTCATAAAATCTCAGCAACAAGCTGAGATCATTTAGGACCAAAAGCATTAAAACAAATAAAACACTAACATAAAATGTTCTTAGTGAGAAGAATGATCAAATCCGACAGAAAATAAGTGAAGTGAAGTGAATTGAATTATATTTATATAGCGCTTTTCTCTAGTGACTCAAAGCGCTTTACATCGTGAAACCCAATATATAAGTTACATTTAAACCAGTGTGGGTGGCACTCGGAGCAGGTGGGTAAAGTGTCTTGCCCAAGGACACAACGGCAGTGACCAGGATGGCGGAAGCGGGAATCGAACCTGCAACCCTCAAGTTGCTGGCATGGCCGCTCTACCAACCGAGCTATGCCGCCCGTATTTGAGTTATTTAATCTTACTTAGACTTCAGTTTTTTGCGGTGCATTATTTCTCCTTTACAATCCTGACTACCTTTACTTTGTGCGTACTGCGATTTGTGAGGTTTTATTTGCATCTCGATTATGGAACTGCCGCAGTACATCCACAGAGTGGATTTCATCAGCATGTCCTGCCGTAAATCCTCGGCTCAGCAGAGGCTACAGTTTATCACAAGCGCAAATCTTCTCCCCCTTTCTTAGTCGATCCATCCACAGATAGGCGGAGGAATTCAATCAGGCCGAGCCTCTTGACATATAAAGGATTTCCTCGTCCCGGTCTAGTGCTGAACTGACTTTAAACGTGAACCTTCAACGATTGGGTCTTTTTTGTTGCACGACATTAAAGGTGACCCCGGCACTTTTATCCCAGTTGCGTTGTACTGAAGGGCTGCTCTGTGATGTCCCTGGACAAAAAAACGGATGTGTCTTGCCGTCGTCACGGCACCACGCGGAATAACTGCATCGAGGTTAGCGCCGAAGAGTTGCAAGGCGGTCAAGTTCCATTGTTGTCGGGTTTAGAGACCAATCAGAAATGTTTGTCTTTATCAAACACCACCTTAGGAACTATAGCACAAATATCTGTTTATGTCCGCAGACTAGGGTTGTACTGTTACTAGTAAAGTACCGTGATTCTAAAAAGTACCGGTCCACCCTATATTTAAAAACATTTAAATTTCTAACAGGCATGACGACCGTAGTAACACCGTGACATTGCTGGTTTTACGAGCAGAGTAGCATGTTCGGCAACGCAGATATCCTGAGTACTTGCAAGTAGACACGGTGTGTGGACAGAGAAGGTAAAACGGACGCATTTTTGCTTAAAAACTATCAATAAAAGGTGAAGAAGCACGACAAGAGTTGTTTTAAACATGAGTAGCCAGCCAGCGGCTAACATCCATCCGCAGTCGGCAGTGTTTCAGCTACTTCTAACTCACTAATTCTGGCCTACAAGGTGACAAATAAAGTACGTTTCTTACAAGTATCCTTATTAATAGCTCACCGGCATCACCGCTAACAAAACATAGCGCTCCTGAATGTAAACAAATCCCATGCGTGGAGCTACACCTGTCACCCACTGTAATGATACCAAGTAAAATAGCGTATTTAGTCTATACTACAATGTTTACATCAATATTTTTTATCATAACATCTTTTTTTTTTTGTTTTTTGGAAATCCAGATTATGTTTATGAATTAAGGAAATAAGTCCCAGAACACATGAGGACTTTATATATGACCAATATGTGATCTGTAACTACTTGGTATCAAATCGATACCACCGGCCCCCACACACATTTTTTTCTCAAAATTTGGCCCCCGATGCAAAAAATATGCCTAACCCTGGTTTATGGTGTGCTGTGTCGTCATTTCAGTTTTGTTGAATTTAGTCTTTTGTTGCGCTGTAAAAGGTTATTAATGTAAATATTGTACATATTACGCACCGGCTGTTTGATTGTAACATGCATCTTAGTTGTGATTTTCATTGACAAATTAGAATGTGTTGAAATTGCTTTGTAAAATTGCTGTAAAAGCCAATGTGGATTAGCATCATCCATCCATCCATCCATTTTCTACCGCTTATTCCCTTTTGGGGTTGCGGGGAGATCAGCATCAAGCTGGGTAAATTTATTTGGTAATGGAAATGACAACTTTTGTATATTTGGTGGCTTTGGGATAAGTGATGGGCTTAGAAGACGCCAACGAGAAATCGTCGAACAAAAAGCTCTATTTGTTTCAGCGAGCTTCAGACTGGAACTGCAGTTTCCAGGAGAAAGAGTATGGGTTGGATCACTTCTCTGTTGTCTTCTTGGACAACTTTCCTTGAATCATCATCGGCGGTCACTCGATAGATTATGATGATCCTCCTAGTAGGGTTTTTTTTTCCATTTATGGAGGATGCCTATGCGTGACTTAAACGTGGGGAGACTGGTACACAATCACCTTGACAGAATCGGGTCAGGGTCCAGTAGCATTGATTCCAACACGACTGGGGACCCATTTCTGCTGCATCCTTCTACCGATATCGCAGCCGTTGTGGTAGTTCTTAAATCTACCGTCTTCCGCCTGCTCCGCCGTTGAGGTCTTTACTGTATCCCTGGCTGGGGGGAAGTCAGGTACTAAGCCTTTGCCAAGTACCACCTGGAGTAACAGTGGTAAATGGGTAAACCTCCTAGTGCCCCAATACCCCATAGATGATCCTCCACTGCCGGATGCACTGTAACGTCATGCCCAGGACATTTTCCTTAAATACCTTTTACACTAAGACGGTTACTCTTTGTAGATTCTAGCCTTGAGGCCGTCAGTCTGGACAACCTCAAGTTTGTTTGTACTAATGCAGACAACACCTGGGTGTTGTCACTTCACTCATTGGCGTTGGGTGAATTCCAACACCTAATTTCTACTCCTACCTGTGGGGGCTCTTACCAAATGTCATTATTGTGTTTACAGTTCCTCCTAAAATCCAACTGCTGCTATCCTATAAGATCCTCAAGGTCCTAGGGGAAAACGCTTCCACTCTCTGGACAAGCTGTGATGGACTTCTGCACCCAAAGCAATCTAAGGGCATAATTCCTGAATAGGATAATCCTCTAAAGGATTCCGTGACCAATTACAAATACATGCTAGCTCACAATCACATAAGAACATGGTCCACAGTATATTTCACCGCACAACATTACGTAGATGTTGTTTGGCTGAGTCAATCAATCAATCAATCAATGTTTATATACAATATATAGCCCTAAAGAACAAGTGTCTCTAAGGGATGCACAAGCCACAACGGCATCCTCGGTTCAGAGCCCACATAAGGGCAAGGAAAAACTCACAACCCAGTGGGACGTTTATGTGAATAACTATGAAAAATCTTGGAGAGGACCGCAGATGTGGGTGACCCCCTGCCTCTAGAGGAGACCGGATGCAATGGACGTCGAGTGGGTCCAACATAAGTTTTGCGAAAGTCCAGTCCATAGTGGATCCAACCTAATAGTGAGAACCAGTCCATAGTGGGGCCAGCAGGAGACCATCCCAACCCTCCCCAACCGATGCAGAGGCGAGCAGTCTACCCACCCCGGGTCCCGACTCTGGACAGCCAGCACTTAATCCATGGCCACTGGACCTGTGCCCCACACTCCACAAGGGAGAGGGGGGCAGTGGAGAAAATTAAATAAACAGCAGATCAACTGGTCTTAAAAGGGGGTCTATTTAAAGACTATCCATCCATCCATTTTCTACCGCTTATTCCCCTTCGGGGTCGCGGGGGGCGCTGGCGCCTATCTCAGCTACAATCAGGCGGAAAAGCAGGGTACACCCTGGACAAGTCGCCACCTCATCGCAGGGCCAACACAGATAGACAGACAACATTCACACTCACATTCACACACTAGGGCCAATTTAGTGTTGCCAATCAACCTATCCCCAGGTGCATGTCTTTGGAAGTGGGAGGAAGCCGGAGTACTCGGAGGGAATCCACGCATTCACGGGGAGAACATGCAAACTCCACACAGAAAGATCCCGAGCCTGGATTTGAACCCAGGACTGCAGGAACTTCATATTGTGAGGCAGACGCACTAACCCCTCTGCCACCGTGAAGCCTATTTAAAGACTAGAGTATAGAAATTAGTTTTAGATGGGACTTAAATGCTTCTACTGAGGTAGCATCCCAAACTGTTACTGAGAGGGCATTCGATCGTACTGGAGCCCGAATAGAAACCGCTCTATAGCTCGCAGACTGTTTTTGGGCTCCGGGAATCACTAATAAGCCGGAGTTCTTTGAACGCAGATTTCTTGCCTGGACATATGGGACAATACAATCGGCGAGATTGGATGGAGCCTTGAAGTCACATCCGAAGTGCACAGGAGTCCGCTCTCAGTGCTGCTGGAGTGGTCGCCAAGTGCCGAAGAGCTGGCTAAGTCGGCAACCCGGCGTGACATAACATGGCACCGTTAAGTTTTATTCGAATCGGAGCCCTGCCACAAAAGTACCCGATTTGGTACCCATCCCTTTATGTACAGTAAGGGTTCACTCTGTGTTTGGGTAGCAAGACCGGGGTCGGTCGGTCGGTCGGTCCTGGACCAAAAGATCGGAATTGTGGAACAGACTTGGCTGCTAAAAACAAGTGAGAAGTGGATGCAGTAGCAAGTAAGATATATACACGGAGACTTAATGAGATGTAGGAGGGTAAGATATGCCGTGGAGTGGACTGGATGATGAAGGAAGTTGGAGAAGCAGGCCAGCAGCACCCCTGCTGCAATCAAACACATGGCACAAACAAACACACACACACACACACACACACACAAACACACACAGAGAGATAAAAAACAAACATCCTGAGGCTCAAAAAAGAAGGGAAAACAGAAAACATGAAAGGCCACAGAAAGAACCAACCCCAGTTATTCTCGGCAAATCTGGCAACTTTCCAACTGCTTTTGGCGATTTTTTTTTGTTCTCTCAATTGCGACTCGCGACAAATTTAGTGACCTTTTAGGATTTTTTGGAGACATAAAAGAAAGTAACACTCTGCGGCTCATCTCTTCCGCCACTATCCTTCAACCAGCGCAAAGACCCACGCCTCGCCTTGTTCAGGCTGTAAAAAAAATGTGTGCATGTAAATAATTGTACCTTGACCTGTGTTTTTCCTGAGAAAAACGTACAAACCAATATAAAATGTGCTTAGTGGAATAACAAGAGGAGGGGTTTGTGTTTAGGAAAAACACAGGGATGAAAAAACTATAAATAAAATAGAGCTTCACTACTTTAGTCATATTTTTTGGCACTTAAGAAACCTCTCTATGACTTTAACTCCAGACTACAGCAGATAAACAGAGATTTTTTTTTTGTTACAAACCTTATGTTCAGAAACTTTGCAATACAGTATATTTTATGTGCGACTATAAATATATTTGCGATTGCACATGAAAAAATCTCATTAAAATAAAAACATCGTTCTTAATGCGGCTCATTTAGCATCGAAACAGCTGGTTAATTTAATAAAAAAATATTCATATCCAACCTACTCTCAGTTTTAACAGGATCATGAAAAAGATTATAATTTAAATGATTAATGATAAATGGGTTGTACTTGTATAGCGCTTTTCTACCTTCAAGGTACTCAAAGCGCTTTGACACTACTTCCACATTTACCCATTCACACACACATTCACACACTGATGGAGGGAGCTGCCATGCAAGGCGCCAACCAGCACCCATCAGGAGCAAGGGTGAAGTGTCTTGCTCAGGACACAACGGACGTGACGAGGTTGGTACTAGGTGGGATTTGAACCAGTGACCCTCGGGTTGCGCACGCCCACTCATCCACTGCGCCACACCGTCCCCGGATGAGTGGATTCAACACATAAAAACACATAAAACTTATATGTAGGGCCATCCATCCATCCATCATCTTCCGCTTATCCGAGGTCGGGTCGCGGAGGCAGCAGCCTAAGCAGGGAAGCCCAGACTTCCCTATCTCCAGCCACTTCGTCTAGCTCTTCCCGGGGGATCCCGAGGCGTTCCCAGGCCAGCCGGGAGACTTAGTCTTCCCAACGTGTCCTGGGTCTTCCCCGTGGCCTCCTACCACCTGGACGTGCCCTAAACACCTCCCTAGGGAGGCGTTCGGGTGGCATCCTGACCAGATGCCCGAACCACCTCATCTGGCTCCTCTGTAGGGCATGCTGATTAATAATAATAAATACTGACTCAAACAACAAACATTTCAATTTAATCATATACTGCTAAAATAAATAAACTAAATACATAATAAAAAAGATGTTTCCTAACTATACCACCAATAAAATAAAAACGCAAATGAAATACAGCTTCCCTACTTCAGTCATATTTTCCGCGCTTAAGAAACCTTTTTATGGCTTTAACGCCGGACTTTGGGAGAGGAAGTGAGCCACGGCCATCTGCACCCCCGAACTGTGGATCATTCTAAAATTGTAGGGTTGTAAAGCTAGATACGAACGGGTGAGCCACGCGTTGGCATCTTTCATGCGGTAGAGCCACTGGAGAGGTTTGTGGTACGAGCAGAAACTGAATAAGTGCCCCAGGAGGTAGCACCGGGGGGTCCCGACCGCCCACCGGATGGCGAGGCACTCCCTCTCCATGGTGTTGCACCTCGCCTCCCGGTCAGAGAGCTCCCGGCTGATGTATAGAATGGGGCGGTCGACTACCTCCACTTGCTAGGACAAAACAGCTCCCAGTCCTCTGCCAGACGCGTCAGCCTGCAGACAAAATGGAAAAGAAGAATCAGGCATGTGCAGGACCGACTTCACGCAGAGAGCCTTTTTAACCCTCTCAAATGCCTGCTGGCACTGCTGCGTCTACTGGACCAGATCTGGAGTATTCTTTCGGGTGAGGTCAATTAGGTGGGCTGGTCAGGTCCGCAAACCGGGGGATAAACCTCCGGTATTAACCTGCCAGACCCAAAAACTACCTCACCTCTTTGTTCGTTTTGGGGTTTGGCAGGCCACAATTGCCGCTGTTTTGTCTACCTGCGAGCGCACCTGCCCTCCTCCCAAGTGGTACCCCAAATACTATTCTTACCTCCGGCCAACTGCACACTTGGCCGGGTTGACGGTGAGCCCGGCCTGCCTTAGGGATCTGCCGCATGTGTTCTTCTCAGCCGCTACTTTGGATGATGACGTCGTCCAGGTAGGCGACCACGTATGCAGCGTGAGGACGCAGTACCCGGTCCATGATACGCTGGAACGTGCCAGGCGCACCAAAAAAGCCAAACGGAAGTGGTACAAATTGGTACAAACCTTCCGGAGTGGAAAATGCCGTTTTTTCCTTGGACTCTGGCGACAAGGGAATCTGCCTTTAGCCCTTGGTCAAATCCGGTGTCGTAAAAAAGCGATCCCAATTTGGTTTGTCCTCATGCGTAAACTTACATATAATGGTTTTCAGCGTCTTATTCAGCCGCTCCACCAGCCTGTCAGTTTGTGGGTGGTATACGTTGGTTCGGATCGCCTTAATTTCCAATAATCCATATAGTTCCTTTATCGTGTGTGACCTAAAGAACGTGCCCTGGTCAGTCAGAATCTCTTTCCGATTCCGACTCGGGAGATGACTTGAAACAGTGCTTGCGCTACACTTTTTGCAGTGATGGAGGGCAGCGGCACTGCTTCGGGATAACGTGTTGCGTAATCCACCAGGACTAGCGAAAAATGATATTCATTTGTGCTCGGGTGGAATGGTCCGATGAGGTCTATACCAAGCCTTTCGAAGGGGACCTCCATTAGTGGTAATGGGTGCAACAGCGCCTTGGGGGTGGTCGCCGGATTAACCAGCTGGCAGTCCGAGCAGGCAGCACACCAACGCCGCACGTCTGCCCGGATAATAGAATCGAACTATTACCCAACTGAGTGTCTTATCATACCCCAAGTGCCCAGCCATGGGGTTGACGTGCGCCACCTGGAAAATCATTTCCCGACGGCGTTTCGGCACAAACAAATATGTGATTTCTTCTCCTATCTGAGTGTCACGGCTCACTCTGTTTCATCTATCCCTAATGATTGCAAAATTAGAGTATACTGCGCTGTTCCCGGGTGCTCCAGCTGACCATCGATGGAAATCACCTCGTCCCAGGTCGCGCGAAGAGGGTCATCCTGGGACTGCTACTCCTCCATAGGGTGACAGTGGGTGCCCCACCGGTTCCTTCATGGAAGTGTCTGATAAACCTGTGTCGCCGCTGAGAACCAAGCTTTCATTCCCCTTTCCTACGGGCCGTGAATGCACCCCTACGTGTTGTGTCAATAAATGGTTAAACCCTGGCCAATTTGTACCCAAAATTATGGGGTGCGTAAGGTGCGCACTTATAGCAACCTTGACACTATGCTTTTGCTCTCCTTATTAACTTTCCACTGGCACCACAGGGTATTCGTGTACATCCCCAAGAACACATCTCATTCTCACCTGTGCTGCCTGCCTTAAAGCCCCGGGTCGAACCAGGTTTTGGTGGATCATGGACTGCTCACAGCCCGAATCCACCATCGCCCGGTATGTACCCCCTTGTTTCCTTACCGGTATACAGTACGTCTCACCTGGGCCTGGCGAGGGCACTGGAGATCCGGCCAACACGGATCACCCGCCTCACCTCCACCCGCGGAGGTCCCTGACGCTCTTGACTGAGCCGCCCACGCCTCCAGCACGCCTGCCCAGTCTTTAAACGGTTCGTCTGCACGGTAAATACTGTATTTGCATCAGCCGGGATCCATGAGGACGCGCAAATCCCCCAAGTTCACGGGCGCGTGGGATTCTGCAAAAATAAGTCACAGGGAGAGTCATGGGCACAGCGTCGTGTGACTGGCGATACCTCCTCTTTTTGCTGCGCGTTCGGTCTGCGCGGTGTTAGGGCCGGTCGCGCCTCACGGTGCACCGTCAGGTGGTCCTTGGCTCGGGTCACCACTGCTGCCAGTTCTCGGGGCCGGATCAATACATATACTACATTGCCAAAAGTATTTGGCCACCTGCCTTTACTCACATATGACCTTAAAGTGCCATCCCATGGAATTGTCCAAAATGTTTTGGTATCCTGGAGCATTCAAGTTCCTTTCACTGGAACTAAGGGGCCAAGGCCAACTCCCGATAAAACCAACCCACCATAATTCCTCCTCCACCAAATTTCACACCCGGCACAATGCAGTCCGAAATGTAGCGTTCTCTTGGAAAACCTCCGGACCCAGACTCGTTCATCAGACTGCCAGATGGAAAAGCGTGATTCATCACTCCACTGATCTAGAGTCCAGTGGCGACCACTGCATACGAGGCTTTGCATCGGACTCTGTGATTTATGGCTTAGACATAGCTGCTCAGCCATGGAACACCATTCAATAAAGCGCTCTGCGTACTGTACGTGGGCTGATCGGCAGGCTAATTATGGCAATATAGTGTATGATTTATGTATAAAATGAATAGTTTAGGACCTAAAACTTCACATTTGATGTGTACTTTTTTATTTCTACATATTGGTCTCTGTCTTTAAGGTAGCTTTTTAGCCACGAGTTGGTTTAGAAACACCGCAATAAAGTATATTTTCCGTGCGACTACAAACATGTTTACAATTGCACAGAAATACATCTCATTAAAATAAAAATAAAATCACTCTTAATGTGGCTCATTTAGCATTGAAACAGCCAATCAGTTTAATGACAAGTAAATATATACATATACACATATATAGATATATAACTACCTCTACTGTATGTCCACAATAAAAGAGTTACTGCAGATATGTTGTACTCTATTTGAAATGACAAATATAGGCTCATGAAATAAAGAAGTATTAACGGCGATGACTAGAGACATGTTTTTGTGTGCAGCCAATAGGCACATCTGTGTCTATTGCAACCTCTAACTCAACCCTTTATTGGTACCATTTATTCCCCCATTGCCTTTGCTGATGGTATTGAGCAGTAACTGTCCTGGATTTACAACGGCTGCCCCGCACTCTGTTTCTGTCCTTCGCTTCTGTCCTCACGAGGAAAAAAAAAAAACAGATTTATAGCACATGTTTATTTTTTATCATGTCCCCATCTGTGTAAGCCGTCGGATTGTTTATTTATTTATTTATATTTATATATATATATATTTTTTGACAGCAGCCATAAAGATATACAGTTATAAATGAATCAACTGCAATGGCAGTTATTGTTGTGATAAAAAAAATAAAAAAAAGTTAAAAGGTTTGATCGTGAACATGTGTCTTGATTAGAGATGTCCGATATTACCTATTCCGATATCAACCGATACCGATACATACAGTCGTGGAATTAACCTATTATTATTTCTAATTTTGTTGTGATGACCCGCTGGATGCATTAAACAATGTAACAAGGTATTTACCCCCAAAAAATCAACTCAAGTTATGTAAAGAAAAATTCCAACAAGCCCCTGCCATATTTATTATTGAAATCACAAGCCACATTATTTTTTTTAAAACATGCCTCAAAACAGGAGCTTGGAATTTGGGGACATGCACTCCCTGAGAGAGCATGTGGAGGTTGAGGTAGGTTGGGTTGAAGTGGGGGAGGGGGTAGTGCTGCAAGGGATTTTGGGATATTTATAGCGGGGGGTGTATATTGTAGCGTCCCAGAAGCGTTAGTGCTGCAAGGGGTTCTGGGTATGTGTTCTGTTGTGTTTATGTTGTGTTTCGGTGAAAATGTGTTTGTCATTCTTGTTTGGTGTGGGTTCAGAGTGTGGCGCTTATTTGTAACAGTGTTAAAATTTTTAATATGGCCACCCTTAGTGTGACATGGATGGCTGTTGACCAAGTATGCGTTGCATTTACTTGTGTGTAAGTGTGAAAAGCCATAGATATTATGTGATTGGGCTGGCATGCAAAGGCAATGTCAAGACTTGGACTATGGGATGGTTTGTTTTTGCCGATGCAAAGGAAAGTTGGCACGAGCAAAGCGTGAATAAAGGTACATATTTATTTATTTTACTAACAAACTACAAACAAAGGAAGGAAACAAAAGGCGCGCACGAGGACGGAAGTACAAAACGTGGCTATGAAACAAGAACTAGCAATATGGCATGACTATGGACAAAACACAACCAAAACCTCAATAACTGTGACATAAAAAACTTACCTGGCATGGACAGAATGATAAAACAGGCATGGCATGGCATGAAGGTAGTTGAGGTAAAGCCGCCAGCCTGACCACCTGGCAACTTTAAGTTTAAATAATACAGGTTATTAGGGCAAACAGGTGTGTGACATGAGGACAAGGTGAAAACTCATGAGTTGCTATGGTGACAAAACAAAACAGGAAGTGCAGAAAAAGGAACTGATTGTCAAAAAGACAAAACCAAACATGACCAAAACAAAACATGATCCCATAGGCCTGACAGGCTTTGCCTTTAAGGTTTATTATGGACATTTTAAAAGTCCTACATTTTAGTTTTTGAAACAGATACCGACAATTTTGAAACCGATACTGATAATTTCCGATATCACGTTTTAAAGTATTTATCGGGCAATAATATTGGCAGTCCGATATTATCGGACATCCCTCGTTCCATCTCTTATGTTTGACAGCCCTCTACTGGTCCCACAATGTACCAAATTAAATTTATTCGAGGTCGTTAAGCACAACAAGAGTTATTCCGTATATTAGGCGCACCGGGTTATAAGGCGGGTTTTGAGAGAGAAAAAAATATATTTTAAGTGCGCCCTATAGTCGCGCCTCACGGTGCACCGTCAGGTGGTCCTTGGCTCGGGTCACCACTGCTGCCAGTTCTCGGGGCCGGATCAATACATATACTACATTGCCAAAAGTATTTGGCCACCTGCCTTTACTCACATATGACCTTAAAGTGCCATCCCATGGAATTGTCCAAAATGTTTTGGTATCCTGGAGCATTCAAGTTCCTTTCACTGGAACTAAGGGGCCAAGGCCAACTCCCGATACGGTATTAATAGAGTGGTGGTTATCTGAATGACGGGGGTTGGGGGCAGCGGGGGGTATATCTTCTAGCGTCCCGAAAAGGTTAGTTCTGCAAGGGATTATGGGTATTTATTCTGTTGTGTTTATGTTGTTTTACGGTGCAGATGTTCTCCCGAAATGTGTTTGTGATTCGTGTTTGGTGTGGGTTCACATATTTGTAACAGTGTTAAAGTGTGACCTGTATGACTGTTGACCAAGTATGCTTTACATTCACTTGTGTGTGTGTACAAAGCCGTAGATATCAGGTAATCGGGCCGGCACGCCAAGGCAGTGCCTTTAAGGTTTATTGCCGCTCTGTACTTCATCGTACGTACACGGATGATTTAAAAAGTCCGAAATTTTACTTTTTGAAACCGATAATTTTGAAATCGATACCGATAATTTCCGATATTACATTTTAAAGCCTTTATTGGGCTATAATATCGGCAATCCAATATTATCGGACATCCCTTGTTCCATCTCTTATGTTTGACTGCCCTCTACTGGTCCCACCATGTACCAAATAAAATTTCTTCGAGGTCCGTAAGCAAAACCAGAATGATTCCGTACATTAGGCGCACCGGGATATAAGGCGCACTGTCGGGTTTTGAGAGGAAAAAAACAGGATTTTAAGTGCGCCTTTTAGTCCGTAAAATACGGTATTAATAAACAAGCAGGGTAGGAACACAGCAACCATCTGGCAGAGGCTAAAAGAGTAGTTGTTATCGGAGTTAGTGCTGCAAAGGCTTCTGGGTATTTGTTCTGTTGTTTTTATGTTGTGTTACGGTGCGGATCTTCTCCCGAAATGTGTTTTGTCGTTGTTGTTTGGTGTGAGTTCACAGTGTGGCGCATATTTGTAACAGTGTTAAAGTTGTTTACATGGCAAACCCTCAGTGTGACCTGTATGGCAGTTGACCAAGTATACCTTGCATTCAATTGTGTGTGTGTAAAAAGCCGTAGATATCATGTGATCGGGCCGGCACGCCAAGGCAGTGCCTTTAAGGTTCATTGGCGCTCTGTACTTCATCGTACATACATGGATGATTTAAAAAGTCCGAAATTTTACTTTTTGAAATCGATAATTTTGAAACCGATACCGATAATTTCCGATATTACATTTTAAAGCATTTATTGGGCGATAATATCGACAGATGATATCGGCAGTCCGATATTATCGGACATCCCTTGTTCCATCTCTTATGTTTGACTGCCCTCTACTGGTCCCACCATTTACCAAATTTCTTCAAGGTCTGTAAGAAAAAACTGAATTATTCCGTACGTTAGGCGCACCGGGATATAAAGCGCACTGTCGGGTTTTGAGAGAAAAAAAAAAATATTTTAAGTGCGCCTTATAGTCCGTAAAATACGGTATTAATAAACAAGCAGGGTAGGAACACAGCAACCATCTGGCAGAGGCTAAAAGAGTAGTGGTTATTGCAGTTAATGCTGCAAAGAGTTCTGAGTATTTGTGCTGTTGTGTTTATAATGTGTTACAGTGCGGATGTTCTCCCGAAATGTGTTTTGTCGTTCTTGTTTGGTGTGAGCTCACAGTGTGGCGCATATTTTGTAACAGTGTTAAAGTTGTTTATATGGCAAACCCTCAGTGTGACCTGTATGGCTGTTGACCAAGTTTGACTTGCATTCACTTGTGTGTGTGAAAAGCCATAGATATTATAGGACTGGGCGCTTTGTACTTCATCCTACATACAGGGATGATTTAAAAAGTCAGAAATTTTACTTTTTGAAACCGATAATTTTGAAACCGATACCGATAATTTCCAATGTCACATTTTAAAGCATTTATCAGGCGATAATATCGACAGATAATGTCGGCAGTCATTTTGTCTCTTATGTTTGACTGCCCTCTACTGGTCCCACCATGTACCAAAAAACATTACGTCGAGGTCGGTAAGCAAAACCAGAATTATTCCGTACATTAGGCGCACCGGGTTATAAGGCGCACTGTCGGGTTTTGAGAGAAAAAGAAGGATTTTAAGTGCGTCCTATAGTCCGGAAAATATGGTATTAATAAACAAGCAGGTTTGGAACACAGAAACTGTCAGGCAAAGGCTAAAAGAGTGGTGGTTATCTGAATGACGGGGGTAGGAGGTAGCAGGGGGTGTATATCATACCTTGAGACCTCCGATTTCGGGAGGTGGGGGGTGGGGCGTGTGGTCATGGGTGGGGCGGGGGGCGTATTTGGGGGTTGGGGCGTGGTTAAGAGGGGAAGAGTATATTTACCGCTAGATTCATAGATTCACCAAGTCAAGTATTTCATATATATATATATATACTGTATATATATATATATATATATAAAATAATAAATACTTGACTTTCAGTGAATTCTAGCTATGTATATATATATATATATATATATATATATATATATATATATATATATACATATATATACATATATAATAAATACTTGAATTTCAGTGTTCATTTATTTACACATTTACACACACATGACACTCATCTACTCATTGTTGAGTTGAGGGTTGAATTGTCCATCCTTGTTTTTCTAACCATATGCATGTACAGCAGATGGCAGTATTGTCCTGTTTAAGAGTATCACAACATTGTTGTTTGGCAGACGAACTGCTATAGGGTAGACGAAAAACGGACTGCTGTTGTTGTGTGTTGTTTTACCGCGCTGGGAGGACGTTAATGAAACTGCCTAACAATAAACCCACATAAGAAACCAAGAACTCGCTCTCAATCATTCTACAGTTATAACGTCATTGGGCAGACACGCTCTTTATACACTTCACGGTCACTCAGGTCCGCATGGAGCTGGAGGGGGCGTGGCCTCCAACTCCGCCTGAATTTCGATAGATTTTCAGGAGAAAATTTGTCCCGTGAGGTTTTGGGGTGAGGCGCTGAATTTCGGTAGTCTCCCGGAAAATCCGGGAGGGTTGGCAAGTATGGTGTATATTGTAGTGTCCCGGAAGAGTTAGTGCCGCAAGGGATTCTGGGTATTTGTTCTGTTGTATTTATGTTGTGTTACGGTGCAGATGTTCTCCTGAAATGTGCTTTTCATTCTTGTTTGGTGTGGGTTCACAGTGTGGTGCATATTTGTAACAGTGTTAAAGTTGTTTACATGGCCACCTTCAGTGGGACCTGTATGGCTGTTGACCAAGTATGCCTTGCATTGTGTGTGTAAAAAGCCGTAGATATCATGTGATTGGGCCCGCACGCAAAGGCAGTGCCTTTAAGGTTTATTGGCGCTCTGTACTTCTCCGTACAGCGGCATTTTGAAAAGTCATACATTTTACATTTTGAAACCGATACCGATAATTTCCAATATCACATTTTAAAGCATTTATCGGCCGATAACAGGCAGTCCGATATAATCGAACATGTCTAGTCTTGATAAAATGTGTTTGTTTTTTTTAGACATATTAAAATACTGGAATGACTTTGTATGTTCAAGCGGCGCACACATTTAGCAACCGCTCATCTAAAGCGTGGGGAACGTGAAGCAGGAAATCTCGTAACACGGCCGGTCTTTAATGTGCGCCGCTGAAAATGTCACGCATTATGTCCTGCAAAGTGTCATTATGCTCGATCACCGTCGAGGTAATTGTGGATGGCACAAACAAACACAGACGGCCGACAACATCCTCGTGACATTTAGAGTCATCCCGCGCAAAAAGGATGAAATTTCTTGGAAATTACATTGGCATATCATTCCACAGTATCCCTTTTAGTCGGGCACATTAAGCAGATTTATGACGTCTCCGACGCGTTGTCATTCAGACAACCACCACTCTTTTAGCCTCTGCCAGACGTTGCTGTCTTCCAACCCTGCTTGTTTATTATTATAGTATGTTCCGGACTATAAGGCGCACTTAAAAAAATATTTTTTTCCCCCCTCATAACTCGACAGTATGCTTTATAACCCGGTGCGCCAAATCTACGGAATAATTCTGGTTTTGCTTACCGACCCGAAGCTATTTTATTTGGTACATGGTAGGACCAGTAGATGGCAGTCAAACATAAGAGATAAAACTAGGGATGTCTAATAATAATGGACTGCCCTATTATCGGCCGATAAATGCTTTAAAATGTAAAATCCGAAATTATTGGTATCGGTTTCCAAATTTTCGGTATCGGTATCAAAAAATAAAATGTATGACATTTTAAAAAACGTCCTTGTACGTAGGGAAAATACAGAGCGCCAATAACCCTTAGAGGCACTGCCTTTGCCGCCCAGTCAAATAATATCTAAGGCTTATCACACACGCAAGTGAATGCCATACAGGTCACACTGCGGGTGGCCTTAAAAAAACTTTAACACTGTTACAAATATGCACCACACTGTGAACCCACACCAAACAAGAATAACAAACACATCCCCACCGTAACACAACATAAACACAACAAATACCCAGAACACCTTGCAGTACTAACTCTTCCGGGACGCTACAATATACACCGAACCGTTATAAATACCCAGAACCCCTTGTAGCACTAACTCTTTTGGGACGCTACAATAAACACCCCCGCTATAAATAGCCAGAACGCCTTGCAGCACTAACTCTTCCGGGATGCTACAATATACACCCCTAGCTACAAATACCTAGAAGCCCTTGCAGCACTAACTCTTCCGGGACGCCACAGTATACACCCCCACTATAAATACCCAAAATCCTTTGCAGCACTACCTCTTTTGGGACGCTACAATATACAACCCCCCGTTCCGCCCTACTACCCCACCCCCTTGACCACACCCACCTCAAGCTCTTCATGATATCTCAGGGAGAGCGTGTCCCAAATTCCAAGCTGCTGTTTTGAGGCATTTAAAAAAAAAAAAATGTACTTTGTGAATTGAAAAATAAATATTGTTTTACATAATATGAGTTGATTTATTTTGGGGAAACATTGTTACATTGTTTAATGCATCAAGCGGGGCATCACAACAAAATTAGGCATCATAATCTGTTAATTCCATGACTGTATATATCGGTATCGGTTGATATCGGGATCGGTATTTAAGAGTTGGACAATATTGGATATCGGCAAAAAAGCCATTATCGGACACTTCTTGATGGCACATTACACATGGTGCTCAAAAATCTGCCAAAATGTTTTAGTACGACTTTGGTAAGGTGTGAAGCCGCACCCCTTGATGGATTGTTGACGCATTAAACATATACATATTATTATGGTGTGTGTATAATCTAAGACTAAATATCTGGCGTTTTGTTTCGCAACATTATGCAAAAGCAACTTATCTTACATTCCGATACTTACTGATGTGTATTTTGGATCTGCATGAATCCTGAAAAATTGCTCGCGCCTCCGCCTTTGTAGTCCGTGCGGACACCGTAGTCAATAGGCTTCTTTTTTCTCTATATTCTTGTTATAGGACATTCACCCTCGGCCGTTGCTATTTCTAATTTAAGTAGTGTAAAGTTCTTACTTATATCCATCAGTAAACTCTCCATGAAAGCGCTAAAACATACAGGTGTGGTGAGTTTACATTATTAACCCAAGGTACTTCAGTTATTAGAGTTTCGGTCCTACTGTTTTTCACACCTTGTTATTGTTTGCGGTTGAGGAGATGCCGCTCCATTACTGATTTGATTAAAGTCTGAATGTCATTAATTAAAACAGTTTGCTCGATCTTTTTGACACTTCGTCCACTCTCGTCCTTGCAAGCTACACCGCTACAACAAAGATGACGGAGAAAAGACAGAAAAGCGGCTTGGAGATGATCCGTAAAACATCATCCATGCAACATTTTGACCAAAGAACCACCATTATATGTTATGTATACCACAAGGAAGTGTTTAATATTTAGAAAAAAATAAAATAATAATAAGATGACTCCTTTAATGCGCCTTATAATCCAGTCTGCCCTAAATATGAAAAAATGACCTTTCATTGACAATGCGCCTTAAAAGCTGGTGTGCCCTATGGCACTGGAAAATATGGTAATCGACACACAAACACACAATGTAAGACAAACAACAACAAAACTCCAGTTACTTTTGGGTTTTTGTTTTAATCCGACTCCTTTCTGATTTAAGTCCTGAACTCTGAGAGGGGCCGCCTCTAAATCAGATTTTCAGCTTCCTTCTGTATATTTCTTTGTTAGATTAAAAATGAATGAAATGGAATAACAATCCGAGGGAGCGCAGATAGAAAAGATACATATAATAAAAATCCTTAAATTGAATTCCTTTGGATGTCTAGACAATGAATAATGTGTTATTGCATAGCAGGTGCAAGGTGTGCAAACAGCGGGCCTTTTATCTCCGCTACAGGACACATTTTAAGGTCTCTACCTTATGTTTTCCCTCTTAAAACAACAGAAAAGGATGATAACAAAACTATAATTACACTGGGTTAATAGACTGGGCATTAGTCAATATAGCACATGTAGACAAGCCTGACAACCTGCCTGCCGCATACATTTCGATACAAGTCAGCAATTTTAAAGGAATATAAGAAATCCAAAACCAGTGAAGTTGGCACGTGGTGTAAATGGTAAATAAAAACAGAATACAATAATTTACAAATCTTTTTTAACTTACACTTACTGAATGTGGCTTGGCATTGTCTTGCTGAAATAAGCAGGGGCATCCATGAAAAAGACGGCAGCATATGTTGTTCCAAAACCTTTATGTACCTTTCAGCATTAATGGTGCCTTCACAGATGTGTAAGTTACCCATGCCTTGGGCACTAATGCACCCCCATACCATCACAGATGCTGGCTTTTTAACTTTGCGTCGATAAGAGTCTGGATTGTTCGCTTCCCCTTTGTTCCGGATGACACAATGTCGAATATTTCCAAAAACAATTTGAAATGTGGACTCGTCAGACCACAGAACACTTTTACACTTTGAATCAGTCCATCTTGGATGATCTCAGGCCCGGAGAAACCGGTGGCGTTTCTGGATGTTGTTGATAAATGGTTTTCGCTTTGCATAGTAGAGCTTTAACTTAGACTTACAGATGTAGCGACAAATTGTATTTAGTGACAGTGATTTTCTGAAGTGTTCCTGAACCCATGTGGTGATATCCTTCAGAGATTGATGTCGGTTTTTGTTACAGTGTCAAAGGGATCAAAGGTTAGGGTCATTCAATGTTGGTTTCTGGTCATGCCGCTTACGTGGAGAGATTTCTCCAGATTCTCTGAAACTTTTGATGATATTATGGAGCGTAGATGTTGAAATCCTTATATTTCTTGCAATTGCACTATGAGAAACGTTGTTGTTAAACTATTTCCCTATTTGCTCACGCAGTTGTAGACAAAGGGGTGTACCTCGCCCCATCCTTTCTTGTGAAAGACTGAAAATTGTTTGGGAAGCTGTTTTTATACCCAATCATGGCACCCAACTGTTCCCAATTAGCCTGCACACCTGTGGGATGTTCCAAATAAGTTTTTGATGAGCATTCCTCAACTAAATCAGTATTTATTGCCACCTTTCCCAATTTCTTTGTCACATGTTGCTGGCATCAAATTATAAAGTTAATAATTATTTGCAAAATAATGTTTAACAGTTTGAACATCAAATATGTTGTCTTTGCAGCATATTCAACTGAATATGGGTTGAACAGGATTTGCAAATGATTGGATTTCGTTTATATTTTCATTTGACACAATTCCCCAACTCATATGGAAACGGGGTTTCCCTCCGGGGTCTTCAGCGATGTCCAACTTTAATGATTACCTCTCAAAATGCCATCATTTATGTCACCACATAACCATTGCTGGAGAAATACTATACAGAAACACATTTACACATTACTGTACATTGAAATACCTCAACAGTGTACAAAACTGGCACTTTTGTGGCACATTTAAAAATTAATAAACCTGCATCAGCAATTAAAAAATGTATGGTGATATTTCATGTGAAAAAAATAAAGAAATAAAATATTTGAACTCACAATTTGTAGCACCCATTCGATGTCGTATAAGCCAGTGGTACCCTTCATCGATTCGAGTGGAAATGGCGGGCATTGCCCCATTTCATCGCAGACATCGTGTCACAGCGCGGACTTCGAACCCGCTCTCCTCATGCAACTGAGTGTCACAGTTCCTCCTCTGGCTGCTCACCTGGATACACCCTCGCTCAAGCTGAGCGCAGCACGCCCACGCAGCGACAAGCCTGCAGACAATCGGCAATCGGCACACATGGGAATGATTAGGGCGAGCTGGATAAACGACCAGTGGACCCAAGGATCCATACGGGAACTTAGTTACCTCTTTGTGTACCTTAAGCCTTATGCTCTGTCTCTGCATTTTCCCACCGTGTTTCTGACGTCCGTGTCGCTCTCCCAATCCAATCCAATCCAATCCACTTTATTTATATAGCACATTTAAACAACAATAACGTTTCCAAAGTGCTGCACAGCCATGTTAAAAACAATATTATGCTTCACCAATGACTGAATAAAACAAAAAATGAATAAAAATAAAACCAATAAAAACAATATAAAAACAAATATGATTAAAAACTATTTTAAAGGGTAAAATCAATTAAAACAGTGAAATAAAAATAAAAGTGTATAAAAAACACAGAGGACAACAGAGGACAGAGGACCACACAACTCACGTAGTGTTAAAAGCCAAAGAATAAAAGTGGGTCTTAAGACGAGACTTAAAACACTCCACTGTGGAAGCAGTTTGAACATGGAGCGGCAGAGTGTTCCAGAGCTTAGGGCCGACCACAGAGAAGGCCCTGTCTCCCCTGGTCTTAAGTCTGGTCTTGGGCACCACGAGCTGGAGCTGGCTTTCGGACCTCAGAGCGCGCGCAGGGATGTAAATTTGGATGAGGTCCAAGATATATTGAGGTGCCAGTCCATGTAAAGATTTAAAAACAAACAAAAATGTTTTAAAATCAATTCTAAAATAAACAGGGAGCCAGTGCAAACTCTGAAGAATTGGGGTTATATGCTGGCGTTTCCTGGCCCCTGTTAAAAGTCGTGCTGCCGCGTTCTGGACTAACTGCAACCGGGAGAGAGCTTTTTGGCTCTCTCCCGGTTGCAGTTAGTCCAGAACGCGGCAGCACGACTTTTAACAATGCCTTCAAGATTCTTCCCCTTCGAGATCTCCCGTTGTTTCCCCAATGTTTTGGACTGCTTTCCTCGATCCCCGACCCTCGCCTGGACACGGCCCTAGTCTCTTCTCTCCTGGCCTAGATCATCTGCCTGCCCCTCGGACTGCCTTGTTCCTTCGCTCTCGACAACACTTGGTAACACACACTTCAGTTAACCTTACACATAGCCTCACACATACACACTACTTGGTTTGGTCACATTGTCCATTTCCTTAGTTTAGTTTATTAGTTAGTATTGTTTATATTATTATTTATTGTCTATATATATATCCATCCATCCATCCATTTTCTACCGCTTATTCCCTTTTGGGGTCGCGGGGGGCGCTGGCGCCTATCTCAGCTACAATCGGGCGGAAGGCGGGTACACCCTGGACATATATATATATATATATATATATATATATATATATAATAAATTATTAAACATTACTGTTCCTCTGTGTCTGAGCCGTCATCTCCCCTCTGCAAACACAACACATCGTCTCACAAGATGTATTTTCTCTTTAAAATATCCTTCTTGAAAAAAACCTTGCAGGTTTATATCTGCCTCCTAATCAACATGTTAATCTCTTTCTTTGTTGGTCAACACGTTCTGCTTCCTGCTAAGGAATGACAAGGAGTGAGTATCCATTGACAGTCTTGCTAACATCAGGCTACCAAGATAGGCTACTGTCAACAACTTGTAATCTGATTGGCTATCGCAACTGTCTATCAACTGTATGTGTTTTCAAATTCATCCGTCAACGATCCCGATGAGTATCCAATCACAGGACACATAAATGTCACATTCAACGTGAGGCCATCTAGAAGGCCTTACTGATAACCATCCGTAATCTGATTGGCTATCGCAACTGTCTATCAGATTTCTTAAAGCATGGCAACATAAGCTAGCGGAATTCTGATTGGATACGAACTAAAACTAATAACAACAGCGCTGGAAGGAGCATGAAGAGAATCTGAATACTTTTAGATATTTACGGAAAGTAAATAAAAAATACTTTTATCTTTAACTATGATCATGATTTCTGGTTGTCAGGTTCACACACTGAGGACATCTATTAAAAAAGGCAAGAAGCAAGGAATTAAACAGAACGAATTCAATTTGTCTCAATGAGGAGATACGTGGACACATCTACCCTTGTACAGTCTTCCACGGTCTGACGAAAAATTGTACGCCTCCTCTTTTATTTGGAATTACACTGATTACATGAAAACAACTGTTTCTAAGGGAGGGGGGTCGTAAACAGCCATCCCCTTTGGTTACAAAACCATTCAAAGCAAAGGTTGGTTCAAAGAAAAGGTCGTAGAAAGTTCAAAGAAAAGGTTGTAAACAGCCGTTGCCCTCGGTCACAGAACAGTTCAAAGAGAAGGTGCCTAGAGGGGAGTCTGGTCCAGCTTCCTCTCCGCTCCGTAGTTCTCGGGTCAAAACAAAATATTTCTAATGATTACAATACCTAAAAGAAACCCTCGCCTTTATGTCGCTTCCCATCGTACACAGTGGAGTTTTACAAGCCTTTTGCTTGGTTCCTACCAAAGACAGCTTTTGTCCTCTCTTGGGCGAACTGAACTCAATGCAACATAAAGTTTTGTGATAACTTAGATACAATTATTCTAACAGTTTTGTTAGGTCAGCAAAGAAGGCCTTGCTGGCCCTGACGGCACACCCCTGTTAAGAAGCTATTTAACCTACATGAAGCAATACGTGAAGCAAGGCGAACACAGGGCTACAGTTCTTAGATCTCTCTTGGGGCGTTCCCCAGGGGTCAATACCAGGACCAACATATTTTAACCTCTGCATGTTTTAAGTCATAAAGGACTTAATATGATACGGTTTAAGAAACTGTGTCTACAAATGACAAGGACGAAGAATCCTGATAATTTTCCAATCCCTTTAAAATCCAATACTGTACATATTATTAATTGATTTATGTTCTGGGTTCTATGGTTCAACCGCAGGACAATGCACAGATGCATTATTGAATCCTCATGTAAAATACAACAATACGGGGCTCCGGGGAAGGTCTAAAGGATGAAGGACTCCCATCAAGCGCTTATACGTGAAAACATTCGTCCTTCTGCGACAACACTCGAGAGAGCGAAGTTGCGCCGACACCCCTGGTGGCAGCTGGCTCGTCTTTTTTCAGACCATCACCGCGGGCTCTCGGAGAGCGCCGGAACATCTACGTCGCCCGAGAACCGCCTCGAAAGATCTGTGGATCTTCTTTGGGGAGGCGATACCACAAAGCACCGTGGAGGCTTCTTTCCTCATCGGCTGCCTTGGAGCTTATACGAAGCCGTGTCCTAATTGCTCACACGGTCACTAAGGTGGCCACTATGTTTGACATATTAACTTAATGTGTATTATAATCATCCGTGAAAGCATTTTTCTTGTAAATTGTGAGGTGTGTCTGTTAAAATCATGGTTGTTTTTACAAATGATGACGGATGTGAACAAGAGCGTGTATTGTCTTTGTGTGATGATGCAAACGTGATGTGGTATGTGTGACAGATCTCCAGCCGTCATCGAGTGGGTTGCAGTGACAATCCATACAGGATGCATCGTAGCAGGTTTGACTCTGGTTTATTATTTCAATAAACGCATTTTCTTGCCAATTTCTAGCGCGCCCTCTTTTCCTGCTCGTCGCGGCACACCTTTCGGTGGCCGGTGGCTGCGTCTTCCGCGGGGTCTCATCTCGCTCTGGGTGTCTCTAGTCGCGTTCGTGGTCTTCCTTCTCGGGTGGATCCTCTCCCACCTCTGCCCTGATTGTTCCTCCTTCTCCCATTTTATGCTGCAGAAGAAAATGTGGGGATTGAGAGCAGGTGTGTGAACTACTCACCTGACTCTGATGGATGCAGTGTCGCTACAGGCGTGCCCCGCCTCTCTGCTCCGCTGCATGCTCTGCCTCCTGGCCGCCATCTTGGGCCAGACAACCGTTTGTCCGAACCCGCTGTCGGCTCGTCGGCTCCGCCTCTCCACAGTATGATCTTATTGTAATAATTGTATTGCATGGTTTCTGTATCCCGTTAATTTATGCAGCCAGGGACTGCAGATGGAAATGAGCTATTTAGCTATAATCTGGTACAGAACATATCTGTCTTTGAGCTTAATGTTTCTGTGCATTGTCCCTTCAAATAAAGACTCAACTAAACGAAAGACACGGTGAAATGGATTCTTACAGCAATGAACCACCTTGAAAGATCTGTGGATCGTCTTTTGGGGTGGGGGGTGAGCATACCACAAAGCACCATAGAGGCTTCTCTCTTTATTCTTCATCGGCTGCCTCGAAGCTTATACGAAGCTGTGTCACGTCACTTTCGGCCCTTATTGCTCACACGGTCACTAAGGTGGCCACTATATTTGACAGATCAACTTAAGGTGAATTATATTTATCCGTGACGGCATTTTTGTTGTAAGTTGTGAGGTGTGCGTGTTAAAATCATGGTTGTTTTTACAAATGATGACGGATGTGAACAAGAGCATGTATTGTCTTTGTGTGATGATGCAAACGTGATATGGTATGTGTGACAGGTCTCCAGCCGTCATCGAGTGGGTTGCAGTTACAATCCGTAGCAGGTGTGACTCTGATTTATTGTTTCAATAAACACATTTTCTTACCAGTCGGTCGCAACAATTTCTAGCGCACCCTCTTTTCCTGCTCGTCGCGGCGTCTTCCGTGGGGGCTCATCTCGCTCTGGGTGTCTCTCGTCGCGTTCATAGTCTTCCATCTCGGGTGGTTCCCCTCCTACTTCTGCCCCGATTGTTCCTCCTTCTCCCCTTTTATGCTGCAGAAGAAGATGTAGGGATTGAGAGCAGGTGTGTGAACTACACACCTGACTCTGATGGATGCAGTGTCGCTCCAGGCATGCTCCGCCTCCTGGCCGCCATCTTGGGCCGGACCATCGTTTGTCCGAGCCCGCTGTCGGCTCGTCGGCTCCGCCTCTCCACAGTATAATTTTATTGTAATCATTTTATTGCATGATTTTTGTATCCCGTTAATTTATGCAGCCAGGGACCGCAGCTGGAAATTAGCTATTTAGCTATAATCTGGTACAGAACATATCTGTCTTTGAGCTTAATGTTTCTGTGCATTGTCCCTTCAAATAAAGACTAAACTAAACTAAAGACACGGGGAAAATTAATTCTTATTAAAGCAAAGACCTGCTGAGATCATTCCGTCCAGACAACAGTCCTCGTTACGTGTGAAAGGAACATTCTCCTTTCTTGTCATCGCAGAACACCCGCCGTGTATCTCAACTATCTATTATTAAATTGCCATCATTCATTCTGACTGAATAACCACGCCGAACATGCAACATCGCCTCTTCTACGTTACACTTTCCACGAGTCCCTATTAAGAATTCCGTCTCATCCGTGCTATGGGAGATGAAGACGGTACGATGCGTACAGTATGACCGCAGCCCAAATAACCGTTCCCTCTTTTGTTTGTGTGATGCAAAAAGGAACGTATTGCGACGTTTCCACTCGCTTCCGTCACGGTCTATCATCCTTACACAACAGCGCTGGGAGATAATGAGTCATTACGCTGTAATTTCCGCCTTGCCGTAATGTCATTGTCAGGGAGCTCACATCGTGTTTGCATGGACTTGATTCATGATAGCCTCCGTATATAAGAGCAGCCTTTATCTGACAGCACAAAGCTACAGAGGAGCATTAAATATAAATCACAAAACTACGTTTCGTCTTCTCTCCTGTAAAACATATCCTTGTAATCTACATAACATGTAATGGTGGTTCGTACAAACCCTGTTTCCATATCAGTTGGGAATTTGTGTTAGATGTAAATATAAAGGGAATACAATGATTTGCAAATCCTTTTCAACCCATATTCAATTGAATGCACTACAAAGACAAAATATTTGACGTTCAAACTCATAAACGTATTTATTTTTTTTGCAAATAATAATTAACTTCGAATTTCATGGCTGCAACACGTGCCAAAGTAGTTGGGAAAGGGCATGTTCACCACTGTCTTACATCACCTTTTCTTTTAACAACACTAAATAAATGTTTGGGAACTGAGGAAACTAATTGTTGAAGCTTTGAAAGTGGAATTCTTTCCCATTTGTGTTTTATGTAGAGCTTCAGTCGTTCTCCGCTGTCGTATTTTACGCTTCATAGTGCGCCACACATTTTCAATGGGAGACAGGTCTGGACTGCAGGCGGACCAGGAAAGTACCCGCACTCTTTTTTTTACGAAGCCACGCTGTTGTAAAACGTGCTGAATGTGGTTTGGCATTGTCTTGCTGAATTAAGCAGGGGCGTCCATGAAAAAGACGGCGCTTACAAGGCAGAATGTGTTGTTCCAAAACCTTTATATACCGTTCAACATTAATGTCGCCTTCACAGATGTGCAAGTTACCCATGCCTTGGGCAATAATGCACCCCCATACCATCACAGATGCAGGCTTTTGAACTTTGTGTCGATACAAGTCTAGATGGTTCGCTTCCCCTTTAGTCCTGATGACACAATGTCGAATATTTCCAAAAACAATTTGAAATGTGGACTCGTCAGACCACAGAACACTTTTCCACTTTGCCTCAGTCCATCTTAGATGATCTCGGGCCCAGAGAAGCCGGCGGCGTTTCTGGATGTTGTTGATAAATGGCTTTTGCTTTGCATAGTAGAGCTTTAACTTGCACTTACAGATGTAGCGATGAACAGTATTTAGTGACAGTGGTTTTCTGAAGTGTTCCTGAGCCCATGTGGTGATATCCTTAAGAGATTGATGTCGGTTTTTGATACATTGCCATCTGAGGGATTGAAGAAAAAAATGTTTATCAGTTTGAACATCAAATAATTTGTCTTTGTAGCATATTCAACTGAATATGGGTTGAAAATGATTTGCAAATCATTGTATTCCGTTTATATTTACATCTAAAACAATTTCCCAACTCATATGGAAACGGGGTTTGTAATAGCGAGAGTCCAGTCCATAGTCAATCGAACATAACAGTGAGAGTCCAGTCCATAGTGGGCCCAGCAGGAGACCATTCCGTGTTGAGACGGGTTAGCAACGCAGTGATAATCGTAAAAAAAATAAAAACATTTAAAAAATGAACAATAGTGTAAGTTTGACGACATATTTTTTTCCCCTCTCTCGTTTTCTCTTTGAAACATTCATCCTGGTGGAGGTTTAAACATCCATCCCTCCATCCATTTTATACCGCTTATTCCCGTTGGGGTCACGGGGGGATTGCTGGAGCCTATATCAGCTATAATTGGGTGGAAGGCGTCGTACACCCTGGACAAGTTGCCACCTCATCACAGGGCCAACACAGATAGACGGACAGACTCACTTTCACATACTAGGGCCAATTTAGTGTTGCCAATCAACCTATCCCCAGGTGCATGTCTTTGGAGGTGGGAGGAGCCTATCCCCAGGTGCGTGTCTTTGGAGGTGGGAGGAGCCTATCCCCAGGTGCATGTCTTTGGAGGTGGGAGGAGCCTATCCCCAGGTGGATGTCTTTGGAGGTGGGAGGAGCCTATCCCCAGGTGCATGTCTTTGGAGGTGGGAGGAGCCTATCCCCAGGTGGATGTTTTTGGAGGTGGGAGGAGCCTATCCCCAGGTGCATGTCTTTGGAGGTGGGAGGAGCCTATCCCCAGGTGCATGTCTTTGGAGGTGGGAGGAGCCTATCCCCAGGTGCGTGTCTTTGGAAGTGGGAGGAGCCTATCCCCTGGTGCATGTCTTTGGCGGTGGGAGGAGCCTATCCCCAGGTGCACGTCTTTGGAGGTGGGAGGCCCTATCCCCAGGTGCGTTTCTTTGTAGGTGGGAGGAGCCTATCCCCAGGTGCGTGTCTTTGGAGGTGGGAGGAGCCTATCCCCTGGTGCGTGTCTTTGGAGGTAAGGAGGTGCCTATCCCCAGGTGCATGTCTTTGGGACTGGGAGGAGCCTATCCCCAGTTGCATGTCTTTGAAGTGGGAGGAAGCCGGAGTACCCGGAGGGAAACCACGCAGTCACGGGGAGAACATGCAAACTCCACCCAGGACTACTCATGACCTTGGTATTGTGAGGAACAGTGAGAATAATTATGTATATATTATTGGACTAACTTTAGTATGCTTAAAGTCCGTTGCTTTAGTTATTAGCTATTGTGCTCTGGTAAGACTTTTCTATCTGTGCTAGGACAAAACTTTTTGTTTGAGGTGTGGCCTCAGCCACGGATGTTACCTTTTTTTTAGCCCGCTAACAGCCAAGGACTTCAAGGACCTCAACGAAGATGAGACGACGCCACGCGGACGAAGCGGGGACAAGGCGAAATCACAAGGCCCCCCCAGCCTGTTCCGTCACATACTGTGCGTCCTGGGCTTGCTTTGCACAATTTTGACTATGGAACGCTGAACAAAAAGAGGGACGTGGGAGCTGAACCTTAGAGCGTAGGGCACGACTTCTGACTAAGTGCGCAGCGCCATGCGTTCTCCTAATGAGCTAAATTGAAATCTGTCCCTGCATGATTCCTTGCTTATTGTCTGTTCAATAGATGTCATCAGTGTTTGAACCTGGCAGGCACATGCTCTAACCCCCTGTTCCAACGTGCTGCCCAGGTTTAAACATAAGGGATATTATTTATGAAAAAAAACACCCTCCCTTCCACCCCCCCCCCCCTTTCCCGCAGCAGTGCCGGACTCGCTGTCATCAAATTAACGGAAGCATGAGACGGTGAAGTAAAAAAATGCTGGCTGCCAGGGACTATCACAGTCACTGACAGCACGCAGACGAGAGAGACACTTCAAGGACCCCAACAAAGATAAGACGACAACACGCAGACGAAGCGGGGTCAAGGCGAAATCACAAGTCCCTCCCGCCCGTTCACTCACGTACTGTGCATCCTGGACCTGCTTTGCCTAATTTTGACTATGGAACTCTGAACAAAAAGATTGACGCGGGAGCAGAACCTTAGAGCGTGAGGCGCGACTGTGACTAAGTGCACAGCGCCATGCGTTCTCCTCATGAGCTAAATTGAACTCTGTCTCTGCATGATTCCTTGCTTCTTCTCTGTTCAATAGATGTCATCAGTGTTTGAACCTGACAGGCACATGCTCTAACGCCCGGTACCACCGCGCTGCCCAGGTTTAAACAAAAGAGATATTATTTATGGAAAAAAACACCCTCCCTTCCCCCCCCTTTCCCCCAGCAGTGCCGGACTCGCTGTCATCAAATTAACGGAAGCATGAGACGGTGAAATAAAAAAATGCTGGCTGCCAGGGACTATCACAGTCACTGGCTGCCAGGGACTATCACAGTCACTGGCTGCAAATGCACCAGGCGCTGTCATGCAGATAATCACCCCTCCGCTGCGGGGGAACGGCAAGCCTGCACGGTGGCCGGGCGGGCGGGCGAATTGGACTCCCTACCCCCTTGATGTCCTGTCACCACTATCCCACAGCGCCACCGTGACAAGAGCAACCTGGAGCTCTCGACCCTTCCCCTTATTGTCGGCGCTCAGCGGCGGGTAATCCTCAAGAGCGGCGTCTCGACGGCGAGGTTCAGGGCCACTGCGGCGAGGACAGGTCATTATGGACACTTCGGAGAGGCCGCCGCCTTCTTCTTTTCTTCGCCCCGAGGTCTCGGCGAAGGCGCTATTACACCCCCGGTGACGTCGGCCTCCTACGTGCGCCGACGCTGACATGCTAATGATTGTATTTAAGAGCAATCCAGGAAGAGGTGGGAGCGTCACTTTTTTATTTTTTTGCCACTCGAGGCATTACGACACCATATACTTTCCATTTGTAGCTAATTATGTATTTCAAGGAGCATGATAGAAAAGTCTCAAAGTATTTTTTTTTTTCTTACTCTTCACCCTCTCTGCTCTTTTTTGGGCATTTTTAAGAAGCGTGAAGTCGGCCAAGTTTGTCAGTAATGGTTAATAACTAATTCATTGGTCTGCTCGCTTTTTTTTTTTTTTCCAGAAGGTTTTCATCTTATTTCCCTCTTTGGAAGTTTCACTTTTAATTTTTTATGTAGTTGAATGTTTTTTTTTAATAGCCGTTCAACAATAAAACTGTCACAGAGCCTGAGAATACATCTGTCCCCAGCTTTTAGAATGCAAATGCTTCAAATGTTTCGAAAACCCAAAAATGGGATGAAAACGCACTTTATTATTATTTGGAAATGTGTTAATTTTGCTATCCATCCATCCATTTTCTTGTCCTTGGAGCCTATCCCAGCCGGGGTACACCCTGGCATCACGACTATGAATGAACACGTGGAGTTATGTACTTAAAAAAACGGGGAAATAACTGAAAACATGTTTCGTATTCTAGTTCCTTCAAAATAGCCACCCTGTGGTCTGATTACAGTTTTGTACACTCTTGGCATTATTTTGATTAGCTTGATGAAAACCATTTCCTCTTTAAGCTCATCTAAGAATGCCAAGAGTATGCAAAACAGTAATCAGAGCACAGGGTGGCTATTTTGAAGGAACTAGAATACAAAACATGTTTTCAGTTTTTTTTTAATATAATTATTTTTAAGTACATAAAATGGTGAACTAAAAATGGTGATATAACTGAAAACATTTTTTTCATTCTAGTTCCTTCAAAATAGCCACCCTTGGCTCTGATTACCGTTTTGCACACTCTTGGCATTCTCTCGATGAGCTTCAACAGGTTGTCAACTGAAAGTGTTTTGATCAATGATCAGGCCAATGTGTACACACCCCAGTCCCAAGACCGGTGAGGAGACTGGTGTGCTCACAGCCACAGACCTTTGATAACAAAAACCTTGATCATGGTTTGTGCAAATACATTATGTGCATTCAAACAAAACCTTTCAAAAATGTTTTGTGTATGAAAAATTGTATATGTGCCATTTTTAAGGTAGATATGACAAAATTGAAGCAAGTAATACACTCCACTGTGCCCAGGACCCAACCTCCGGGCTGATCATTTTTAGATTGTCTTGAAGAATTTGGAGGTAATCCTCCTTTTTCATTGTCCCATATAAAGCACCAGTTCCATTGGCAGCAAAAAAAAAAAAAAAGGCCCAGGGCATAATACTACCACCACCATGCTTGACGGTAGGTGTGGTGTTCTTGGGATTAAAAGGCCTCACCTTCTCTCCTCCAATCATATTGCTGGGTGTTGTGGCCAAACAGCTACATTTTTGTTTCATCTGACCACAGAACAATCCTGCAGAATGTCTTATCTTTGTCCATGTGATGTCAGATGCAAGAAAAATTGAGCTGTTGGATTACACGTCATGTAATTTGTAAATAAAAACAGATTACAATGAATTTATATTCAAATGAATAGACTGCAAAGAGAATATATATATTTTTTCTCTTTGGCAAAAAATCATTCACTTAGAATTTAATGACACCAACAAATTGCAAAAAAGTTGGCACAGTGGCATCTTTACCACTGTGTTACATGGCCTTTCCTTTTAACAACACTCAGTAAAGGTTTGGGAACTGAGGAGACTCCTTTATTAAGATTTTTAGGTGGAATTTGTTTCCATTTTTAAGGTTGATGTGACCATTTGAAGCAAGTAATATAATGTGATTAATCATGATTAATCTGAATTTAACGTTAAAGGCCTACTGAAACCCACTACTACCGGCCACGCAGTCTGATAGATTATATATCAATGATGAAATATTAACATTGCAACACATGCCAATACGGCCTTTTTAGTTTACTAAATTGCAATTTTAAATTTTGCGCCGAAAAATCCTGCTGAAACGTCACGCATTGTAGAGGACATAATGTGCCAGCATCGTTCCCAGCTATAAGTCGTGTGTTTTCATCACATAATTCCAAAGTATTCTGGCCATCTGTGTTGCTGAATCTTTTGCAATTTGTTCAATGAATAATGGAGACGTCAAAGAAGAAAGCTGTAGGTGGGAAGCGGCGTATTGCGGCCGCCTTTAGCAACACAAACACAGCCGGGTGTTTCATTGTTTACATTCCCGAAAGATGACAGTGAAGCTTTACTATGGAACAGAGCGGTCAAGCGAACACGGTTGGATTGGACCACACACACAAAGTACAGCGTCTTATGCGGCGATCATTTCGAAAGGGTCCCTTGCGAAGGGCAGGGATGGGCATCGCCACCGCCCGTCGACTGGTGCTGAAGAAAGGTGCGGGGCCGACCTTCAGGTTGTACAGGTACGACCATATAAACACTAGTAACACAATAAGCAGATGAGGGATTTTCCAGAATTATCCTAGTAAATATGTCTAATAACATCTGAATTGCTCCCACTGTATAGTCTTTTTTTTTTCTAGTCCTTCACTCTCACTTTCCTCATTCACAAATCTTTCATCCATGGATCCCGACCACATGTCAACCGGCAGTTTTTCCCATGAGAAAATTGCGGTAATAAGTCGGCTCTTACCGGCGACATCAGTGGAGCTTCCGTCCTGCTGCAGCTGCGTGGCTTCCCTCAGAGACACTCGCGGTCAACACACCCGTGGCTACACCCCTCCGACTTTCAGGTACTACTTAATCTCACTAAAACACTATCAACACAATAAGCAGATAAGGGATTTTCCAGAATTATTCTAGTAAATGTGTCTAATAACATCTGAATCGCTCCCACTGTATGTTTTTTTTTTTCTAGTCCTTCACTCTAACTTTCCTCATCCACGAATCTTTCATCCTCGCTCAAATTAATGGGGAAATCGTCACTTTCTCGGTACGAATCGCTCTCGCTGCTGGTGGCCATGATTGTAAACAATGTCCAGATGTGAAGAGCTCCACAACCCGTGACGTCACGCGCAAATCGTCTGCTACTTCCGGTACAGGCAAGGCTTTTTTTTATCAGCACCAAAAGTTGCAGACTTTATGGTCGATGTTCTCTACTAAATCCTTTCAGCAAAAATATGGCAAAATCGCGAAATGATCAAGTATGACACCTAGAATGGACCTGCTTCCCAGTTTAAATAAGAAAATCTCATTTCAATAGGCCTTTAAGCACTAAAAAAAAAAACATGAATGTTGAATATTCCATGCCATCTTGTAAAAAGCATGACGTACAGAATGTCTTATATGAGAGTAGAATATCAAACATGGCTGGAGGCTAACAAACTGGAGAAGATACTCCAGGCCAGTGCTTTTAAGACCTGAAGGCAATACTTTATCCATCACAATCAAAGGCTTCTGTTATGCAAATGTATGCTGACAATTTTTTTTTTTTTAGAACTTTTCTTTTCCTGTTGTAGGCCTATTGAGGATCGTTCTCATTAAGGGATGGAAATGAGCTGCAAAAAGTAACATGCGGGACTCTTCGTGCAACCCACCGCCTCATCACTGCGCCACTTCCAAGCTGCCGAGTAGTGACAGTATTAGAAGAGTCTTAGTTATATAAAGTCGTGGTCAAAAGTTTACATACACTTGGACGGATCGTAATGTCACGGCTGTGTTGAGTTTCCAATCATTTCTTCAACTCACAAAAAAAACATTCACTGTAGTTTGGTTCTTTTATGAATGTATTATGGGTCTATTGAAAAATGTGACCAAATCTGCTGGGTCAAAAGTATACATACAGCAATGCCATTTTCTACCGCTTGTCTCTTTTGGGGTCGCGGGGGGTCCAATGTTAATATTAATTATGTTTCCTTTTGGAATAAGGCACTTTTGGTAGCCATCCACAAGCTTCTGGTTGACTTTTTGACCACTCTTGACAAAATTGGTGCAGTTCAGTTAAATTTGTTGGTATTCTGACATGGACTTGTTCCTTCAGCATTGTCCACACGTTTAAGTCAGGACTTTGGGAAGGCCATTCTAAAACCTTCTGTGGAGAGACGGAGCCGACAGCGGGATTGGACAAACGCCGGTCCTTCCCCGAGATGGCGGCCAGGAGGCGGGGCATGCAGCGGAGAGAACAAGAATTATTGGTTGTCAATATTTAAAGTTTTGGTGTTGTTTACTGTCGTCATGTTGCAGTCCACACATATCTCGTATGTGTGACTGCCATCTACTGGTCGCACTTATCATTACACCATGTACGAAATAAAATTGCTTCAAAGTCAGTAAGCACAACCAGAATTATTGGTTGTGCTTGATGGCATGCTTTTTACAAGATGCCATGAAGATGAATAAGTGGAATACTCAACATTCATGTTTTTTTTTAATGCCTACTGAAATGAGATTTTCTCTTTTAAACTGGGAAGCAGGTTCATTTTTTGTGTCATACTTGATCATTTTGCGATATTGCCATATTTTTTCTGAAAGTATTTAGTAGAGAACATCAACCATAAAGTTCGCAACTTTTGGTGCTGATAAAAAAACCTTGCCTGTACCGGAAGTAGCAGACGATTTGTGCGTGACGTCACGGGTTGTGGAGCTCCTCACATCTGAACATTGTTTACAATCATGGCCACCATCAGCGAGAGCGATACCGACCGAGAAAGCGACGATATCCCCATTAATTTGTGCGAGGATGAAATATTTGTGGATGAGGAAAGTTAGAGTGAAGGACTAGAAAGAAAAAAAAAAGACTATACAGTGGGAGGGATTCAGATGTTATTAGACACATTTACTAGGACTATTCTGGAAATCCCTTCATTTTGCTTATTGTGATACTAGTGTTTATATGGTCGTACCTGTACAATCTGAAGGTCGGCCCTGCACCTTTCTTCAGCACCAGTCGACGGGTGATGGGGATGCCCATCTCTGCCCTCCGCAAGGGACCATCTTCGAAACACGATCTTTCGAAATTATCACTCCATAATACACTGTACTTTGTGTGTGTGGTCCAATCCAACCGTGTTCGCTTGACCGCTCTGTTCCATAGTAAAGCTTCACGGTCCTCTTTTGGGAATGTAAACAATGAAACCAGAATTATTGGTTGTGCTTACTGAGGTTAGTCCTGTTTGGGAACAGTTGGGTGTTCCAACAGGACAATGACCCAAAAAAACATCTGATGAGTAATGGACCGGTAAAAAAGCCCAAGACCCACCCTCCGGGCTGATGGTTATAGGTTGTCCTGAAGAATTTGGAGGTAATCCTCTTTTCATTGTCCCATTTCCTCTCTGTAAAAAAAACAGTTGCATTGGCAGCAAAGCAGGCCCAGAGCATAATACTACCACCACCATGCTTTACGGTAGGAATTGTGTTCCTGGGATTGAAGGCCTCAGACAGTTGGGTATTCCAACAGGACAATGACCCCAAACACACGTCAAAAGTGGTAAAGGAATGGCTAAATCAGGCTAGAAAGAAGGTGTGGAGAGACGGAGCCGACGAGCCGACAGCGAGACCCAGACGAAGATGAGCCCCCACAACAGACGCAGACAGCGGACACCAGAGCGACGCTGCTGCCAACCAAGTCAGGTGCGTAAGCGACACACCTGTGCTCAATCTCTGCATCTGCTGTTGCAGTACAAAAGGGGCGAAGGAGGAACGATCGGGGCAGAAGTAAGCGAGTCTTCCTCGGCTTCTTCTCCGGGGGTGCACTCGCCGCTTTCCCTCATCGGGACCATCAGCGCTTGTTGCTACTGTGTTTCCCGACGTTTTTCTTCAAGCACTTTGGTATACTCCGCGACGAGAGCCCAGATGACGTCATCATCCTCCGCTTCCGATGGTGTATCCCAGTTGGGCGCCAATGTGACGGACTTCCTGCCGTCACCGTGTGGGTTGTTTTGACACTCGATACAAGACCATCACAAGTTATGTAGACCACTTTTATGGGCAAAATTTCTAGGCGGTGGGAGAGGGGTTAGTGCGTCTGCCTCACAATACGAAGGTCCTGCAGTCCTGGGTTCAAATCCAGGCTCGGGATCTTTCTGTGTGGAGTTTGCATGTTCTCCACGTGAATGCGTGGGTTCCCTCCGGGTACTCCGGCTTCCTCCCACTTCCAAAGACATGCACCTGGGAATAGGTTGATTGGCAACACTAAATTGGCCTTAGTGTGTGAATGTGAGTGTGAATGTTGTCTGTCTATCTGTGTTGGCCCTGCGATGAGTTGGCGACTTGTCCAGGGTGTACCCCGCCTTCTGCCCGATTGTAGCTGAGATAGGCGCCAGCGCCCCCCGCGACCCCGAAAGGGAATAAGCGGTAGAAAATTGATGGATGGATGGATTTCTAGGCGCAGTCAAGGCGTTGAGGGGTTCCGGTTTGGTGGCTGGGGGATTAGGTCTCTGCTTTTTGCAGATGATGTGGTCCTGATGGTTTCATCTGGCCGGGATCTTCAGCTCTCACTGGATCGGTTTGCAGCTGAATGAGAATCAGCACCTCCAAGTCCGAGTCCATGGTTCTCGCCCGGAAAATGGTGAAATGCCATCTCCGGGTTGGGGAGGAGACCCTGCCCCAAGTGGAGAAGTTCAAATACCTAGGAGTCTTGTTCACAAGTGAGAGAAGAGTGGATCGTGAGATCGACAGGCGGATCGGTACGGTATCTTCAGTAATGCGGACGTTGTACTGATCCGTTGTGGTGAAGAAGTAGCTGAGCCGGAAGGCAAAGCTCTCAATTTACCGGTCGATCTACGTTCCCATCCTCACCTATGGTCATGAGCTTTGGGTCATGACCGAAAGGACAAGATCACGGGTACAAGCGGCCGAAATGAGTTTCCTCCGCCGTGTGGCGGGGCTCTCCCTTAGAGATAGGGTGAGAAGCTCTGCCATCCGGGAGGAACTCAAAGTAAAGCTGCTGCTCCTCCACATCGAGAGGAGCCAGATGAGGTGGTTCGGGCATCTGGTCAGGATGCCACCCGAACGCCTCCCTAGGGAGGTGTTTAGGACACGTCCAACCGATTACGGGGAAGACCCAGGACACGTTGGGAAGACTATGTCTCCCGGCTGGCCTGGGAACGCCTCGGGATCCCCCGGGAAGAGCTGGACAAAGTAGGCTGAGGAGAGGGAAATCTGGGCTTCCCGCTCATCGGCAGTGCACCTTTTAATCCCGTGCACCCAAAGGTCCGGAAGAATACAGTATTTTGCTCATTCATGAAATAAAATTATGTAAATATTAGGGGTATAAGAGTGTATGTAGTCGTAATCTGATATTCCGCTTCCATCCGGAGGCGTACCGATTCACTACAATGTGCACATTAAAAAAGTGAGGGACAGGAAGTGTCAAATTTGGCCTTGCAATGCAACTCCACAAGCCCCCCCCGGGGAATGTGTCGAAAAGAGGGACAACAGGGCGAGACATTCGGCACGGAAGCGGAAATCCAGGCGAGCTAAACCACTCCACTGGCCTGAGGAGTGCGGCTGTAGGCGAACGGAAACAGTGCAGCCCGGCCGATGACGAGCAAACAATAATTCTAAGGAGAAACCAAAGCCTGGAGACCTTCTTTCTTCCTTTAAGTCTCCTTCACCTTCTTGGTGAAATATATAAATATACAAAAAAGATGAGTCAAAAATGAGTCAATCTGCATTGTACAGTAGAGCTCAAGGACGTGTGTCTGCAAGCTGAAACAGTAAGTAACTTTATGAATATTAAATATTAAATATATAATCAGTTTTGTCAACTATTGCACAATACATAATATTGACCTCCATTAGTTTGATTTAATATCTTAATGCACTCAATCAATCAATGTTTATTGATATAGCCCTAAATCACAAGTGTCTAAAAGGGCTGCTCAAGCCACAACGACATCCTCGGTTCCGATCCCACATAAGGGCAAGGAAAAACTCAACCCAGTGGGATGACAATGAGAAACCTTGGAGAGGACCGCAGATGTGGGTGACCCCCTCCCTCTAGGGCATGCGGCTCTTTAGCGCCACCCTAGTGGCTTTCTTGAGATTTGTCAAAAATATATGAAAAATAGAAATGATTAGGGGAAAAAAACATTTTTTGTTTTAATTTGGTTTCTGTAGGAGGACAAACATGACACAGACGTCCCTAATTGCTATAAAGCACACTGTTTATATTACACATGCTTCACTGATTCGAGTATTTGGCGAGCGCCGTTTTGTCCTACTAATTTTGGCGGTCCTTGAACTCACCGTAGTTTGTTTACATGCATAACTTTCTCCGACCTTCTAAGACGTGATTTGTGCCACTTCTTTTCCTGTCTCGTTTTGTCCACCAAACTTATAACGTTGTGCATGAATGCACAAAGGTGAGTTTTGTTGATGTTATTGACTTCTGTGGAATGTGCTAATCAGACATATTTGGTCACTGCATGAATGCATGCTAATATTTGAGCTAATTTAGATTCCTTCAAGTCCTCATAATTCAATGTATATCTCATGACACACTATCTGTATGTAATATGGCTTTTAATTTTTTGGCGGCTCCAGACAGACTTGTTTTTGTATTTTTGGTCCAATATGGCTCTTTCAACGGGCGGTGTATATATTTTTAAGTATTTCTTATATATATAAATAATATGTTCAAGAATGAGTATATCCGTTCGGCCACTGTGTTCAATGGAGAAGTCTGATCTACAAAATTTGCAGGCAGCATACTCCTTCTCCTTTGAGCTGTCCTGGATGAAATGTATTTGTTTATTTTTTACAATAATTTTGGAACTTGCAAGCATACTTTTTCTTCTTACTCATCGTCGCCATGTCTCTTCTTTGTTCTTTTGCTTTGTCTCTGTTATATTTTTGGACATTACTACTTGCCGTAGTTTTGAAGCAATGCATGAAGGGATGTTGTGTGTCAGTGTATTAACATGCCGGCTGGAATAAACACACGCTAAGAAATACCTCCGTGCCTGCCTACTTTATGGGTTATAGATCAACCTATGAATAACGGAGACATATATAATTGTCTCCTTTACAGGTGAGAGAGGACGCTAAAGGCGGTGCCTTTAAGGCTCGCCCCCAATATTTTTGTCCGGGTGGAAATCGGGAGAAATTCGGGAGAATGGTTGCCCTGGGAGATTTTCGGGAGGGGCACTGAAATTCGGGAGTCTCCTGGTAAAATCGGGAGGGTGTGCAAGTATGCTGCAGTAACTACAGAAGGTCGGTTGAGAATTTCGATCGGGGTCGACCGCCAATACACACAAGCCTGGTTCAAAACGTTTAGAGGAGCTTACCCAGGTTTGTCAAGAAGAACATTCCTAACAGAATGATTCCACCACCAATCATGAGAGGAGACTGGCCTAAATAGCTCTCCAACACCAGGTACCATTAAACGAGACGGCGTGGTGCAGTTGGGAAAGTGGCCGTGCCAGCAACCTGAGGGTTCCTGGTTCAATCCCCAGCTTCAAATAACTTTGTCATGTCTGCTGTGTCCTTGAGCAAGACACTTCACCCTTGCTCCTGATGGGTGGTGGTTAGGGCCGTGAATGGGTGAATGTGGAAATAGTGTCAAAGCGCTTCGAGTACTTTGAAGGTAGAAAATAGCTATATAAGTCAAACCCATTTAAAAAACCCATTTCTATATGAGTTGGGAAATTGTGTTAGATGTAAATATAAACGGAATACAATGATTTGCAAATAATTTTCAACCCATATTCAGTTGAATATGCTACAAAGACAACATATTTGATGTTCAAACTGATAAACTGTTTTTTTTTTGAAAAAAATCATTACATTTAGGATTTCATGCCAGCAACACATGACAAAGAAGTTGGGAAAAGTGGCAATAAATACTGATAAAGTTGAGGAATGATCCTCAAACACTTATTTGGAACATCCCACAGGTGTGCAGGCTAACTGGGAACAGGCGGGTGCCATGAATGGGTATAAAAACAGCTTCCCAAAAATGCTCAGTCTTTCACAAGAAAGAATGGGGCGAGAGGTACACCCCTTTCCCCTTTATCCAGAACTGCGTGAGCAAATAGTCAAACAGTTTAAGGACGTTTCTCAAAGTGCAATTACAAGAAATTTTGGGATTTCAACATCTGCAGTCCATAATATCATCAAAAGGTTCACATAAGCGGCATGGCCGGAAACCAAAATTGACTGACCGTGATCTTCGATCCCTCAGACGGCACTGTATAAAAAACCGACATCAATCTTTAAAGGATATCACCACATTTTATCAAACTACTGTCACTAAATACAATTTTTCGCTACATCTGTATGTGCAAGTTAAAGCTCTACTATGCAAAGCAAAAGCCACTTATCAACAACATCCAGAAACGCCGCCGGCTTTTCTGGGCCCGAGATCATCTAAGAGGGAGTGATGCAAAGTGGAAAAGTGTTCTGTGGTCTGACGAGTCCACATTTCAAATTATTTTTGGAAATATTCGACATCATGTCATCGGACCAAAGGGAAAGCGAACTATCCAGACTGTTATCGACACAAAATTATAAAGCCAGCATCTCTAATGGTATGGGGGTGCATTAGCGCCCAAGGCATGGGTAACTTACACATCTGTGAAGGCACCATTAATAATGAAAGGTGCATAGAGGTTTTGGAACAACATATGCTGCCATCTAAGCGCCGTCTTTTTCATGGACGCCCCAGCTTATTTCAGCAAGACAATGCCAAGGCACATTCAGCACATGTCACAACAGCGTGGCTTGGTAAAAAGAGAGTGCGGGTACTTTCCTGGCCCGCCTGTCTCCCATCGAAAATGTGTGGCTCATTATGAAGCGTAAAATACAACAGCGGAGACCCCGCACTGTTGAACGACTGAAGCTCTACATAAAACAAGAATGGAAAATAATTCCACTTTCAAAGCTTCAACAATTAGTTTCCGCAGTTCCCAAACGTTTATTGAGTGTTGTTAAAAGCAAAGGTAAGGTAACACAGTGGTAAATATGCCCTTTCCCAACTACTTTGGCACATTTTGCAGCCATGAAATTCTAAGTTAATTATTATTTGCAAAGTTTGAACATCAAATATCTTGTCTTTGTAGTGCATTCAATTGAATATGGGTTGAAAAGGATTTCCAAACATTGTATTCTGTTTATATTTACATCTAACACAATTTCACAACTCATTACACAATTTGTACCATTTTGCAGGAGTAACCTATTTAAAGTCAAAGCATAATTAGAGCGATAGACGGTGCCCCCGTTTCACATGAAACCAGGAACTGGTTTCATATGTATTGACATGATGAGTATTATTTTTAATTTTATTTTTTGCAACTCAACGCCAAAAAAACGGAAATGCCGATTATCGGTCATGCTAGACACCGACCTCTATTTAATAATACAACTTTAACATTTAACAACCAAACCATTAAACAAGGCGACTCGGTAAAGAATCTGGGTATTATCTTCGACCCAACTCTCTCCTTTGAGTCACACATTAAAAGCGTTACTAAAACGGCCTTCTTTCATCTCCGTAATATCGCTAAAATTCGCTCCATTTTGTCCACTAACGACGCTAAGATTATTATCCATGCGTTTGTTACGTCTCGTCTCGATTACTGTAACGTATTATTTCCGGGTCTCCCCATGTCTAGCATTAAACGATTACAGTTGGTACAAAATGCAGCTGCTAGACTTTTGACAAGAACAAGAAAGTTTGACCATATTACGCCTGTACTGGCTCACCTGCACTGGCTTCCTTTGCACTTAAGACGTGACTTTAAGGTTTTACTACTTACGTATAAAATACTACACCGTCTAGCTCATGGGTGTCAATAATAAATTAACATTAGAGCTGGCCCGCCGGTATTATACATTGACGGTGCCGCTGTATCACCGCATTCAACGCTAATTCTCATACTTGCCAACCCTCCCGATTTTTCCAGGAGAATCGCGAATTTCAGTGCCCCCCCCCCACCCCACGAAAATCTCTCGGGGCAACCATTCTCCCGAAATTCAACGCTAATTCTCATACTTGCCAACCCTCCCGATTTTTCCAGGAGAATCGCGAATTTCGGTGCCCCCCCCACCCCCCAAAAATCTCTCGGGGCAACCATTCTCCCGAAATTCCACTCGGAAAACAATATTGGGGGCGTGCTTTAAAAGGTACTGCTTTTACCATCCTCTACCACCTGTCATCACGTCCGCTTTTCCTCCATACAAACAGCGTGCTGGCCCAGTCACGTACTGTAATATATGTGGCTTCTACACACACTAAAGTAAATGCAAACGCATACTTGGTCAACAGCCATACAGGTCACACTGAGGCGTATAAACAACTTTAACACTGTTACACCACACTGTGAACCCACACCAAACAACAATGACAAACACATTTCCGGGGAACATCCGCACCGTAACACAACATAAACACAACAGAACAAATACCCAGAAACCCTTGCAGCACTAACTCTTCCGGGACGCTGCAATATACACCCCCGCTACCACCAAAACTCGATTTTACATGTCACTATAAAGTTATATAAGCCTTGCTTGTTCAATATTCAATGCAAAACTTGTTTGGGTCCCTTTTAAAAGGTTAAGTTGTTCAACTTTGGCCCGCGGCTTTTTTCAGTTTAGAATTTTGGCCCACTCTGTATTTGAATTTGACACTCATGGTCTAGCTCCATCCTAACTTGCCGATTGTATTGTACCATATATCCCGGCAAGAAATCTGCGTTCAAAGGACTCCGGCTTATTAGTGATTCCTAAAGCCCCAAAAAAGTCTGCGGGCTATAGAGCGTTTTCCGTTCGGGCTCCAGTACTCTGGAATGCCCTCCCGGTAACAGTTCGAGATGCCACCTCAGTAGAAGCATTTAAGTCTCATCTTAAAACTCATTTGTACACTCTAGCCTTTAAATAGACCTCCTTTTTAGAACAGTTGATCTGACGCTTCTTTTCTTTTTCTCCTCTGTTCCCCCCTCCCTTGTGGAGGGGGTCCAGTCCGATGGCCATGGATGAAGTACTGGCTGTTCAGAGTCGGGACCCAGGATGGGCCGCTCGCCTGTGTATCGGTTGGGGACATCTCTACGCTGCTGATCCGACTCCGCTTGGGATGGTTTCCTGTGGACGGGACTCTCACTGCTGTCTTGGATCCGCTTTGAACTGAACTGTCGCGGCTGTGTTGGAGCCACTAGGGATTGAACTTTCACAGAATCATGTTAGATCTGCTCGACATCCATTGCTTTCGGTCCCCTAGGGGTGGGCAGGGGGGTTGCCCACATTTGAGGTCCTCTCCAAGGTTTATCATAGTCAGCATTGTCACTGGCGTCCCACTGGATGTGAATTCTCCTTGCCCACTGGGTGTGAGTTTTCCTTGCCCTTTTGTGGGTTCTTCCGAGGATGTGGTAGTCGTAGTGGTTTGCACAGTCCTTTGAGACATTTGTGATTTAGGCCTATATAAATAAACATTGATTGATTAATGATTGTCAAGGAGAAATTGAAAAAGTTAGAGTACTGGAAAACATGATTAAAAACAAAAAGACAATGTGTATTATGCAGAATCGGTGCTAATGTGTAGAAAGGGAAGAGCAATAAAACATTGCCCTCTGTCGGGCACTGCTGCTCTCTGCATTGGTCCTGCTGGGGAGGTTATCAGCCGAGACAGACTCCGAATGACCTGTGTCCGACACTGAAGGGTAACATTTCTGCTGTTTTGGGTCGGGGGGGAAGAAGAGAGCCGTAAGCATAAACTGTGCATATTTGGTGTGGTTCCTGTCGAAAGCATCTAACGTTGCGAGGACTCCACACCTTTCCGCCTCTTTAATATCGTTAAGGTGGATAATTGGATAACATAGGTTTATCCCCAGCAAGCACTTTGTATGAGCAATCCAATTTCACATCCTCCTGAAGGGAAACCATTATTCTTAACCAGGGCTTGATACTCCCGTCACCCTTGTGCAGGAACGCCGCACAAGGTTCTCCTCAAATCCTATCAGCTTTTTAACCTTGTTACCAGCCAATCTGTATTATTGTGCTATAATTCCATATTTTGCCCCCCTGTCCTCAGCCTGGCACCGGCGCGGGGAAAGATAAAGTGTTTGCTGCCGTTTTGTTGACAACGATGCCTTGGCGGTCTGTTTGTCTTCTATCTGTGGACACTGGCACGTTTAATCTCGCTGTACAAACCCAACATTTTAACCCTTTCACGCTTGGGCTTCAGAGAGGACCGGCAAGCATGCTTCCCATTAAAACTATCTTTCTTTAGATCAGGGGTCACCAACACGGTGCCCGCGGGCACCAGGTAGCCCGTAAGGACCAGATGAGTCGCCCGCTGGCCTGTTCTAAAAATAGCTCAAATAGCAGCACTTACAGTGCCTCTATTTTTAAAATTTGATTTATTTACTAGCAAGCTGGTTTCGCTTTGCTCCACATTTTTAATTCTAAGAGAGACAAAACTCAAATAAATTTGAAAATCCAAGAAAATATTTTCAAGACTTGGTCATCACTTGTTTAAATAAATTCATTTATATTTTACTTTGCTTCTTATAACTTTCAGAAAGACAATTTTAGAGAAAAAAATAAAACCTTCAAAAAGATTTTAGGATTTTTAAACACATAATCCTTCTTTTCTGACGATTTAAATCAATGTTCAAGTATTTTTTTTTATTGTAAAGAATAATAAATACATTTTAATGTAATTCTTGATTTTAGCTTCTGTTTTTTCGACGAATGATCCATCCATTTACTACCGCTTATTCCCTTTTGGGGTCGCGGGCGCCTATCTCAGCAATAATCGGGCGGAAGGCGGGGTAGACCCTGGACAAGTCGCCACCTCATCGCAGGGCCAACACAGATAGACAGACAACATTCACACACTAGGGCCAATTTATATTTGTGAAATATTTCTTCACACTTATTATGATTGAAATTCAAAAAAAATATTCTGGCAAATCTAGAAAATCCGTAGAATCAAATTTAAATCTTATTTTAAAGTATTTTGAATTTCTTTTGAAATTTTTGTTCTGGAAAATCTAGAAGAAATAATGATTTGTCTTTGTTAGAAATATAGCTTGGTCCAATTTGTTATACATTCTAACAAAGAGCAGGTTGGATTTGAAAATTCTAAAAATTATCTTAATCAGGAAAAATGTCTAATGATGTTCCATAAATTATTTTTTAAATTTTTTCTAAAAGATTCGATTTAGCTAGTTTTTCTCTTCATTTTGTTCGGTTGAATTTTGAATTTTAAATAGTCAAAATTGAAGATTAACTATGTTTTAAAATGTTATTTTCATTTTGTTCCTGTTTTCTCCTCTTTTTTAAGTGTGTTTTTCATCATTTATTCTCTACAAAAAACCTTCCATAAAAGGAAAAAAAATGTACGACCGAATGACGGACAGAAATACACATTTTTGTATATATATATATATATATATATATATATATATATATATATATATGTATAGATTCATTTATTAAAGGTAAATTGAGCAAATTGGCTATTTCTGGCAATTTATTTAAGTGTGTATAAAACTGGTAGCCCTTCGCATTAATCAGTACCCAAGAAGTAGCTCTTGGTTTCAAAAAGGTTGGTGACCCCTGCTTTAGATCATAACGCATTTTAGATACAGTACGTTCTATTACGCCAGCGAGTGCAATTTCCTCTTGTATTTGCTGGACTCAAGGTAAATATACAAAATATAAAAGGGTCTACAGTGGGTCTAGTCCAGTGGTTCTCAAATGGGCGTACTTGAAGGAATGTTAGATTTTTTTTAAATATTCTAAAAATAGCCACAATTAATAAATCAACTAAATATGAATGTAAGTTCATCAATTGTGAAAAGAAATGCAACAATGCAATATTCAATGTTGACAGCTAGATTTTTTTTATGGACATGTTCCATATACATTGATGTTAAAGATTTATTTTTTTGTGAAGAAATGTATAGAATTAAGTTGATGAATCCAGATGGATCTCTATTACAATCCCCAAAGAGGGCACTTTAAGTTGATGATTACTTCTATGTGTAGAAATCTATATTTATAATTGAATCACTTGTTTATTTTTCAACAAGTTTTTTGTTATTTTTATATCTTTTTTTCCAAATAGTTCAAGAAAGACCACTACAAATGAGCAATATTTTGCACTGTTATACAATTTAATTTAATTTAAGTCAGAAACTGATGACATAGTGCTGTATTTTACTTCTTTATGTCTCTTTTTCAACCAAAAATGCTTTGCTCTGATTAGGGGGTCCTTGAAGTAAAACAATTTTCAGAGGGGGTACATCACTAAAAAAAGGTTGAGAACCACTGGTGTAGTCAACCGAAGGCCCGCGTGCCTGCAAATATTTTAATTTTGCCCGCTGTACATCACCCAGATAGGATTGATGAAACTAAAGATTTTATATAACGGCTTTTTTTTTGCCGATATCCGATATCACCTGAAAAAGAGCCGATTATATACGTCTGCGTTATCCATAGGTTGATCTATAACCCATAAAGTAGGCAGGCACGGAGCTATTTCTCAGCGTGTGTTTATTCCAGCCGGCACGTTAAAACGCTGGCACACAAATTCCGGATTCCCATCATGCATTGCTTCAAAACTACGGCAAGTAGTAATGTCCAAAATCATAACATACGGCAAGTAGTAATGTCCAAAATCATAACAGCGACAAAGCTGTTATGATTCCCAAAGGGAATAAGCGGTAGAACATGGATGGTATATATATATATATATATATATATATATATATATATATATATATATATATATAAGAAATACTTGAAAATATATACACCCACCCCAAACATCCCCCCTTCCCCCATCTCCCTAATTCGGAGGTCTCAAGTTTGACAGGTATGGGGTAACTGCCGATCCAACCTCGTTTAATACATGTAGCGCTACATTTGACCAGTAGAGGGGGACGACGATATTTGTGATAAGTCACATAGTGTGTTCAATGTTGTGTAATTTCTTTGTGTAAACACGTGTAGTTTATTGTGTAAATACATTAACACAAAGTACACACAATTTATGTAAAATACACAATGACCGTTACTAACAGCAAATTCTTTAGTTTTGTGTATTTTATGTTTATATTTTCAGCCTCGCAAACCTAAATAAAGGAGGAAGTGTAAATAAATAAACCAAATCAAATCAAATTTATAAAGCACATTTAAAATTTACCACGGGGGTAGCCAAAGTGCGGTACAATGGGCAGGTTAAAAGATAATACGAGGACCGAGCAAACAACACAACACAAACAGAACATGATAAAAAATAAATAAATAAAACAGGTTCTCAGCAGGTGTATAATGGGGCGCCATTGCAGGATGGATATCACTCAGTGTTAAAAGCCAAGGAATAAAAGTATGTTTTAAGAGAGATTTAAAAACAGGAATAAAACTAAAGGAGTAAAACAGTTCATAAGGAGCATCAATCCTCAAAAAAAAACTGGAGCTTCTTTTTCTTCATTCTGTTAACTAGCTGCGCACGCTAGAAACAAATAGCGAGGCCAAATTATTAATTTATCGACAATGCAGTGTGAAAGCCAATGTGTTTACTTTGGAATTAAAACAACAGGGTCTCAAAGGAATATAACCTGACGAGGCACGTTCTGACGAAACATTTGTTAGCCCTGTTTGGCATCGTGGTGCCGGGTTCGATTCCCTCGAGGATGCGTCGAAACTGAACAGAGCGAAGGTAAGGTTTAACTATTTATTTGAATAACAAAAGGTGCTAGAGAACCAAAATACTGGAATTAAGAAAAGGCAAACAAAAGACGCTAGCATGAAAGCTAGGATGAACAAATAGTAAACTAAACTGGCACATAACCACACAAAGGGGAAAACAAACATTTAGCATGAGAGCTAAGAATGAATAAATTTGGATGAGAGCTCGGGAGAATAATACAGAAATTGCATGTAAGCAAAAGCGCAAAGCAGACGTACCGTTGTGTATGAACAAATTAGAGTATTACATATTAGAGTAGTACGAGGATGTCGTAGTGGTTTGTGTTGTGGTTTGTGCAGCCCTTTGAGACACTAGTGATTTAGGGCTATATAAATGAACATTGATTGATTGATTAATTGATAGAGTCCCAGGCAGAAGAATGAAAAGAGGAAGGCTTATAAAGGGAAGGTGATTTTATGTAGCAGGTGTGCAGGACCGTGAGTAGCAGGTGAACTAATGAGTGACCATGGTGACGGAACAAACAGGAAATAAGAGGTAGAATGACGGAATGATACAACAATGGGAATAATAAACAATAATATTAAAAGATCCAAGTACGGATCTTAACAACATCCACATTTTGATGTTTAGCCCCTGAGCTTTGGGCTCTTGAAACTGCAGCCTTTTTCATGATGAATTTGGATTTTAAAAGTAGGGACAGGATGCTTGTATTATAATTAGAAATATCGATTTTTTTTTGTACAAAATATATATTTATTGCGACATAATAAAATAAACCGAATGAAATAAATAACGTTACTTTTTCAAGATCGTTTATAATTTAGTTTAATGTTCCCCTTCCGTGTCTTTGCTGGGAATCGAACGGTACAAATTACTGATATTTAAGCAATTGCGCTACAAGGAATCACAAACACTTCAGCTGAAAAGTGCATTTCTTTTCCCTTGGCGCAGGTCTTAGTCAACAACATAATATCCTTTTGAGTGGAGCACTTGTCCGTGATTCATATTGCCAAGGAGAGGCCTACTTGTTCTTATCTCGCATCTGATTGGTCAGCGGCTGCAAGATGTCAATCTTTATCACGTTGGCAAAAAGGCATTCCCAGAAAACCCAGATTTATATTTCACCTTTATTCTCATTAAAAAAGGCGTGTTACAACCAAATTGAGGCGGAGGTGCCACTACAGAGCTACTGAAAAAATGACACGAGATAAACGCAAAGAAAAAAACTAGCTAAAGGGACGAGCTTCATCCGTTTTCCCCCTGGTGCTTCAGGCTATATTATACACCCCGCTAGCCCTACACCCCCCAACCCCCCCCAACCCCCCGTTCCGTGCGTCGGTTGAGGTGGGCGAGGTTCGGGGCGTGGGGGTCTGAAAGAGTCATGGATGCATGGCATTCTGGGTAATTGTTATGTTGCGTTTATAATGTGTTACTGTGAGGATGTTCTCCCGAAATGTGTTTGTCATTCTTGTTTGGTGTGGGTTCACAGTGTGGCGCATATTAGTAAGAGTGTTAAAGTTACTCTGTATCACCCAGTATGCCTTGCAATCTTTTACGTATGACGATAGAAGTGGCGAAATGCATGTGTACGGTCGGCATGCAGATAGCATGGGGTAAAGGCGGGCGCGATGACATGTTGTAGAGTACGTTAAAAGTAAAGCCATCATGGCACGCCCTCAATATTGTTGTCCGAGTGAAAATCGAAGAAGGTTGACCCCCCGGGTGATGTCCGTAAGAGGCTCCGAGAACCGGAATCCCCCCGTAACAATCGGAGGGGTCGGCAATTGTGCAGCTGAGCCACATCAGAGTGGCCAAAGAGCCGCATGCGGCTGCGGAGCCGCGGGTTGCCGACCCCTGATATAAGTGTTGTACTGAAGGCAACATATGATGTAAGTGTTTATATCAGCTATATTATCCTACTATCAAAATTACTTTAAAAGTCTTATATAAGTGTTACAATGAAGGCAAAACATGATGTGTCTATATTAGCTATATTAGCCTACTATCAAAATGACTTTAAAAGTCTTATATAAGTGTTATACTGAAGGCAACACATGATGTAAGTGTCTATGTTAGCTATCTCCGCCTAGTATCAAAGGCTGATGCAAGTCTTCGTTGACAGAAATGTATTTTAATCGTACACATTTTTGCAACATTGGAAAACATTAGTAAAATGGAAGCTTTTCCCGTGGTGAGAAAACTCCTGGAAATTACTAGCTCATAATGGCCAAAGGTATAGATGTGGGTGCCCAAGTTGAGGAAACGGCAGGGTTTCTTCTTTCAAATGGATTTATTACAATTTTTGCACGCTGGGTTATGTTTGCTGTGGTCTGGAACAACACAGCACACAAACAACTATCAGAAATGCAGCCAATATTACATACAGATAACGTGTAATGAGACGTGCAAATATAAATTAAATACACAAAGGACATGAGTAAATACAATTACATGAGCTCAAATATACCTACAGAAGAGGCATAATGATGCAATATGTATAAACAGCTGGCCTAAATAGCCTGTTAGCATCGATTAGCTTGCAATTATGGATTGACCAAATATGCCTGATAAGCACTCAAGCAAATTAATAGAAGCAACAAGTGCATTCATTTGTGCAAACGTTTGGTGGACAAAATGAGACAAAAAAGGAGTGGCACAAAACACGTCTTTCTGTGGCGGCATCGGAGAAAGTTCAAGGATCGCTGAAATCAGTAGGACAAAACGGTGCCTGCCAAATACTCTCATCAGTGAAGCATGTATAACATAAACGGTGTATATTGTAGCGTCCCGAAATAGTTAGTGCTGCAAGGGGAGCTGGGTATTTGTCCGGTTGTCTTTATGTTTTGTTACGGTGCGGATGTTCTCCCGAAATGTGTTTGCCATTCTTGTTTGGTGTATGTTCAAGGTGTGGCACATATTTGTAACAGTGTTAAAGTTGCTTATACGGCCACCCTCAGTGTGACCTGTATGGCTGTTGACCAAGTATGCGTTGCATTAACTTGTGTGAATTATGTTTTGAGCCGGCAAGCAAAGGAAGTGCCTTTGAGGCACTCCCCCAATTTTGTTGTCTCAGTGGAAATTGGGAGAATTGTTTTTCGGAAGGGGCACTGAAATACGGGAGTCTCCCGGGCAAATCGAGAGGGTTGGCAAGTATGACTGCGGGACGCAACTGCTCTGTACTTCTCCCTACGTCCATGCACCACTCCGTACAGCGGCGTTTGAAAAAGTAATACATTTTACTTTTTGGAATAGATACCGATAATTTCCGTTTTTTACATTTTAAAGCATACATCGGCCGATAATATCGGCAGTACGATATTATTTAAAAATCTCTACTTTGTATAGTATAAGACTCACGGTCATTTGAAAACATCACTGCACATCATAATGACGGTTACAGTTTCCATTTTAAAGATCTAAAAAAAACCATTTGGGAATGTCCGGCGGGCCAGATTGAAAAGCTTAACGGGACGCATGTGGCCGCCGTGCCTTAATTTGCCTCGGTCTGTGTTAGAATAATTTTATCCAAGTTATCACAGAAATGTTGTGTTGAAACTCGTTTCCGGGGAGAAGACCAAAAGTTGTCTTTGAACCCACCAAGAAAAAGGCTGTGTAGTGGGGAGAGCAAAATCAAGGTGTTCTCTTTCTTTCATGTATTGTAATCGGCAGAAAGATATTGTCTGACCCAGGAACTACAAAAGTCAAGAGGAAGCAGGACCAGACTCGCCTCCAGGCACCGCTTCTTTGAACTGTTTTACGACCTTTTCTGTGAACTGTTTACGACCCTCGTCCCTAAAAAGCATGTGGTCAGAGAAATTCCAAATAAAGGAGGAGGCGTACAATCTTTCGACAGAGCGTGCTGGAGACTGTACAAGAATACAGACCAGACGTTTCTCCTCAAATTGAGCCAAATTTAATTAAGTCTCTGATTATTTGCTTCTTGTCTTGTTTGATAGATGTCATCAGTGTTTGAACCGGACAGTCTCCATGTATTAGACACTAATTTTTAAAATTGTATTGGGAAAAAGGAGGTGCATTGACCAAAATAAGCAAGGACGCTGCAGGGATTGAACAAATTAGGACACACATATTAACAAGTGTGCGTAAATCAGTGCGATCGCAACTTTTCGGAATCACGGAAGGTCTATTTCAGTTATATCTAGTTTTATATATACACAACTACACTTACACTGTGGTTCTGGGACTACAAATCGTGTGATTCAGAGATTTGTAGCACACTGGTAAGAAACCTTGAAACAGAACAAGGCTCATCTGCCTTGACCAGTTGGGTCAAGAGAATCAATTCAACAGCGTGCATGTGTTGGTTTTAGTTAGCCGACCGTGGCAGGATGCAGCTTGAAGAAGAATAATTGACCATAGCAGTGACTCAACTGCAACGCCGGAGGTATATGTTTAGGCCTCCTACAGAGACAGCCAGGCCATTAGCATACATTAACAGGATCTGTATGTGAACAGATGGTGATGGAGAGGAAGGAGGACAGCTATGCATCATGGGGTAGTCTAGACCTGTAGGTGGAAAGCAATCGGATAATTCAGGGCCAGCTCGTGCAATACTAAGGATGACAGAAGAACAAGAAAAAAGCTCCACAGGATCAAGGGTCTTTTTAGAGACCTATGTCAAACCCAAATCAGCCCCAATTAACCTGCAAAAAATGGGCTTTGTAACCAATTTAGAATCATAGCAATTTGACATTTTCCAGTCAGGGAAGGTTCTCAAGCCATGTGAGTTAACACAGTCCTTGATGAGAGACTTTGGTAAGAACGTGTTCTTAATAATTGCCACCTACGGTATGCATTAATTGCATTGGAGAAGAGAAGCCCAAACGAGATAATATTCTATTGCGCTCCACAGTCCCTCTTCCTTTTCATGGTGAACTTCTAAGACATGGGTCGGGAACCTTTTTTGGCTGAGAGAGCCATGAAAGCCTAATATTTTAAAATGTATTTCCGTGTGAGCCGTGTAACATTTTTAACACTGAATACAACTGTCAGGTTCAAACACTGATGACATCTATTAAACAGACAAGAAGCAAGGAATCAAACATGGATTCAATTTAGCTCAATGAGGAGAAACACATAGACCTGTACCCTTGTACAGTGTCGTTTTGACTTTTCCTGATTATAACAACTAAATGTGTGCATCTCTAATTCTTTTTAATAACATGGTTATTCTGAAGGTAACCGATAATAAATAGAATACTTTTGGCCATTAATGCGACTTCTTGAACAGGTGCGATAGAAACGGATGGATGGATTAAAATGCATGAGAATTTTTTATATTTTTAACAATGTCATTATCAGCGGAATTATTAATTACTCATCGTGTTAAGCAACGTCAGCTAAGATTTATCTGAGAGCAAAATGCGATAATCAAAAGAGCCACATCTGGCTCGAGAGCCATAGGTTCCCTACCCCTGTTCTAGGACAATCCTAAAGAACACAGAGGGAAAAGGTGTCCTGGCTTATGAAAAAACGTACAAATAAGCAATTGTTCTTGTATTGGTTCATGAGGTCCCTCCGGCCCTCATCTCCGCAATGTCACAGGGACTTTCAGGAACCACAAGTCACACAGTTCCATAAGCATTGATACACAAACAACGACTCGTACCATTACACAGAAAGCAGAACAAGGCTCAGTGCAGTTCAGCAAAGATTCGAGACATCCGAGCCCCTCCGAGATTTGGATATGTGCTGCAAAGCCTTTTATATTTAGACCCACAGTTCCCATTGGGGGTTGTAAACATGGTAATACTTTGTTTCTGTATACCTGCAAAGAAATAACTCACTGTCAAGTACACCGCACTTTAACAGCAGAAGCCTCACATCTAATTTTATATATTTTCTAAAAAACATTCCCACCCCTCTAGTTAGGCAAAGGGAAATTCCCCTGAGGACTTGTTACACCGCGGGGCTCATCGCAAAATGCTGAGGAAAATTAAGGCAGTTCAGAGAACAAAGCGCCATGATTTGTTTGCAAGATGCATTCGTCCTATATGTGCTGTTTCAACAAATACCCTCTCCGCCCCAACTCAGATGTTGCACAGTCTTAGCCATGTGGATCCAAATGTGTGTTTCCGTTGAAATAATCCACAATACCGAACAAACTATGAACATGTACTGCATTTTCCGGACTATAAGGCGCACTTAAAATCCTTTTATTTTCTCAAAAGTGCGCCTTATACCCCAATTTATAATAACCTCATGTGCCTAATGTATGGACTAATCGTGGTTTTTCTTATAGACCTCGAATCAATTTTATTTGGTACATGGTGAAATGATAAGTGTGAACAGTAGATGGCAGTCAAACATAGGAGATACTCTAGACTGCCGTATAACTCAAGTAAACAACACCAACATCTGGTTACATTGAAAATGAAAAACATTACACACGGCGCCAAATATCCATCAAAATGTTTCAGTACGACTTTGGTAAGCTATGAAGCCGCACCGCTTGATGGATTGTACTGTGCTTCAACATACGAGTATTATAATGGTGTGTTTAAGGTAAGACAAATTATCTGGCATTTTGTTTCGCAATATTACGCAAAATCAACTTTTTTTACCTTCTGGTGCCTGCTGATATGTATTTGGGATCTGCATGAGTCCTGAAAAATTGCCCGCGTCCGCCTTTGTAGTACATACCGACACTGTGTCGATAAACTTCTTGTAACTCTCTATCTTCTTGTTATGGGATATTCATCCTCCACTGTTGCCCTTTTTAGTATAAAGTAGTGTACAGTTCTTACTTATATCTGTCAGTAAACTCGCCATGAAAGCGCTAAAACATACTGGTGTAGTGAGTTTACATTATTCACCCAAGGAACTTTAGTTACCGGTATTCGAGAGTTCCTGTTACGACACACGCTTCTCCCCCCTCTGCGTCCTGTGAGCTCCACAGGACATTCCCCCACGCTTGTCGCCATACCACGCCCACACGTCGACGCAGCCGGGAATGATCAGCAATCAGCGCACTTGGTACTGATGAGAGGGAGCTGAATAAAGGACCAATGGACCCAAGGGATCCTGGCGGTAACTTAGTTCTCAATAGTGGACCATAAGCCTACTTTCGCTTTATGTTTCTGTCTTTCCCTGCGTTTTCCCTCCGTGCCTGACGTCCTTGTTTGTCCCCCCCTCAGTTCCTTCCCTAGTCTTAGCTCTTGGAGATACTCTGTGTTTTGCCTTCCTTGATCCTCGACCCTCGCTCTGGACACGGACCTTGTGTCTTCTCTCCGGCCCTGGAACATCTGCCTGCCCCACGGACAGCCTTGTTGATTTGCTCTCGACAACACTTGGTAACACACACTTTGGTTAACCTTACACGTAGCCTCACACACACACATACACACACATTCTTGGATTTTTACACACACACCATTCTATAGTTTATTTGTTTAGTATTGTTTGGTTTATTCACCCCTCCAATGGGCTCACCACCCATAGCAGGGGCCATAGAGGTCGGGTGCAATGTGAGCTGGGCGGCAGCCGTAGGCAGGGCACTTGGCGGTCCGATCCTCGGCTACAGAAGCTAGCTCTTGGGACGTGGAACGTCACCTCACTGGCGGGGGAAAGAGCCTGAGCTAGTGCGCGAAGTGGAGAAGTTCCAGGTGGATATAGTCGGACTCACTTCGACGCACAGCAAGGGCTCTGGAACCACTTCTCTCGAGAGGGACTGGACCCTCTTCCACTCTGGCATTGCCAGCAGTGAGAGGCGACGGGCTGGGGTGGCAATTCTGGTTGCCCCCCGGCTTAAAGCCTGCACGTTGGAGTTCAACCAAGTGGACGAAAGGGTAGCGTCTCTCCGCCTTCGGGTGGGGGGACGGGTCCTGACTCTTGTTTGTGCTTACGCACCAAACAGCAGATCAGAGTACCCACCCTTTTTGGGAACACTCGAGGGAGTACTGGAAAGTGCTTCCCCGGGTGATTCCCTTGTCCTACTGGGAGACTTCAACGCTCACATTGGCAACGACAGTGAAACCTGGAGAGGCGTGATTGGGCATAATGGCCGCCCGGATCTGAACCTGAGTGGTGTTTTGTTATTGGACTTTTGTGCTCATCACAATTTGTCCATTACAAACACCATGTTCAAACATAAGGGTGTCCATATGTGCACTTGGCACCAGGACACCCTAGGCCGCAGTTCCATGATCGACTTTGTAGTTGTGTCATCCGATTTGCGGCCTTATGTCTTGGACACTCGGGTGAAGAGAGTGGCGGAGCTTTCTACCGATCACCACCTGGTGGTGAGTTGGCTGCGATGGTGGGGGAGGATGCCTGACCGACCTGGCAGGCCCAAACGCATTGTGAGGGTCTGCGGGGAACGTCTGGCAGAGTCTCCTGTCTGAGAAAGTTTCAATTCCCACCTCCGGAAGAACTTCGAACATGTCACGAGGGAGGTGCCGGACATTGAGTCCGAGTGGACCATGTTCCGCACCTCTATTGTCGAGGCGGCTGATCGGACCTGTGGCCGCAAGGTAGTTGGTGGCTGTCGGGGCGGCAATCCTAAAACCCCCTGGTTGACACCAGCGGTGAGGGATGCCGTCAAGCTGAAGAAGGAGTCCTATCGGGTCCTTTTGGCTCACAGGACTCCGGAGGCAGTGGACAGGTACCGACAGGCCAAGCGGTGTGCGGCTTTAGCGGTCGCTGAGGCAAAAGCTCGGACATGGGAGGAGTTCGGGGAAGCCATGGAAAACGACTTCCGGACGGCTTCGAAGCGATTCTGGACCACCGTCCGCCGCCTCAGGAAGGGGAAGCAGTGCACTATCAACACCGTGTATGGTGCGGATGGTGTTCTGCTGACCTCAACTGCAGATCTTGTGGATAGGTGAAAGGAATACTTCGAAGACCTCCTCAATCCCACCAACACGTCTTCCTATGAGGAAGCAGTGCCTGGGGAATTTGGTGGTGGACTCTCCTAGTTCTGGGGCTGAGGTCGCTGAGGTAGTTAAAAAGCTCCTCGGTGGCAAGGCCCCGGGGTGGATGAGATTCGCCCGGAGTTCCTTAAGGCTCTGGATGCTGTGGGGCTGTCTTGGTTGACAAGACTCTGCAGCATCGCGTGGACATCGGGGGCGGTACCTCTGGATTGGCAGACCGGGGTGGTGGTTCCTCTCTTTAAGAAGGGGGACCGGAGCGTGTGTTCCAACTATCGTGGGATCACACTCTTCAGCCTTCCCGGTAAGGTTTATTCAGGTGTACTGGAGAGGAGGCTACGCCGGATAGTCGAACCTCGGATTCAGGAGGAACAGTGTGGTTTTCGTCCTGGTCGTGGAACTGTAGACCAGCTCTATACTCTCGGCAGGGTTCTTAAGGGTGCATGGGAGTTTGCCCAACCAGTCTACATGTGCTTTGTGGACTTGGAGAAAGCTTTCGACCGTGTCCCTCGGGAAGTCCTGTGGGGAGTGCTCAGAGAGTATGGGGTATCGGACTGTCTTATTGTGGCGGTCCGCTCCCTGTATGATCAGTGCCAGAGCTTGGTCCGCATTGCCGGCAGTAAGTCAAACACATTTCCAGTGAGGGTTGGACTCCGCCAAGGCTTTCCTTTGTCACCGATTCTGTTCATAACTTTTATGGACAGAATTTCTAGGCGCAGTTAAGGCGTTGAGGGGTTCCGGTTTGGTGACCGCAGGATTAGGTCTCTGTTTCTTGCAGATGATGTGGTCCTGATGGCTTCATCTGACCGGGATCTTCAGCTCTCACTGGATCGGTTTGCAGCCGAGTGTGAAGCGACCGGAATGAGAATCAGCGCTTCCAAGTCCGAGTCCATGGTTCTCGCCCGGAAAAGGGTGGAATGCCATCTCCGGGTTGGGGAGGAGACCCTGCCCCAAGTGGAGGAGTTCAAGTACCTAGGAGTCTTGTTCACGAGTGAGGGAAGAGTGGATCGTGAGATTGACAGGCGGATCGGTGCGGCGTCTTCAGTAATGCGGACGTTGTACCGATCCGTTGTGGGGAAGAAGGAGCTGAGCCGGAAGGCAAAGCTCTCAATTTACCGGTCAATATACATTCCCACCCTCACCTATGGTCATGAGCTTTGGGTCATGACCGAAAGGATAAGATCACAGGTACAAGCGGCCGAAATGAGTTTCCTCCGCCGGGTGGCGGGGCTCTCCCTTAAAGATAGAGTGAGAAGCTCTGCCATCCGAGAGGAGCTCAAAGTAAAGCCGCAGCTCCTCTACATCGAGAGGAGCCAGATGAGGTGGTTCGGGCATCTGGTCAGGATGCCACCCGAACGCCTCCCTAGGGAGGTGTTTAGGGCACGTCCAATCGGTAGGAGGCCACGGGGAAGACCCAGGAAAACGTTGGGAAGACTGTGTCTCCCGGCTGGCCTGGGAACACCTCGGGATCCCCCGGGAAGAGCTAGACGAGGTGGCTGGGGAAAGGGAAGTCTGGGTTTCCCTGCTTAGGCTGTTGCCCCCGCGACCCGACCTCGGATAAGCGGAAGAAGATGGATGGATGGTTTATTGTGTATGTATGTATATATATATATATATATATATATATACATACATATATATATACATATACATATATACATATATATATACATACATTATATATATATATATATATATATTATACATACATACATACATACATATATTTATATATATATACATACATACATACATACATACATACATATATATATATATATATATATATATATATATATATACATACATACATATATATATATATATATATATATATATATATATATATATATATATATATGGGCTTCACGGTGGCAGAGGGGTTAGTGCGTCTGCCTCACAATACGAAGGTCCTGCAGTCCTGGGTTCAAATCCAGGCTCGGGATCTTTCTGTGTGGAGTTTGCATGTTCTCCCCGTGAATGCGTGGGTTCCCTCCGGGTACTCCGGCTTCCTCCCACTTCCAAAGACATGCACCTGGGGATAGGTTGATTGGCAACACTAAATTGGCCCTAGTGTGTGAATGTGAGTGTGAATGTTGTCCGTCTATCTGTGTTGGCCCTGCGATGAGGTGGCGACTTGTCCAGGGTGTACCCCGCCTTCCGCCCGATTGTAGCTGAGATAGGCGTCAGTGCCCCCCCGCGACCCCAAAAGGGAATAAGCGGTAGAAAATGGATGGATGGATGGATATATATATATATATATATATATATATATATACATATACACCTTACACTTAACCTCACACACGCACAAACATTCTTGGATTTTGACAAACACACCATTCTGTAGTTTATTTGTTTAGTGTTGTTTAGTCTATTATATACATAGAACTATACCGCTCCCTGGTGTCTAGGCCGTCATCTCCCTCTGTAAAACGCAACAGTTCCGGTCACACGCTCTTGGGTTTTGACACACTCCATTCCCTTAGGTTAGCTTATTTGTTATTTTATATATATATATATATATATATATATATATATATATATATATGTATATATATATATATATATATATACATATATATATATATATATATATATATATATACATATATATATATATATATATATGTATATATATATGTATATATATATATATATATACACAATAATTCATTATTGTACAAAACTCCCTGGTGTCTGTTGCTGTCATCTCTCCTTAGTCCAACGTAACAATATCTGTTAGTAGACCCACTATGAAAGCACTAAAAACTGCCATCTTAGGAAATTCACATTATTCACCCATGGAACTTTAGTTAGAGAGTTCCGGCCGGACGTTTTTTTCATGGGACAAATTTCCCGTCCTTGCACACTACACCGCTACAACAAAGATGACACATTTCAAATGTAAAGTCATTGTTAGACTGAACAATTGACCTCAATGACCATGGTAATGTAGTGTGTGTGAGTGTGTGTGTGTGTGGGGTGGGAGGGGTTTGGGGGGATGAAAAAACGTTTAACCCTTTTTTAATCAAAATAAAAATGTTGTAAATAGATCACTGTGGGTCTTAGAGGGTTAAAACAGTCAGCTCCAAATTTTGACACTGCTGCCACTCCCGTCCTTGCACGCTACACTGCTGCGACAAAGATGACGGGGAGAAGACGTAAATAAGACCGCCCACAAAACGGCGCATTCTGAAGCGACTGTCAGAGAGCGGCTTGAAGATGATCTGTAAAACATAATTTATGCAACATTTTGACCAAAGAAACACCATTGCATGTTATGTAGACCACAAAGAAGTGTTTTTAATTCAGAAAAAAAATAAAAATAATATATATATATATATAAAACAAGATCGAAAATAGACCATTCATTGGCAATGCACCTTATAATCTGGTGCGCCCAGTGGTCTGTAAAATATGGTTTCATATACAGAAATAACATTATTCTGCACAATTCAGAAATGTAAACCAAGTGTAAACGTACCTGTGAATATTCTTGCTTAGCCAAGTCATTGTCATCCCACAGCAGTGAATTGATCACAACTGCTTTAGGTTTTCTCAGAAGACGCTTCTTCTCTCATCCGAGTAGGCTTTATCAGTTCATGCTCACAGACTTGGATAAAACAGCTCTAGTGTGAGAGCCCGGAGCCGGATCCAAATTATTTATCCTTTACAAGAGGGTCCATGTCCCAACAAGAATGGTTTCGCTCAAATCTGCCGTAAAATCACAGATGTAAAGATACAAAAGTATAGACACCTCTGGCAGCACAACAATAGTTGTCGTTCTGGATTGTCGGGGCATGTCTCCTCTTGTGGAAGTTGAATACTTTGGATTTGGCACTAGCATCCCAGACTGGATCTGTCCTATCTAAGTCCATGAGATGAAAAAAAAGACTTCAAAGACAATCCGAACAATTAAGTTGGGATTGATTCAATACCCTGACAAGTCAAACATAAATTGTATGTCTTTGATAACAAAACCTAATCTCCATCCATCCACCCATTTTCTACCGCTTGTCCCTTTTGGGGTAGCTGGAGCCACCTCATCACAGAACCAAGACAGATAGACGGACAACATTCACACACTCGGGCCAATTTAGTGTTGCCAATCAACCTATGCCAAGGTCCATGTCTTTGGATTTGGGAGGAAGCCGGAGTACCCAGAGGGAACCAACACAGTCACGGGGAGAACATGCAAACTCCACACAAAAAGATCCCGAGCCTGGAATTGAAATCACAACCTTCATATTGGAAGGCATATGCACTAACCCCTGTTCCACCGTGCTGCAATACTCGGAGTTACCATGAATGCGTTGTAGTCTTGAAGCTGAATTGTAGATTCAAATCTTATAGGATGTAAGACTTTACTTTTGCGGGGACAGTAAAATTGCATGATTTCGCAGATGAAGAAAGCAATTTCTGCTTGCGTATGCTGCATTTGTTTAATGGGCCATTGTTGACTCATTACCACCACACACACAAACTGGTTGTGTACTCTAATTTCCAAACCACAGGGCACACCGGATCATTTAATGGTGTGTAGAGAAGCGGAGCCGGCAGTCCGACAGTGAGGTAGGGCACGCCGTAGCCCGCTGCAAGATGGCGGCAAAGAGGCGTGGCCGGCAGTCCAACAGCGAGGCAGGGCACGCTAGAGCCCGGCCCAAGATGGCGGCGAGGAGGCGCGGACTGCAAGCAAGCGAAAGCCATTTATTAACAACACACAGGAACCCCGTCGGCTTCGCTGGGCCCGAGCTCATCTAAGATGGACTGATGCAAAGTGGAAAAGTGATCTGTGGTCTGACGAGTCCACATTTCAGATTACATTTGGAAAATGTGGACATGGTGTCCTCCGGAACAAAGAGGAAAATAACCATCCGGATTGTTATAGGCGCAAAGTTCAAAAGCCAGCATCTGTGATGGTATGGGGGTGTATTAGTGCCCAAGGCATGGGTAACTTACACATCTGTGAAGGCACCATTAATGCTGAAAGGTCCATACAGGTTTTGGAGCAACATATGTTGTCATCCAAGCAACGTTATCAAAGACGCCCCTGCGTATTTCAGCAAGATAATTCCAAGCCACGTGTTACAACAGCGTGGTTTCAAGGTAAAAGAGTGCGGGTACTAGACTGGCTTGCCTGTAGTCGGGACCTGTCTCCTATTAAAAATGTGTGGCACATTATGAAGCGTAAAATACGACAGCGGAGACCCCGGACTGTTGAACGACTGAAGCTCTACATAAAACAATAATGGAAATGAATTCCACTTTCAAAGCTTCAACAATTAGTTTCCTCAGTCCCCAAACGTTTTTTGAGTGTTGTTAAAAGAAAAGGTGATGTAAGTGGTGAACTACTTTGGCACGGGTTGCAGCCATGAAATTCTAAGTTAATTATTATTTGCAAAAGAAAATAAAGTTTATGAGTTTTAAAAATCAAATATGTTGTCTTTGTAGTGTATTTAATTGAATATGGGTTGAAAAGGATTTTCAAATCATTGTATTCCGTTTATATTTACATCTAACACAATTTCCGAACTCATATGGAAACGGGGTTTGTATTTTCAATGGAACATATACAATGTTGGTGTTGTTTACTTGAGTCATATTGCAGTCGACACGTATCTCTTGTGTGTGACTGCCATCATATTGCAGTCTAAACGTATCTCTTATGTTCGACTGCCATCTGGTATGTTCGACTGGTCACACGTCATTACACGATGTACCAAATAAGATAGCTTCGAGGTCGGTAAGCAAAACCAGAATAATTCCGGATATTCGGGTTATAAGGCGGACGGTCGAGTTTTGAGAAGAATAAATATGATTTTAAGTGTGCCTTATAGTCCGCAAAATACGGTACTTATGTATTTGGCGTCCTCATAAAACGTGGATGCAAATGTATATTCATCTGCATTTTCTCTGCAGTGACCTCAAAGATAATCGGTTTTATGATTAAAACAATGTAATCAGTGGGCTAAAGTCAAATTCCGAAGGGTTTATAAACATTGATCTAGGGCTGTGAAGTGCTAACTTTATGTGTAAATTGTAAGGGTGTAACGGTACACAAATATTTCTGTTCGGTACTTATCTTGGTAAGAAAACAACAAATTTGTGAACAATTGCTTTATCCTTTTAACATTGGAAACACTATAATAATTCTGCCCACGTTAATCCACATTAAACTGACTTAAATTGTTGCTTGGATTAAATAAAATGACAAAACTTTTCTTCTAAATATACCAAGTGCAACATTAAACCGTTTCAAGTCAATTCATCATGCTTTATTTATTACAGCATTTGGAAAGTCTGTAGTTTGTTGATTGTTATTATGTAAATGTTATATTTTAAATAAATATGTGACAGCAGTGACCCTGCCATTCAAACTAGGCTGCTACATTACTAATGATTCATGTAACTATTGCTGAAAAAATAGTACAATAGCAATAGGAGAGACTATTCATCCCTGAACACCATGGAGTTCAAGTGAAATAACAGACAGACGGGGCTTTGCTGCCCCTAACACACACAAACACACAGCAAAATGAGCTAACGTTATGCTAAAAGCTAATTAGCCTTCACCTCAAGTCAGGACTGCGAGCGAGCTGAGCTGCAGTTTAAGTTTCTACAACGTCAACGGGCTCATAGTGATGTTAGTAGTAGCTCACTGGGGGGGTGTTTATTATAATTTGGGGGAGAGTACGCTGCCTTATCCTCACCTGCTAAACACCTATCTGCTCGACGCTGAAGCAATGACTCCATACGCTCTGAATACACACTGCTGATTGGCTGTTACCGCTTTGTATGTAACCAATCAGATGGTTGTGTGGGTGGGACAATGCTGGGTGCTGAAACAGCAGCTTGTTAAGACTTTAGCTTAGAAACTCGTTCGGTATACCCTCGTACTGAACCGACACCCCCATACCGAAATGGTTCAATACAAATACACCTACCGTTACACCCCTAGTGAATTGGTATTGTGAAATATTATATTCGGCTGTCAGGAACCACCTGGAGAATACCGCAGGATATTTTGGTATTCACGTCGCCCAAGTTGATATAATGAATAAAACCAGACACTAAAATGTCACATGTATTTCGTTTTTGAACCAGCTAAGTACAGCTATTGTACATTCCATGTACTCCCCCCCCCCCCTTTAATTAGTATTCATCCATTATTCCTGATACTTAGAGTGCAGTGTGATTGTGTCATGCCATCTATTACGGTTGATGCCTCACCCCAACATATTTCATGCACATTCCGGTCCAATTAATATCCTGCAAAGCTGCAGTCTTTGTTGTATCTGATGAAAACTTGAGGTGGTTACCAATTAGTCTGCTGTTAATTGTCTCCTTCTCCTTTTGATCTCCGCTACGACTGCTCCGTCAGACTCGCTCATTTATTCATCTCCCCTCGCTCGGCGAGATGGACTTTTTCGGAGTTTGCACGGATTGATGTACATTAGAAATGGCTTTGCAAGTATCGAGCTCATGCATGTTGCGTTTTCTTTGCATGTCTCGCATCTGTAGCCCCCCAGCTGTGTGAAAACCCAGTTAATCAGAGGATAATTTTTACCATTATGCCTTTGGATGTCTCAGCTTTGAAAAAAAAAAAAAACATTACTACAATGTTCCTAGATTAACGAGTAAAACACTCCAATGTCTGTGCTTTCCGGTAAAATGATGGGACAGGGTGACGAAAACCGTTTTGTCCTACTAATTTTGGCGCTCCTTGAACTCACTGTAGCTTGTTAACATGCATAACTTTATTCAATGATGGTAGAGAAAGACATATTTCATACCACTCATTGTATGTCTCATTTTGTCCACCAAACCTTTTATACTGTGTGTGATAGCTCAAATGTCAGCTTTGTTGGTGTTATTGAATTGTGTGAAATGCTTATCAAGCATATTTTGATTGATTAACGTGGACCCCGATTAAAACAAGTTGAAAAACATATTCAGGTGTTAATATTTAGTGGTCAATTGTACGGAATATGTACTGAAGTGTGCAATCTACTAATAAAAGTTTCAATCAATCAATAAATCAATTTTGCCGCCCCTTGAACTCACCGTAGTTTGTTAACATGTATAACTTTATTCAATGATGGCAGAGAAAAACATATTTCTTGCCACTCATTGTAAGTCTCATGTTATCCACCAAACCTTTTATACTGTGTGATAGCTCATATGTCAGCTTTGTTGGTGTTATTGAATTGTGTGAAATGCTTATCAAGCATATTTTGGATTGATTAACGTGGACCCCGACTTAAACAAGTTGAAAAACATATTCAGGTGTTAATATTTAGTGGTCAATTGTACGGAATATGTACTGAAGTGTGCAATCTACTAATAAAAGTTTCAATCAATCAATGTTGGCGCCCCTTAAACTCACCGTAGCTTGTTAACATGTATAACTTTATTCAATGATGCCAGAGAAAGACATTTTATGCCACTCATACTTTGTCTCATTTTGTCCACCAAACCTTTTATACTGTGTGCGATAGCTCACATGTCAGCTTTGTTGGTGTTATTGAATTTTGTGGAGTGCTTCCCAAGCATATTTGTGTATTGATGTTGGGTATTGATCGTTCTGGAACCATCTGAATTTGTATACATCTGCAACCTGCTCCAGAGCCACATGTCTTTAGCACTATCCTTGTGGCTACAATGGAGCTTTTTCCAAAAATGTATGAAAATAATAAAAGATGGGGGAAAAACAAATATTTTGGTTTTATTAGGGTTTCTGTAGGAGGAAAACATGACACAAACAACCCTGATTATTAGAAATCCCAGTGTTTGTATGAAACATGATTCTCTGATGAGAGTATTTGGCGAGCACCGTTTTGTCCTACTAATTTTGGCGCCCCTTGAACTCACCGTAGTTTGTAACATGTATATATTTATTCAATGATGGCAGAAAAAAGACATATTTCATGCCACTCATTCTAAGTCTCATTTTGTCCACCAAACCTTTTATACTGTGTGTGACAGCTCAAATGTCAGCTTTGTTGGTGTTATTGAATTGTGTGAAATGCTTATCAAGCATATTTTTGATTGATTAACGTGGACTCCGACTTAAAGAAGTCGAAAAACGTATTCAGGTGTGATTATTTAGTGGTCAATTGTACGGAATATGTACTGAAATGTGCAATCTACTAATAAAAGTTTCAATCAATCAATCAATCAATCAATAAATTTTTGCGCCCCTTGAACTCACCGTAGTTTGTTAACATGCATAACTTTATTCAATGACGCCAGGGAAAGACATATTTCATGCCACTCATTCTAAGCCTCATTTTGTCCACCAAACCTTTTATACTGTGTGTGATAGCTCAATTGCCAGCTTTGCTGGTGTTATTGAATTGTGTGGAGTGCTTACCAAGCATATTTAGGTATTGATGTTGGGTATTGATCATTCTGGAACCATCTGAATTTGTATACAGCTGCAACCTGCTCCAGAGCCACTCTTTAGCACTATCCTTGTGGCTACAATGGAGCTTTTTCCAAAAATGTATGAAAATAGTAAAAGATGGGGGAAAAACAAATATTTTTGTTTTATTAGGGTTTCTGTAGGAGGACAACATGACACAAACAACCCTGATCATTATAAATCCCAGTGTTTGTATCAAACATGATTCTCTGATGAGAGTATTTGGCGAGCAGCGTTTTGTTCTACTAATTTTGGCGCCACTTGAACACACCGTAGTTTGTTAACATGCAAAACTTTACTCAATGATGCCAGAGAAAGACATATTTCATACTACTCATGCTAAGTCTCATTTTGTCCACCAAACCTTTTATACTGTGTGTGATAGCTAAAATTTTAGCTTTGTTGGTGTTATTTAATTGTGTGGAGTGCTTATCAAGCACATTTGGTCACTGCATGACTGCAAGATAACCGATGATAACATGTTATTTAGGCCAGCTGAATGTACATATTACATCACTATGCCTGATTTGTAGCTATATTTGAGATAATTTAATATCCTTTACTTGTATCTTCTTTGTATATAATTTAGTTTTGCTTGTCTCATGACACATCTGTATGTTTTAGAACAACATATGCTGCCATCTAAGTGCCGTCTTTTTCATGGACGCCCCTGCTTATTTCAGCAAGACAATGCCAAACCACATTCAGCACGTGTTACAACAGCGTGGCTTTGTAAAAAAAGAGTGCGGGTACTTTCCTGGCTCGCCTGCAGTCCAGACCTGTCTCCCATCGAAAATGTGTGGTGCATTATGAAGCGTAAAATACGACAGCGGGGACCCCGGACTGTTGAACGACTGAAGCTTTACATAAAACAAGAATTGAGAAGATATCCACTTTCAAAGCTTCAACAATTAGTTTCCTCAGTTCCCAAACGTTTATTGAGTGTTGTTAAAAGAAAATGTGATGTAACACAGTGGTGAACATGCCCTTTCCCAACTACTTTGGCACGTGTTGTAGCCATGAAATTCTAAGTTAATTATTATTTGCAGAAAAATGAATAAAGTTTATGAGTTCGAACATCAAATATCTTGTCTTTGTAGTGCATTCAATCGAATATGGGTTGTAAAGGATTTCCAAATCATTGTACTCCGTTTATATTTACATCTAACACAACTCATATGGAAACAGGGTTTGTAGGTTCTTGCTATCCAATAAAAAATGGAGTAATCTCGTTAATGAAATGGTTATGTGTAAGTTTTTCCAATACCTTCTACCGCGACGACCACAAACACCAAATTGAATACCACGCACTCCTCCATCCGTGAGACATTCGTCTTCAGTACAGTGTATTGACAGTTGAATAATGTTTGCCGTTGGATTATGGCTTTATTAAAAGACTACTTGTCCAGAGCGCGAAAGAGCTTATTGTGAAGTACAGCGGCATAGCTTGCCGATCGCATTGATATTCTTGCTTTCACTCACACGGATTTCTCCTTGCAGCGAATTGGCAGGAATCCTGGAACTCTCCATGGCACTGACCCAAACAAGCATGTTCACGAGCTATCGTTCATACATTCCGAGCTCTTTGATTTAAGTTGAAAACTATGGATTCTTACACTAATTATGCTGAATAGAATGAACATTAATCACATATAAAGAAAAACATTTAACCAACCGATGGGCTTTCCTAATTTTCACAGTACGGGAGGGGACGGTCGATCAATGGAAATCTTAGTTACTCAAGCCGATAAGTTCCGTTTGTAAAGGTCTTGTCGGAGACCATGGGCATATCCAACCAAAATAGTTTATTCCTGATTTGCTTAAAGGGGGACCTATGATGATTCTAATCAACATTTAATACAATTCCTTGTGGTCTAGATACTATACAAAACCCAAAACCTGTGAAGTTGTGTAAAGTATAAATTAAAATGATTCGCAAATCCTTTTCAAACTATATTCAATTGAACAGACTGCAAAGACAAGGTATTTAACATTCGAACTGGTAAACGCGATTATTTTTGCATTAATTAGCTCATTCGGAATTTCTCACTGGATCGGTTCGAAGCGGAGTGTGAAGCGACTGGGATGAGAATCAGCTTCTCCAAGTCCGAGTCCATGGTTCTCGCCCAGGAAAGGGTGTAGTGCCATCTCCAGGTTGGGGAGGTCTTGCCCCCAAGTTGAGGAGTTCAAGTACCTTGGAGTCTTTTTCACGAGTGAGGGACGAGATCGACAGGCAAATTAGTGCGGCGTCTTCAGTAATGCGGACGCTGTATCGATCCGTTGTGGTGAAGAAGGAGCTGAGCCGGAAGGCAAAGCTCTCAATTTACCAGTTGATCTAAGTTCCCATCCTCACCTATGGTCATGAGCTTTGGGTTATGACCGAAAGGATAAAATAACGGGTACAAGCGGCCAAAATGAATTTCCTCCGTCAGCCGATAGATCAGGGGTAGGGAACCTATGGCTATCGAACCAGATGTGGCTCTTTTGATGACTGCATCTGGCTCTCAGATAACACGATAAGTAATGAACAATTCCGCTGGTAATCACAGTTTTGATTGATTGATTGATTGATACTTTTATTAGTAGATTGCACAATACAGTATATATTCCTTACAATTGACCACTAAATGGTAAAACCCGAATAAGTTTTTCAACTTGTTTAAGTCGGGGTCCACTTAAATCAATCAATGGTACGTGTTAAAAACAACGTTGAAAAAAAAAAAATGTTCATGCATTTTAATCTGTCCGTCCGTTTTCTACCCCACCAGTTCAAGAAGTCGCATTGAGAAGTATTTTATTTATTATTGGTTAGTTTCAGAATAACAATGTTATTAAAACATAATACTGTATTTAGTATACTCTATAAATGTTGGTCTTACTTAAAAATGCATGTATTTAGTTGTATTCAGTGTTAAAATATATTATAAGGCTTTCACAGAAATAGATTTCAAAATATTTGGCTTTCATGGCTCTCGCCGCCAAAAAGGTTCCCGACCCCTGCGATAGATGCTTTAAAATGTAATATCGAATATTATCAGTTTCAAAATTATCGGTATCGGTTTCAAAAAGTAAAATGTATGACTTTTTAAAAACGTCCGTGTACATAGGGAGAAGTACAGAGCGCCCAAAGGCACTTCCTCAGCCTTATAATTTATACGGCTTTTCACAAGTGAATGCCATACATACTTGGTCAACAGCCATACAGGTCACACTGAGGATGGCCGTATAAACAACTTTAACACTGTTACACATATGCGCCACACTGTGAACCCACACCAAACAATGACAAACACATTTCGGGAGAACATCCACACCGTAACACAACAGAATAGAATACCCAGAAGCCCTTTGCAGCATTAACTCTTCCAGGATGCTACAATATACACCCCCAACTCAACCTCCTCATGCTCTCTCAGGGAGAGCATGTCCCAAAATTCCAAGCTACTCTTTTGAGGCATGTTAAAAAAAGAATGCACTTTGTGACTTCAATAATAAATATGGGAGTTCCATGTTGACATTTTCTTCCATAACTTGAGTCGATTTATTTTGGAAAAACCTTGTTACATTGTTTAATGCATCCATCAGGGCATCACCACAAAATTACACATAATGATGTGTTAATTCCACCACTGTATATATCGGTATTGGTAATAAGTTGACAATATTTCGATGTTGTCCAACTCTTAATTACCGATTCGGACATAAACCGACACCGATATATACAGTCGTGGAATTAACATATTATTATGCCTAATTTTGTTGTGATGCCCAGCTGGATGCATTAAACCAGGGGTCAACAACGCGGTGCCCGCAGGCACCAGATAGCCCGTAAGGACCAGATGAGTAGCCCGCTGGCCTGTACCAAAAATAGTTCAAATAGCAGCACTTACCAGTGAGCTGCCTCTATTTTTTAAATTGTATTTATTTACTAGCAAGCTGGTCTCGCTTTGCTAGACATTTTTAATTCTAAGAAAGACATAACTCAAATAGAATTTGAAAATCCAGGAAAATATTTTAAAGACTTGGTCTTCACTTGTTTAAATAAATGCATTTATTTTTGTACTTTGCTTCTTATAACTTTCATAAATCTGAGAAACAAGTTGGGCATGTCTGTGGCAAATAGGTTTTATCATTTGCTGTTTATGAAGGGTTTCAAGAAGTGATTCCGTTATTTTTTTTTGTTATTTATGATAGTTGTCTGTGTTTTTAAGTTTCATTTCATTATTCTGGAAGGGATGTAATTGTTAATGTTTGTTCGTCACTAAGCAGACCTGCCTCCCATTCTCCCGGGACAAGACTAATTATGTGTTCAGCATCTGCAGCACGACTCTCTTGGCTTTCACGCCCGTGTCCCCTCAATCCACTCAATTGGATTGGATACATCCCAGGAAAAACTTATTGCCTTGATTCTATTTCAACTAAAAAAAAAATAAAAAGTCACAATAAAATCAGGGAGGGTGGGGATAATGTTTAATTATTGGGGTACCAATGAGTCCAGAATACATAATGCGAGATGGGGTTTCGGTAGTGAATTTCCCACAAGCAAGACGATGGCCTTTTTTAAATAAAAACATGATTATACAATTTTTCTAAGGAGATTGAGGGTGTAAGAAACCTTGGTCATCCGGATTAGGATTTAGTGGATCAAGTGGGATCAGCTGCATTATGTAATCTCATTGACATGAGATATGGCAGTCTGAACCAAAAAACGCAGTAATCTGCGTCAGATGACAGCAGTACAGCTACTACAGATCCAGGCAAATTAAGGCGGCCCGTTAAGCTTTTCAACCTGGCCCGCCGGACATTCCCAAATAATTTTTTTACATCTTTAGGATCGAAACTGTAGCTGCCATTGTGATGAGCAGTGGTGTTTTCTAAATACCCTAAGTCTTGAACTATAGAAGTATTTCAATGGTTGGAATCTGCGCTTTTGCATGATGTACTGTCAAGGCCTGGACTTTGGTGTGTTTTTTTTTTCCGAGGTAAATAAGCGACTGGAACGGACATGGCGTGAAGGTAAGGACATCTTTTAATTAATAACTCAAAAAAGTTACGAACGAAAAGCGCTCACAGAGGAGGTACAAAAACTCAGGTATTAACTATGGACATAAAACTAAAACGTGCACTATGGCATGAATAAGGAAAAACCTACTTGGAACGAGAAAAGAACATGGATCATCGGCATGGATAAATTGGGTGAGTAGAAGGGGATTGAGGGTGATGTCGTTGGGCTGACTGCCTGGCAACTACAGGCTAAAATAGGTGCAGTGATGACAGGTGCGTGAGTCGTGAACACATAACAGGTGAACTGATTGGTATGCATGGAAACGAAAAACAAACCAGGGTGCGCAAAAACAGTAACCAAACAGAACATAACAGAACATGATCACAAAGACATGACATGTACTAGTTACTATGGTACTCTAATTAGTTACTATGGTCAACTAATTAGTTACTATGGTGATCGGAGTCACAGCAGCTCAGACGAGGCACCAAGAAATGTGGGTGGGTTGCGTTTTCACAGAGTGCGACCGGAGACTGAAATGCGGGTGTCGGGGACTGACGCGGAAGGAGATTTTTACTACAAAGTTCTAAAACTTAGTGATGTATCACAATTATCAGATTGTAAGTGTTTTGTTTTTTTTACCCTTCGCTTTCATATTTTACTGTGTTTGTTGGATTTTTATTGCGTTTCACTTGCTTCTAAAATATGTGGATGGAGAGGGTGTGTGACGTTCATATGTTGTCAATATGCAGAGTTCATAGTAGGGAGTTCTCAGAGAGTATGGGGTAACAGACTGTCTGATTTTGGCGGTCCGCTACCTGTACGATCATTGTCAAAGCTTGGTCCGCATAGCCAGTAGTAAGTCGGACCCGTTTCCAGTGAGGGTTGGACTCTGCCAAGGCTGTCCTTTGTCACCCATTCTGTTCATAACTTTTATGGACAGAGTTTCTAGGCGCAGTCAAAGCGTTGGGGGGATCCGGTTTGGTGGCTGCAGGATTAGGTCTCTGCTTTTTGCAGATGATGTGGTCCTGATTGCTTCATCTAGCCAAGATCTTCAGCTCTCACTGGATCGGTTTGCAGCAGAGTGTGAAGCGACCGGGATGAGAATCAGCACCTCCAAGTCCGAGTCCATGGTTCTCGTCGGGAAAAGGGTGGAGTGCCATCTCCGGGTCAGGGAGGAGATCTTCCCCCAAGTGGAGGAGTTCAAGTACCTCGGAGTCTTGCTCACGGGTAAGGGAAAAGTGGATCGTGAGGTTGACAGGCGGTTCGGTGCGGCGTCTTCAGTAATGCGGATGCTGCACCAATCCGTTGTGGTGAAGAAGCAGCTGTGCCGGAAGAGCTTTGGGTTATGACCGAAAGGGTAGGATCACGGGTACAAGCGGCCGAAATGAGTTTCTTCCGCTGGGTGGTGGGGATCCCCCTTAGAGATAGGGTGAGAATCTCTGCCATCCGGGAGGAACTCAAAGTAAAGCCACTGCTCCTCCACATCGAGAGGAGCCAGATGAGGTGGTGAGGGCATCTGGTCGGAATGCCACCCAAGCGCCTACCTAGGGAGGTGTTTCGGGCACATCCGAAAGGACAATAGGAGGCCACAGTGAAGACTCAGGACACGTTGGGAAGACTACGTCTCCCGGCTGGCCTGGGAACGCTTTGGGATCTCCCGGGAGGAGCTGGACATAGTGGCTAGGGAGAGGGAAGTCTGGGCTTCCCTGCTTAGGCTGCTGCACCCGCGACCCGACCTCGGATAAGCGGAAGAAGATGGATGGATGGATGCATGGATCCTTCATAGTGAATAATTCTAAATCTTACATTATTGTCATGTACTTTCAGGGTGTCTCCTTTAGTAGAATTTTTTTAATTCAATTAAAATTGATATACCGGCCCCCAGACACATTTGTTTCTCTAAATTTGGCCCCCGAGTCTAAATAATTGCCCAGGCCTGCTCTACGATATATCAGCTCTTGACTTTTAGAAGCAGACAAGCCAAAGTCGGCGTTGTTTCGAATTTGCAAGTCAGTCATTTCCCACAACAAAATTGTTCAACCTTGATTTAAAAACAGGAGGTTTGTGAGAACTCTCGACATCATCCCAGTCCCCCTCATTTTGCAAAAGTAAACCGGAGTCCAAAAGAAGTAGAAAACGAGGCCACTGACAACGCCGCAAAAGCCCACGGGACGCACTTGAACGCATGCTTGATTTGTTGAATTCACATGTAGACCTTCCCAATTCCCTTGTCTGAGTGTGTCTCTGTCTTCTGTCTTCAAGGCAGTGGATCAGAACCCTCCCTTCAACATACACTCCGCACTTAGCAGGTCAGTCTTGTGCAGCCCTACATGGTTGTCAGTGAACCGGGCCTGCCAGATTTATCAGGGGCTCTGAATTTCTTGTGTTTTAAGGCTTGTGAGGGCAGAAGTTGTGAGTGACAAGCTGTTTTACTGGTTGGAAATTCGAACTGGACCGTTCCATATTCATGAGCTGCTTTAGATTCTGGCACTGTCGATAGGTCCTTGAGATATATCTGGGAAGACAGTCCGTGCATCCTATTGAAATCTCAAAAAGCTTGTTTGAGCTTAGCGTTCCAAGGAGTGCTAAACTGAGTAGTAAGCGTGTTTTAAGCTTCAAAGTGTGTTTTTACGTCAATAGCACATTTGTTTTAGCTTTAGTTTGGAAGCCGTAGGTATGCTAAATAGAGACAATGCATTTTCGTTGTAGTGTGATTAGGGCTGGGCAATATATCGATATACTGGATATATCATGGGTTTGTCTCTGTGCGATATAGAAAATGACTATATCGTGATATTGGAGTATACATTCGTATGCAGTTGCTTTTAGCTGCGGGCATTACACTGCTCAGGCTTCCCGGTAAGGTCTATTCAGGTGTACTGGAGAGGAGGCTACGCCGGATAGTCGAACCTCAGATTCAGGAGGAACAGTGTGGTTTTCGTACTGGTCGTGGAACTGTGGACCAGCTTTACACTCTCGGCATGGTCCTTGAAGGTGCATGGGAGTTTGCTCAACCAGTCTACATGTGCTGTGTGGACTTGGAAAAAGTATTGAACCGTGTCCCTCGGGAAGTCCTGTGGGGAGTGCTCAGAGAGTATGAGGTATCGGACTGTCTGGTTGTGGCGGTTCGCTCCCTGTACGATAAGTGTCGGAGCTTGGTCCGCATTGCCGGCAGTAAGTCGGACCCGTTTCCAGTGAGGTTTTTTTTTTTCTTTTCTTTTTTTTTTTGGACTGGAGTTTCGGAGGACACGGACTGAGCCCGCACATCCATCCCACGCTGAAGGAAAAGTGCAATTCTCTTGTCAAGTCTGCCTTTTGTCACCGTTTCTGTTCATAACTTTTATGGACAGAATTTGTAGGCGCAGTCAAGGCGTTGAGGGGACCCGGTTTGGTGCCTGCAGACGATGTGGTCCTGATGACTTCATCTGGCCAGGATCTTCAGCTCTCACTGGATCGGTTCGTAGCCGAGTGTAAAGCGACTGGGATAAGAATCAGCACCTCCAAGTCCAAGTCCATGGTTCTCGCCCGGAAAAGGGTGGAGACCCTGCCCCAAGTGGAAGAGTTCAAGTACCTCGGAGTCTTGCTCATGAGTGAGGGAAGAGTGGATCGTGAGATCGCCAGGCGTTTTCAGTAATGCGGATGCTGTATCAGTTAGTTGTGGAGAAGAAAGAGCTAAGCCGGAAGGCAAAGCTCTCAATTTATCGGTCGATCTACGTTCCCATCCTCACCTATGGTCATGAGCTTTGGGTTATGACCGAAAGGACAAGATCACGGGTACAAGCGGCCGAAATTTGTTTCCTCCGCCGGGTGGCGGGGCTCTCCCTTAGAAATACGGTGCTAAGCTCTGCCATCCGGGAGGAGCTCAAAGTAAAGCCGTTGCCCCTCCACATCGAGAGGAGCCAGATGAAGTGGTTCGGGCATCTGGTCAGGATGCCACCTGAACGCCTCCCTACGGAGGTGTTTCGGGCACGTCCAACCGGTAGGAGGCCATGGGGAAGACCCAGGACATGTTGGGAAGACTATCTCTCCCGGGAGGCTTGGGAACGCCTCGGGATCCCCTGGGAGGAGATGGACGAAGTGGACAAGGAGAGGGAAGTCTGGGCTTCCCTGCTTAGGCTGCTGCCCCCGCGACCTGACCTCGGATAAGTGGAAGAAGTTGAATGGATGGATGGCATTACACTGCATGCGTTTCCCACTCTTTCTTGTTTAAAACAAAATCAGGTACAGTAATTTGGTAATTCCACGTCTGTATACATCTGTATCGGTAATGAAGAGTCGGACAACATCGGAATATCGGATATCGGCAAAAAAAAGACATTATCGGACTTCTCTAGTATAAACATATGAAAAACAAATAATCACACAATTTGTTCTTGAAACCAGTTGACGTATGGCAACACGAGTTGGTTGAAATAATCATGCATGCCATGTTATTTAAGATTAGGAAATGACTACAGACTAGTGAGAAAAAAAAAAAATCTGGACATATTGCAGTTCTTCAATACATGCTGTTGATCTTCTGAAACCCTAAAGTAAATAGGGTGTGTAAAGTTGTGCGGTCAATGTTTACCCAAGTGTTTGTTCAGCATGCTGTACAGTGTGTCGCTAAAGCCAGAAGAGCAATAATCAAAGCTCAGACCTGTTGTTTGTATGTTTTATTGACTCGCTCCAGAGGCTCCTGCACGCTCTACACTCCAGCCCCTGCACAATTAATTGCAAGACTGGTCCCGAGCTTGTAAGACAGGAGGACGCGGGGCCCTATCATAAACAAGTTCAAAGCTCTCTTTGAAAGACGAGCTCGGGTCGCTTCCTGAGGCCGAATGCAACGTGGGTGTCGCCTCGCCGCAATTTATTCCATACGACTATGATTCTCTTTTTCTGCTGGGAGTCTTTTTTTCGAGCGGTTAAAGGAAGAGAGGGATCTATTTTTTTTTTTATGCACAGAAGTTGTTTGCCAAACTCCATTAGGTTTTGGTACTAGTACAATGTGTAAAAAAAAAGACCATTAATTATTTTCACATTCCTTGAGACAGTCAACGTGTTACTTTATTTGACAACAGTGCATAAAGAAAATGTATAAATGACACCTGGAGAGATTCAAGGAGAATCCTACACTGCGAAAAGTCAGTGTTCAAAAACAATACAAAAAATACAAAAGTTAGGGGTATTTTATTTGAACTAAGAAATATTATCTGCCAATAGAACAAGAAAATTCCTCTTGTCAGGACCTTCCAAAACAAGTAAAACAACCCAAAAATACCTTAAAGTACAAACCCCGTTTCCATTAGAGTTGGGAAATTGTGTTTGATGTAAATATAAACAGAATACAATGATTTGCAAATCATTTTCAACCCATATTCAGTTGAATATGCGACAAAAACAACATATTTGATGTTCAAACTGATAAATTTTTTTTGCAAATAATCATTAACTTTACAATTTGACGCCAGCAACCTGTGACAAAAAAGTTGGAAAATGTGGCAATAAATAGTGATTAAGTTGAGGAATGCTCATCAAACACTTATTTGGTACATCCCACAGGTGTGCAGGCTAATTGGGAACAGGTGGGTGCTATGATTGGGTGTAAAAAACGTTTCGCAAAAAATGCTCAGTCTTTCACAAGAAAGGATGGGGTGAGGTACACCCCTTTGTCCACAACTGCGTGAGCAAATAGTCAAACAGTTTAAGAACAACGTTTCTCAAAGTGCAATTGCAAGACATTTAGGAAATTCAACATCTACGGTCCATAATATCATCAAAGGGTTCAGAGAATCTGAAGAAAACACTCAATGTAAGCGGCATGGCCGGAAACCAACATCGAATGACAGTGACCTTCGATCCCTCAGACGGCACTGTATCAAAAACCGACATCAATCTCTAAAGGATATCACCACATGGGCTCAGAAACACTTCAGAAAACCACTGTCACTAAATACAGTTCGTCACTACATCTGTAAGTGCAAGTTAAAGCTCTACTATGCAAAGCGAGAGCCATTTATCAACAACATCCAGAAACAACGCCTGCTTCTCTGGGCCCGAGATCATCTAAGATGATGATGCAAAGTGGAAAAGTGTTCTGTGGTCTGACAAGTCCACGTTTCAATTTTTTGGGGGAAATATTCGACATTGTGTCATCCAGACCAAAGGGGAAGCAAACCATCCAGACTTTTATCGATGCAAAGTTCAAAAGCCAGCATCTGTGATGGTATGGGGGTGCATTAGTGCCCAAAGCATGGGTAACTTACACATCTGTGAAGGCAACATTACTGCTGAAAGGTCCATACAGGTTTTTGAACAACATATACTGCCATCCAAGTGCCGTCTTTTTCATGGACGCCCCTGCTAATTTCAGCAAGACAATGCCAAGCCACATTCAGCACGTGTTACAACAGCGTGGCTTCGTAAAAAAGGAGTGCGGGTACTTTCCTGGCCTGCCTGCAGTCCAGACCTGTCTCCTATCGAAAATGTGTGGCGCATTATGAAGCGTAAAATACGACAGCGGAGACCCCGGACTGTTGAATGAATTAAGCTCTACATAAAACAAGAAGGGTAAAGAATTCTACTTTCAAAGCTTCAAAAATGTGTTTCCTCAGTTCCCAAACATTTATTGAGAGGTGTTAAAAGAAAAGGTGATGTAACACAGTTGTGAACATGCCCTTTCCCAACTATTTTGGCACGTGTTGCAGTTATGAAATTTGAAGTTACTTATCATTTGCAAAAAAAAAAATAAGTTTATGAGTTTGTACATCAAATATCTTGTCTTTGTAGTGCATTCAATTGAATATGGGTTGAAAACGATTTGCAAATCATTGTATTCCATTTATATTTACATCTAACACAATTTCCCTACTCATATGGAAACGGGGTTTGTACATGTACTACTTATTAAAATGACAAATTTGCAGAGAACACCAACACACAACGTTTTGCTCTTTCCAGACGGATGGTCGGCACACACAGGGCCAAACAGGTTATAGCGTGGTTGGATGCAGTGACTAAATCATTGGCTTTAAAACACGTGTGTGAGCTTGCATAATTCCCTTCGCAGAGGCCATTTACAATCTGACAAGCATTAATGAATGTCGGTAGACTTATTGCCCCGAAAGATAAACTTTAATCAAGCATCCTTTGCTTCCCTTCTCTTTGAGCATGCCTCGGCATATCCTGTGTCGGACTCATCCCGCCCAAGGCAAACAGCCAATTGGAAGTTATTTAAGATTTTTTTATATTTGAATGTCAATGCTTCTACGGCTAAAATCACCTATAAAAGTGTCTGCAGTGTCCCTCCAATCAAGCCTTGTTTAATTTGATTTTAACCACAGCCCGATTTCTCATTAACTGAAGCTCAAGCCCCACACCGTGAAGCATCAGATCTCGTTTTTCCGTGCAAAAGTCAAGATTCCTTCACATCATGTAGTACAGTCAAGGTTTTTAGGAAATTATGTTTTCTCACCCTTACTAGGTTAAAGACAATAAGTACATGTCATAATTTTATTCGATTTTTTCCCGATTTAAAAGGATTCGCTATTCATTCAATACATAGGATTTCAGCAGGATCTACCCCAGTCTGCTGACATTTTTGTAAAAATATTTTATAATTGTAAAGGACAATGTTTTATCAACTGTTTGCAATAATGTAAATGTATTATTACTATTAAACGAACCAAAAATATAACTTATTTTATCTTTGTAAAAACATTGGACACAGTGTGTTGTCAAGCTTATGAGATGTGATGCAAGTGTAAGCCACTGTGACACTATTGTTTTTATTTTTATTTTTATAAATGCCTAATGATAATGTCAATGCGGAATTTTTAATCACTGTTTTGCTGAAATTATAACTAATAATAATACTGTTGTTATTATTAAAGATTGTTTCACTACTTTTGGTTTGTTCTGTGTCGTGTTTGTGTCTTCTCTCAATTGCTCTGTTTATTGCAGTTCTGAGTGTTGCTGGGTCAGGTTTGGTTTTGGAATTGGATTGCATTGTTATGGTATTGCTGTGTATTGTTTTGTGGGATTGATAAAAAAATAAAATGAATAAATAAAAATCGATTTTTTAAAAATTATAATCGATTCTGAATCGTACAACGTATCCGATTCGATTCGTATTCGAATCGATTTTTTTACCGCACCCCTAATATATATAAATATATATATATATATATATAAATATATATATATATACAAATATATATATATATATATATATGAATATATACATATATATATATATATATACATAAATATATATATATATGAATATATACATATACATATATACATATACATATATACATATACACATATACATATACACATATACATATATACATATACATATATACATATACATATATACATATACATATACATATATACATATACATATATACATATACATATACATATATACATATATACATATATACATATATACATATATACATATATACATATATACATATATACATATACATATACATATACATATATACATATATACATATATACATATATACATATATACATATATATATATATATATATATATATATATATATATATATATATATATATATATATATATATATATATATATATATATATATATATATATACTCCTCTCTGAGCTGCAACCTTATCGTGGTAGAGGAGTTTGCGTGTCCCAATGATCCTAGGAGCTATGTTGTCCGGGGGCATAAAACCCCCTGGTAGGGTCTCCCAAGGCAAACAGGTTCTAGGTGAGGGATCAGACAAAGAGCAGCTCGAAGACCTTTATGAAGAAGAAAAATCATGGACCCAGATTTCCCTCGCCCGGACGCGGGTCACCGGGGCCCCCCTCTGGAGCCAGGCCCGGAGGTGGAGTACGATGGCGAGCGCCTGGTGGCCGGGCCTGTTCCCATGGGGCCCGGCCGGGCACAGCCTGAAGAGGCAACGTGGGTCACCCCTCCAATGGGCTCACCACCCATAGCAGGGGCCATAGAGGTCGGGTGCAATGTGAGCTGGGCGGCAGCCGAAGGCAGGGCACTTGGCGGTCCGATCCTCGGCTACAGAAGCTAGCTCTTGGGACGTGGAACGTCACGTCACTGGGGGGGAAAGAGCCTGAGCTAGTGCGCGAAGTCGAGAAATTCCGGCTGGATATAGTCGGACTCACTTTGACGCACAGCAAGGGCTCTGGAACCACTTCTCTCGAGAGGGATTGGACCATCTTCCACTCTGGTGTTGCCGGCAGTGAGAGGCGACGGGCTGGGGTGGCAATTCTTGTTTACCCCCGGCTCAAAGCCTGTACGTTGGAGTTCAACCCGGTGGACGAAAGGGTAGCCTCCCTCCGCCTTCGGGTGGGGGGACGGGTCCTGACTGTTGTTTGTGCTTATTCACCAAACAGCCGTTCAGAGTACCCACCCTTTTTGGGAACACTCGAGGGAGTACTGGAAAGTGCTCCCCCGGGTGATTCCCTTGTCCTACTGGGAGACTTCAACGCTCACGTTGGCAACGACAGTGAAACCTGGAGAGGCGTGATTGGGAAGAATGGCCGCCCGGATCTGAACCCGAGTGGTGTTTTGTTATTGGACTTTTGTGCTCGTCACAGTTTGTCCATAACAAACACCATGTTCAAACAAAAGGGTGTCCATATGTGCACTTGGCACCAGGATACCCTAGGCCGCAGTTCCATGATCGACTTTGTAGTTGTGTCATCGGATTTGCGGCCTCATGTTTTGGACATTCGGGTGAAGAGAGGGGCGGAGCTTTCTACCGATCACCACCTGGTGGTGAGTTGGCTGCGATGGTGGGGGAGGCTGTCGGACAGACCTGGGAGGCCCAAACGCATTGTGAGGGTCTGCTGGGAACGTCTGGCAGAGTCTCCTGTCAGACAAAGTTTCGATTCCCACCTCCGGAAGAACTTTGAACATGTCACGAGGGAGGTGCTGGACATTGAGTCCGAGTGGACCATGTTCCGCACCTCTATTGTCGAGGCGGCAGATCGGAGCTGTGGCCGCAAGGTAGTTGGTGCCTGTCGGGGCGGCAATCCTAAAACCCCTTGGTGGACACCAGCGGTGAGGGATGCCGTCAAGCTGAAGGAGTCCTATCGGGTCCTTTTGGCTCATAGGACTCCGGAGGCAGTGGACAGGTACCGACAGGCCAAGCGGTGTGCAGCTTCAGCGGTCGCGGAGGCAAAAACTCAGACATAGGAGGAGTTCGGGGAAGCCATGGAAAACGACTTCCGGACGGCTTCGAAGCGATTCTGGACCACCGTCCGCCGCCTCAAGAAGGGGAAACAGTGCACTATCAACACCGTGTATGGTGCGGATGGTGTTCTGCTGACCTCAACTGCGGATGTTGTGGATAGGTGGAAGGAATACTTCGAAGACCTCCTCAATCCCACCAACACGTCTTCCTATGAGGAAGCAGTGCCTGGGGAATCTGTGGTGGACTCTCCTATTTCTGGGGCTGAGGTCGCTGAGGTAGTTAAAAAGCTCCTCGGTGGCAAGGCCCCAGGGGTGGACGAAACCCGCCCGGAGTTCCTTAAGGCTCTGGATGCTGTGGGGCTGTCTTGGTTGACAAGACTTTGCAGCATCGCGTGGACATCGGGGGCGGTACCTCTGGATTGGCAGACCGGGGTGGTGGTTCCTCTCTTTAAGAAGGGGGACCGGAGGGTGTGTTCCAACTATCGTGGGATCACACTCCTCAGCCTTCCCGGTAAGGTTTATTCAGGTGTACTGGAGAGGAGGCTACGTCGGATAGTCGAACCTCGGATTCAGGAGGAACAGTGTGGTTTTCGTCCTGGTCTTGGAACTTTGGACCAGCTCTATACTCTTGGCAGGGTTCTTGAGGCTGCATGGGAGTTTGCCCAACCAGTCTACATGTGCTTTGTGGACTTGGAGAAGGCATTCGACCGTGTCCCTCGGGAAGTCCTGTGGGGAGTGCTCAGAGAGTATGGAGTATCGGACTGTCTTATTGTGGTGGTCCGTTCCCTGTACGATCAGTGCCAGAGCTTGGTCCGCATTGCCGGCAGTAAGTCGAACACATTTCCAGTGAGGGTTGGACCCCGCCAAGGCTGTCCTTTGTCACCGATTCTGTTCATAACTTTTATGGACAGAATTTCTATGCGCAGTCAAGGCGTTGAGGGGTTCCGGTTTGGTAACCGCAGGATTAGGTCTCTGCTTTTTGCAGATGATGTGGTCCTGATGGCTTCATCTGACCGGGATCTCCAGCTCTCGCTGGATCGGTTCACAGCCGAGTGTGAAGCGACCGGAATGAGAATCAGCACCTCCAAGTCAGAGTCCATGGTTCTTGCCCGGAAAAGGGTGGAATGTCATCTCCGGGTTGGGGAGGAGACCCTGCCCCAAGTGGAGGAGTTCAAGTACCTAGGAGTCTTGTTCACGAGTGAGGGAAGAGTGGATCGTGAGATCGACAGGCGGATCAGTGCGGTGTCTTCAGTAATGCGGACGTTGTACCGATCCGTTGTGGTGAAGAAGGAGCTGAGCCGGAAGGCAAAGCTCTCAATTTACCGGTCGATCTACGTTCCCATCCTCACCTATGGTCATGAGCTTTGGGTCATGACCGAAAGGATAAGATCACGGGTACAAGCGGCCGAAATGAGTTTCCTCCGCCGTGTGGCGGGGCTCTCCCTTAGAGATAGGGTGAGAAGCTCTGCCATCCGGGAGGGACTCAAAGTAAAGCCGCTGCTCCTTCACATCGAGAGGAGCCAGATGAGGTGGTTCGGGCATCTGGTCAGGATGCCACCCGAACGCCTCCCTAGGGAGGTGTTTAGGGCACGTCCAACCGGTAGGAGGCCACGGGGAAGACCCAGGACACGTTAGGAAGACTATGTCTCCCGGCTGGTCTGGGAACACCTCGGGATCCCCCGGGAAGAGCTAGACAAAGTGGCTGGGGAGAGGGAAGTCTGGGTTTCCCTGCTTAGGCTGTTGCCCCCGCGACCTGACCTCGGATAAGCGGAAGATGATGGATGGATATATATATATATATTTATATATAAATATATATATATATATATATATATATATATATATATATATATATATATATATATATATATATATATATATATATATACACACACACGCACTCACACACACACACTTCTTAGGGCCTGCTTGTCCGGTGGGGGTCAGCACCTCAGGCTACTGCATGTCTGGGGCCCTTGGGTCCCACCGTCCGCTTTGGTTGGGGCCTGCTGGGTCTACTTACTGCGTCCATCATGGCAGCTTACACTCTTCTGTAATTGAAGTCAACATTACATATATGTATTGTTGCATTAGAAACAAGTGTATTGTTGATATTTAAGGTAAAAAAATAGTATTGTTCATTTGCAATAATGATTGTGGAGAGGCGGAGCAGACGAGCCGACAGCGGGCTCGGACAAACGATGGCCTGACCCAAGATGGCGGCGAGAAGGCGGAGCATGCAGCGAAGCGGAGAGGCGGGGCACGCCTGGAGCGACACTGCAACCATCCGCGTCAGGTGCGTACACCACACACCTGCCCTCGATCCCATCATCTTCTGCTGCAGAATAAAAGGGGTGAAGGAGGAACATTCGGGGCAGAAGTAGGAGAGGAACAACCCGACACCAACGACCACGAGAGAGACCCTGAGCAACATGAGTCCCCGCAACAGACGCAGCCACCGGACACCGAAAGGTGTGCCGCGACCAGCAGGAGGAGCCGGCGCACTAGAAATGGGCGCGACCGACTGGCCAGACAAGAGGTTTTTTGAAAGAATAAACACGAGTCAAACCTGCTATGATGTGTCTTGTAACGATCGGCACTGCACCCCACACGATGACGGCATGAGACGCGTCACAGTGATATATCTGTTGTGATCCGCTGTTTGGATCTTTCCATATTCGTGGTTTGTTCCATTTTTGTCTTATATAGTCTGCCACTGTTCGCCTTAGTTCCTTGTTTAGTCTGTTACCGTGGTTGTTCATTAGTATTCACCTGCCCCTTTTTTTCGACGCACACCTGTTCCTCGTGATTACTGCCTTATTTAAGCCTGCCCCTTTTGATATTTTGTCCTCTGTTCCTAATTTGCTCTCATGCAACAAGTGACTACTATTTTCCATGCTCTTACTCACTAGCTTTCACGCTACACTTTATTTATTTTTAGGTCTAATGCTAGTCGTTTTGTTTTCCCTTTTTGTACTTTTGTGCCAAGCGTTAGTTGTGGAGAGACGGAGCCGACAGCGGGCTGAGAGGAGCAGCGATCCTGACCAAGATGGAGGCCAGGAGGCGGGGCATGTAGCAGAGAGGAGAGGCGTGACGCACTTGGAGCGGCGCTGCTGCAGCAATCGGCGTCAGGTACACAACACACCCTTGCTCAATCCCTGCATCTTTTGCTGCAGCATAAAAAGGGCGAGGGAGGAACGATCGTGGCAGAAGTAAGAGAAGGAACCACCTGACAAGACCGACCACGAGCACGACGAACGAGACCCGGAAGACGATGCGCCCCCGCAACAGACGCACCCACCGGCCACCGAAAGGTACGCCTCCACGACCAGCGGGAAGAGCCCGCGCACTGAAAAGTGGCACGATAGACAGGCAGGAAGACAACATGGGTATTGATATAATAAACATGGGTCCAACCTGCTATGATGAGTCTTGTGTCCATCGTCACTGCAACCCACACACGGATGGCAGGAAGTCCGTCACATTTGTGTATCAGTCTGTTTCCTTAGCTTCCATGCTAGCGCCTTTTGTTTGCTTTTTCTGCCAAGCACCTTTTTTTTTTGTTCTTAGCCTTTTATTAGTTAAGTAAATCCTTTATTTCTTACCTTACGCTGTGTTCTTGCTTGACGCATCCACGGATTAACAAATCCAGCATCGCTATGCCCACCAAGCGTCACAGTAGGAACCAAGCAGATAAAGGTTATTTTGCGTCGGACTTCAATGAGGACGTCTACGATGAAGGAACGTGGATGGTGCTCCGATCGTTGGAAGCTGAGACACTTGGCTGCGAGCCAGGTGACGACATGATGTGGGGCCCTGGTGGGTACCTGGTCCCGATCGATTCCACCTGGTACGGTGATGTCCCCTCCCAAGCCGTTCGCGCTCGTCGGCGAAGGCGGAAGCCGCAGAAGAAGGCTTCGCCTCGCGACAGTGACGCTCTCACTCCACGACTTCCCTCTCTAGAACTCAGCCAGCAACAACAACCTGTCCAATATTCCCTTCAGTTGTCAGGTAATCCTTTTGATTATTTTTACAAACTTTCCTCCGGCTGGCCTGTCTCTCTCACAGACAGCAGCGGTGACCTCATTTCGGTAACGCCCCCTGGTGACATCACCCAATATTTCTTTTTTTAAGATTCTAACTCTCAGCCAGTTTTTAATGACGTGGACGTTAATAATAAAATCAAATACTTTCAGGACATTTTCATGGAGTGTAGGTCTGGTCAACCACAGTCACCTCCATTTTCGACCCTGCCCCTGAGGTCTCAAGCCCTGCCCAAGTCAGTGTTTTTTTCTTCTGTTTCTAAAGGCAATTTTGGACAATCCCTAGGGAAAGATTCTACCTACCTCCTGACCCCCCTCCACCCACCCTTAAGGACAATCTCAGACCACAAGGAGCGCGTCTGGGAAGTGGGGGGTGGGGCTAGGGCTGGGAGCTGTGTTCTTGCTTGACGCATTCACGGAAGAACAAATCCAGCATCGCTATGCCCACCAAGTCCCACGATATCTATTGGTATATTTATTGCTCCATTTGTAGTGCAATAACGTTCATTGTCATTTCTCTGCTATTAATATTTACTTCACTAACTGCTTCTTTTCTATCACTTTATCTCATGTTTGTACATATCTTATTTGCTGATGCTGTTCCGTTGTTGTGGTTTTTGTTATTGTTATCTCTCTGTCGTATCCCCCTCTTGTCTCCATAATTTCCCCTCTGTTTTCCTTTTTTACTCTTTCTATCCTTCTCCAGTCCAGCCCCGCCAAACATTAATATAAATAAAATATAAAGTCAAATACAAGTAAGACAGCAAGAGAAACATCCCACACTTTTATTTTGTAATATAAATCTGTACAGCAAATATGAGCATATGCATCAACTATATGTTTCGCCTGAGTTGCTGGACAGGACAAAAAAACAACAACAACGCAATACAAATGTCCTTTGTGCAATCGTGGGATACAAGTGACGGATGAGCTGTAGCCTATTTGTCATGGTTATGCATGGTTGCTGGTGGTGTGACCCCAGAATGCAGAGACAGTGGCGATGTGTAGTAAACACCAGTCGAGCCAGAGGACCACAGGCGACTAAAGCAATTTAAGACAAAATACCAGAAAAACAGGATGTAATCGAAACACAAAAACAAAACAAATGAAGAGCCAGTGACTTTTGTAAGACAACACAGATGAAAGAAACCATCCTAAATGGCAACCGGGGACAGGTGAAGAGATCAGTGATCAGAACACAGGTAAATGCAGAAACTGGAGATGCCCAACAATATCGGACTGCTGATAGTATAGGCCGATAAATGCTTCAAAATGTAATATCGGAAATTATCGGTATCGGTTTCAAAAAGTAAAATTTACGACTTTTTCAGTGGAATACGGACATAGGGAGAAGTACTTAAAGAACACTACATTTGTGTGTCGGCCCAATCACATAATATCAACGGCTTTTCACACACGCACAAGTGAAAGCAAATCATACTTGGTCAACAGCCATACAGGTCACACTGAAGGTGGCTGTAAAAAAAACTAACACTTTTAAAAATATGTGAACCCACACCAAACAAGAATGGCAAACATATTTAGGGAGAAAATCCGCACTGTAATACAACATAAACACAACATAAAAATACCCAGAACCCCTTGCAGCACTATCTCTTCCAGGATGCTAAAATCTACACCACCCGCCTTCCCCTACAAACCCTCACCTCAACCTCCTCATGCTCTCTCAGGGAGAGCATGTCCCCAAATTCCAAGCTGCTGTTTTGAGGCATGTTTGAAAAAAATAATGCACTTTGTGACTTCAATAATAAATATGGCAGTGCCATGTTGGCATTTTTTTTTCCCATAACTTGAGTTGATTTATTTTGGAAAAACCTTGTTACATTGTTTAATGCATCCAGCGGGGCTTCACAACAAAATTAGAAATAATAATGTGTTAATTCCACGACTGTATATATCGGTATCGATAATTAAGAGTAGGACAATATCGGAATATGGGCAAAAAATACATTTTCGGACATCTCTATACTCCATTAGAAGCAGACTTTTATTTCATTCAGAATGCATTAAAGGCCTACTGAAACCCACTACTACCGACCACGCAGTCTGATAGTTTTTATATCAATGATGAAATATTAATATTGCAAAACATGCCAATACGGCCGGTTTAGTTTACTGAATTACAATTATAAATTTCCCGCGGAGTTTCTTGAAAACGTCGTAATTCCACAGTATTCTGGACTTCTGTATTGCTGAATCTTTTGTTCAATCAATAATGGAGACGTCAAAGAAGAAAGTTGTAGGTGGGAAGCGGTGTATTGCGGCCGCCTTTGGTAACACAAACACAGCCAGTGTTTCATGGTTTACATTCCGAAACAAACTTGATTTATGGTTTGCTACATAAAAAAACAAAACAAAACTCTCCACGGTTTGCTTTTACACTGGAATTATTTTTAAAGAAAATGTAGAATAGTTTTTATTTTCTGCTATTTTAACCAGCTTCTATGATGTGAAAAACTTATAAAATACTTTAAAGACCTACTGAAACCCACTACTACCGACCACGCAGTCTGAGAGTTTATATATCAATGATGAAATATTAACATTGCAACACATGCCAATAAGGCCGGTTTAGTTTACTAAATTACAATTTTAAATTTCGCGCGGAAGTATCCTACTAAAACGCTGCGGTATGATGACGCGTACGCGTGACGTCACGGACTGTAGAGGACATATAAGCGCAGCACCATTTGTGGCTAAAAGTCGTCCCTTTAATGGTCCAATTACACAGTATTCTGGACATCTGTGTTGCTGAATCTTTTGCAATTTGTTCAATTAATAATGGAGAAGTCAAAGTAGAAAATGGAGGTGGGAAGCTTTAGCCTTTAGTCACACAAACACACGCTGATTCCTTGTTTAAAATACCCGGAGGTGAAGCTTTACTATGGATCAGAGAGATCAAGCGAACATGGTTCCCGACCACTTGTCAACCGGCAGATTTTAGTGAGAAAATTGTGGTAAAAAGTCGCCTCTTACCGGAGATCGGCTGAGCTTGCGCCGTCCATGCAGCTGCCGTCGACTTCCCTCAAGACACCCGTGGACACACCCCTCCGACTATCAGGCACTATTTAATCTCACTAAAACACTAGCAACACAATAGAAAGATAAGGGATTTCCCAGATTTATCCCAGAAAATGTGTCTAAAAACATCTGAATCCATCCCAATGCAATCGCTTTTTTTTTTTAACTTTATTTTTTAATTTTTTTTCTAGTGGTTCGCTATCAATATCATCATCCACAAATTTTTGATCCTCGCTCAAATTAATAGGGAAATTGTCGTTTTCTCGGTCCGAATAGCTCTTGCTGCTGGAGGCTCCCATAATAAATGTGAGGACGTGAGGAGCCCTCACCCTTGTGACGTCATCGTCTGTGACTTCCGGTACAGGCGAGGCTTTTTTATTAGCGACCAAAAGTTGCAAACTTTATCGTCGATGTTCTCTACTAAATCCTTTCAGCAAAAATATGGCAATATCGCGAAATGATCAAGTATGACGAATAGAATGGACCTGCTATCCCCGTTTGAATAAGAAAATCTCTTTTCAGTAGGCCTTTAAAACAATAAAAATAAACGTGTGTGCTTGTGCATAAGGATTGTGAATATTCCAACATTATCTTTCAACCCAAATAAAAAAAACACCTTATTTTTTTTTGGCTTCACAAGGTGCTTGATTCTATATTATCCCTTATAGAAGTGCCTGTAAGCAGGAATTAGCACGTCTCTCTAATTAGCTCAATGATGCAATGGATCTGCAAAATAAAACATCATGCAGTCTGATAAATATTGTATGGTATCCAAGTGTTCGCCTCACGCACACACAAGATAGGAATGTGCTTCCACTACAAAAAGTCATATACAAACCCCGTTTCCATATGAGTTGGGAAATTGTGTTAGATGTAAATATAAACGGAATAGAATAATTTTCAAATCCTTTTCAACCCATATTCAGTTGAATGCACTACAAAGACAAGATATTTGATGTTCAAACTCATTAACTTTAATAATTATCATAGAATTTCTTGGCTGCAACACGTTTCAAAGTAGTTGGGAAAGGGCATGTTCACCACTGTGTTACATCACCTTTTCTTTTAACAACACTCAATAAATGTTTGGGAACTGAGGAGAGACATTTTTGAAGCTTATCAGGTGGAATTCTTTCCTATTCTTGCTTGATGTACAGCTTAAGTTGTTCAAAAGTCCGGGGTCTCTGTTGTCAATCAATCAATGTTTACTTATATAGCCCTAAATCACTAGTGTCTCAAAGGGCTGCACAAACCACCACGACATCCTCGGTAGGCCCACATAAGGGCAAGGAAAACTCACACCCAGTGGGACATCGGTGACAATAATGACCCAGTGGGACGTCGGTGACAATGATGACTATGAGAACCTTGGAGAGGAGGAAAGCCATGGATGTCGAGCGGGTCTAACATGATACTGTGAAAGTTCAATCCACAATGGATCCAACACAGTCGCGAGAGTCCAGTCGTATTTTAGGCTTCAACATTTTCAATGGGAGACAGGTCTGGACTACGGCAGGCCAGTGTAGTACCCGGACTCTTCTACTATGAAGCCAGGTTGTTGTAACATGTGGCTTGACATTGTCTTGCTGAAATAAGCAGGGGCGTCCATGATAACGTTGCTTGAATGGCAATATATGTTGCTCCAAAACTTGTATGTAATTTTTAGCATTAATGGTGCCTTCACAGATGTGTAAGTTACCCAATGCCTTTGGCACTAATACACCCCCATACCATCACAATTGCTGCCTTTTAAACTTTACGCCTATAACAATCCGGATGGTTCTTTTCCTCTTTGTTCCCGAGGACACAAATGTCCATAGTTTCCAAAAACAATTTGAAATGTTGACTCGTCAGACCACAGAACACTTTTCCACTTTGCATCAGTCCATCTTAGATGATCTAGGGCCCAGAGAACAGACGGCGTTTCTGGATGTTGTGGATAAATGTATTTTGCTTTGCATTGTGTAGTTTTAACTTGCATTTACAGATGTAGTGACAAACTTTATTTTGTGACAGTGGCACCCACCTATTCCCAATTAGCCTGCACACCTGTGGGAAGTTCCAAATAACTGTTTGATGAGCATTCCTCAACTTTATCAGTATTTATTGCCACTTTTCCCAACGTCTTTGTCACGTGTTGCTGGCATTAAATTCTAAAGTTAATAATTATTTGCAAAAAAAGAAATGTTTAGCAGTTTGAACATCAAATATGTTGTCTTTGTAGCATATTCAACTGAATACAATTATTTGCAAATCATTGTATTCTGTTTATATTTACATCTAATACAATTTCCCAACTCAAATGGAAACGGGGTTTGTACAACATCAAGTGTGCACAATTCAAACTGCATCTCCCGTCAGCAGGACACACGCTTCCGGTCGTTTTTTGCATGGAGCCGACCAATTCTTTGGAGAGCTCAATTCATTTGTCTTTTTAATAAAGCAAAATTTAATAATGAATCCAATTTGCTCCTCCTCTGCGGCCCTCCGGGATTACCAGGATGCAGGATGCCATCCCGCCATCTAAATGTCTTTCATACAAGATTAACGATTGACAAAAAGGGGGGTGGCGAGGTGATTATTGGCTGAAGGCGCAGATTAAAAAGCGGAGCGGCAAACACAGATGACAGTTTGGTTATCTCTTTTGGACTAAATGAAAATCATGGCCTGAATCCATCAAAGGAGATTAGTCAAATGTGGGCCCATTTACTGATGTCCTCTTAGGTTGGCGTGTTTGTAAACATCCATCGTTTTTTTTTTGTTTTTTTTTCCTCCCTGCCTCTCTTCGATTGGAAGCCAATTCTGTTGCTTCAGCCCTGTCACTCAGCGACAAAGACGTCTCCTTCCACCGCCTCATTGGTGTGCGAGTGGAAACTCCTTAAAGGGGAACATTATCACAATTTCAGAAGGGTTAAAACCAATAAAAATCAGTTCCCTGTGGCTTATTTTATTTTTCTAAGTTTTTTTCAAAATTTTACCCATCATGGAATATCCCGAAAAAAGGCTTTAAAGGCCTACTGAAACCCACTACTACCGACCACGCAGTCTGATAGTTTATATATCAATGATGAAATATTAACATTGCAACACATGCCAATACGGCCGGTTTTGTTTACTAAATTACAATTATAAATTTCCCGCGGAGTTTCTAGTTGAAAACGTCGTAATTCCACAGTATTCTGGACTTCTGTGTTGCTGAATCTTTTGCAATTTGTTCAATGAATAATGGAGACGTCAAAGAAGAAAGCTGTAAGTGCGAAACGGTGTATTGCGGCCGCCTCTAGTAACACAAACACAGCCGGTGTTTCATTGTTTACATTCCCGAAAGAACCGAAACAAACTTGATTAATTTTTTTTTTCAACATTTTACCCATCATGGCATATCCCGAAAAAAGGCTTTAAAGACCTACTGAAACCCACTACTACCAACCACGCAGTCTGATAGTTTATATATCAAGATGAAATATTAACTTTGCAACACATGCCAATAGGGCCGGTTTAGTTTACTAAATTGCAATTTAAAATTTTCGCGGAAGTATCCTGCTAAAAAATCGCGGTATGATGACGTCACGCATTGTAGAGGACATTTTGTTCCAGCACCGTTCCCAGCTATAAGTCATCTCTTTTCATCGCATAATTCCACAGTATTAAGGACATCTGTGTTGCTGAATCCTTTGCAATTAGTTCATTGGATAATGGAGACGTCAAAGAAGAAAGCTCTAGGTGGGAAGCGGTGTATTGCGGCCGCCTTTAGCAACACAAACACAGCCGGTGTTTATTGTTTACATAACCGGAAGATGACGGTGAAGCTTTACTATGGAACAGAGCAGTCAAGCGAACACGGTTGGATCGGACCACACACACAAAGTACAGTGTATTATGCAGCGAGCATTTCGAAAGATCGTGTTTCGACGAGGGTCCCTTGTGAAGGGCAGAGATGGGCATCGCCTCCACTCTTCGACCTTCAGGTTGTACAGGTACGACCATATATTCTCACAACACCACTAGTACAGGGGTCGGGAACCTTTTTGACTGAGAGAGCCAAAAATCCAAATATTTTTAAAACGTATTTCCGTAAGAGCCATATAATATTTTTTTCAACACCAAACACGACTAAACGCGTGCAATTTTAAGTAAGACCAACATTTGTAGAGTATAACAGGTCTCTTATTTTTTGTAATAACATGGTTATTCTGAAGGGCGCGTGGCATGCGGGCCTGCAGCGAAGCGGGGTGTGCCAGGACCGTAGATAACAAGGCCCACCTTTTGATAACAAGGCATCTTTTGACTACTGGAGGAACTTAAATCCGTCGATTGGTAAGTGTTTGTTTGGCATTAAATATGGTTGGAGGGAAAGGCTGGATGCAAATATAGCTGCAAATGTACATACAGCTAGCCTAAATAGCATGTTAGCATTGATTAGCTGGCAGTCATGCCGTGACCAAATACGTCTGATTAGCACAAAGGTCAATAACATCAACAAAACACCATTGTGATTTTGATGACTTTATCGTTGGAAATGCATCTGCTTTGAGCATCGCAGGATATCCACAAATCTCTGTCGTAGCATCGTTATCGTCGGTAAAATGTGCAGACCAAACGAGGGACTTTCGCATGCTTTGACACTGGTGCAACTTGAATCCGTCGATTGGTATGTGTTTGTTTGGCATTAAATGTGGGTGGAGGGAAAGGCTAGATGTAAATATAGCTACAAATGAGGCATAACGATGCAATATGTATACACAGCTAGCCTAAATAGCATGTTACACCCTCCGATAACACACAGACGAGGCATGATGTCTCCAAAGAACGGAAAACAGTCGAAAAAAAAAGGAAAATAACAGAGCTGATTTGACTTGTGTGTGTAATGTGTTTGAGAAAATGGCGGATTGATTCCCGTTGTAACGTCACGGGTGAAAGGTCATTGCTCGGACAGCGAACAATTGAAAGGCATTTAAGCCGCCAAATTCACCCTTTTATAGTTCGGAAATCGGTTAAAAAAATATATGGTCTTTATTCTGTAACATCAAAGTATATATTGACGCTTACATAGATCTGGTGAAAATGTTCCCCTTTAAGCGTTTCAACAGATTACGCATGTATTGAAACGGATGGTTGGAGTATGGAGGCAGATAGCGAAAACGAAATTGAAGAAGAAACTGAAACTATTGAGCGAATAGCTATTGAAGCTATTCGGCGATCGCCTTCTAACCAACGATTGCATCTTTTGACCAGCGGAGCAACTTAAAGCCGCCGATTGGTAAGTGTTTGTTTGGCATTAAATGTGGTTGGAGGGAAAGGCTGGATGCAAATATAGCTACAAATGTACATACAGCTAGCTTAAATAGCATGTTGGCATCGATCAGCTGTCAGTCTTGCCGTGACCAAATATGTCTGATTAGCACATAAGTCAATAACATCAACAAAACTCACCTTTGTGATGTCATTGACTTTATCGTTGGAAATGCATCTGCTTTGAGTGTCGTACGATATCCACACATCTCTGTTGTAGCATCGCTATCGTCGGTAAAATGTGCAGACCAAACGAGGGACTTTCGCATCCTTTGACACTGGGTCAACTGGAATCCGTCGATTGGTATGTGTTTGTTTGGCATTAAATGTGGGTGGAGGGAAAGGCTGGATGCAACTATAGCTACAAATGAGGCATAACGATGCAATATGTACATACAGCTAGCCTTAATAGCATATTAGCATCGATTAGCACAAAATGCACCCTTTTATAGTTAGGAAATCGGTTCAAAAAACATTTGGTCTTTTTTCTGCAACATCAAGGTATAAATTGACGCTTACATAGGTCTGGTGATAATGTTCCTCTTGTGTTTTTTATGTGAAAGCAGATAATCGAGCGTTGATAGAATTAGCAGGAGACTTACCTTGCCAGTTATTAGGATCCCGCGCCACAACGCGTTTTGCCCGCCCGCCGCGTGACAAAATCGCAACTGACGTCGGAACTGTCAAGGGCACGTTTCCCCTTCGCTCAAGGGGAGATCCGCAGGGGGAACGGGAGCGAAGGGACGTCAGGGGAAAGCGACAGTGTTTTATGAATTTATTGGCCGTGCGCGTTTTCGCAGTAATAGTCGGGGGCCCCTCATCACCCTTCGCCACGCCCGCCAGGAGGAAGAAGGACGTGTGATTTGTGTTCGATGTTAAATCTGCCGTCTTAGGCCAAAGTGAATCTAAAGGAAAGCCTGTTGTCAAAAGCAATTTTGTACATCGCAGCGTGGCCGCGTATTATCATAACACCAGCTCAGCAACAACGGCTTTGAATTTCAAATACTTTACAAAAACGTTGTCAGGACAAACTATTCCAAGGTTGCCATCCGGGTGTGTGATACGGAAAAAAAAAGAAATTGACATAGGGACGTTATAAACTTGGATCCCATTTGAGTTGGGAAACTGTGTTAAATAGGTAAATAAAAAGAGAATACAATGATTTGCAAATCCTTTTCAACCCATATTCAGTTGAATGCACCACAAAGACAACACATTTGATGTTAAAACTCAAACTTTGATTTTTTTTGCAAGTAATAATTACCTTAGAATTTGATGCCAGCAACACTAACAAAGTAGTTGGGAAAGGGCATGTTCACCACTGTGTTACATCACCTTTTCTTTTAACAACACTCAATAAACGTTTGGGAACTGAGAAAACTAATTGTTGAAGCTTTGAAAGTGGAATTCTTTCCCATTCTTGTTTTATGTAGAGCTTCAGTCGTTCAACAGTCCGGAGTCTCCGCTTCATAATGCACCACACATTTTCGACGGGAGACAGGTCTGGACTGCAGGCGGACCAGGAAAGTACCCGTACTCTCTTTTTTTACGAAGCCACGCTGTTGTAACACGAGCTGAATCAATCAATCAATCAATCACCCATCCATCCATCCATCTTCATCCGCTAATCAGAGGTCGGGTCGCGGGGTCAACAGCCTAAGCAGGGAAACCCAGACTTCCCTCTCCCCGGCCACTTCGTCTAGCTCTTCCCGGGGGATCCCGAGGCGTTCCCTGGCCATCCGGGAGACATAGTCTTCCCAACATGTCTTGGGTCTTCCCCGTGGTCTCCAACCGGTCGGGCGTGCCCGAAAAACCTCCCGAGGGAGGCGCTCGGGTTGCATCCTGACCAGATGCTCAAACCACCTCATCTGGCTCCTCTCGATGTGGAGGAGCAGCGGCTTTACTTTGAGTTCCTCCTGGATGGCAGAGCTTCTCACCCTATCTCTAAGGGAGAGCCCCTAAACTCATTTTGGCCGCTTGTACCTTGTGATTTTATCCTTTCGGTCATAACCCAAAGCTCATGACCTTAGGTGAGGATGGATCGACCGGTAAATTGTGAGCTTTGCCTTCCGGCTCAGCTCCTTCTTCACCACAACGGATCAATACAGCGTCCGCATTACTGAAGATACCGCACCGATCCGCCTGTCGACCTCACAATCCACTCTTCCCCCACTCGTGAACAAGACTCCTAGGTACATCTCCTCCCCAACCCGGAGATGGCATTGCACCCTTTTCCGGGCGAGAACCATGGACTCGGACTTGGAGGTGCTGATTCTCATTCCGGTCGCTTCACACTCGGCTGCAAACCGATCAATCAATCAATCAATGTTTATTTATATAGCCCTAAATCACAAATGTCTCAAAGGACTGTACAAGCCACTACAACTACGACATCCTCGGAAGGATGAACGTGGCTTTGCTTTGTCCTGCTGAAATAAGCAGGGGCGGCCATGAAAAAGATAGCAGCAAAGTTTGTTCCAAAACTTGTATGTACCTTTCAGCATTGTCAAGTTCTTCAGGTTTTTTCGCAGCTGTGCCCAAACTCGAAAGGTCCAGTGGGACTCAAGAAGGACAAAAAGGGACAACTCAATCCTCTTTCCTTGTGATTTATTGATGGGTTATTGGTGTAAATGAATGGATGAACAGAATGAATAGTCTACTAGTCGGTAGTTAAATAGTAGAATAGTTGAACAGTTGAATTGTAGAATAGTTGATTAGTTCAATATTTGGATAGTCGATTAGTGGATTATTGATTAGTTGGATAGTAGATTAGGTTAATAACCTTAATCAAACAGAAACAAGAACACATTAGTGTTTCTTAAACATACATCAAAATACATGCTTTGCTTTTCTTTTAAATCAATCCAACCTAAATTAATTTCCACTGATAGGGACTAGGTTTAAGAATAAACTTAAACATTTCCAGTAATATGATTGAAATTCAATTTAAACAATCCATCCTATTTATAAGAATAAACTTAAACATCACTGATAACTTTTTAAATTGAATTTCAGTCAACTTAAACAATTGTAAACATCAGTAAATGTATCTTCTTTAAACAATCTCCCCAGTGAAATTATTTTCTTTAAACATTCCCCTCAGTCCCGAACAAGCACTGCTTTCCTTTGGTTTTCTCACCAGTTGCGTCTTCAGAGTCCACACAGGAGCTGTCTTCCTTCCTCTTAGCAGCATTTCACAAAAGGGTGACTGACTGAAGCTCAAACATTTTGAGCTTGTGCTCTGAGCAGGTCAACTCAATCAAGCCAATCCGTTGGAAGCAGGTGGAGATGTTCAGCCATCAACTCTCACCGTTGCCCCTTCAGGCCTGGAGTGTGCTCTGCAAGTGCTGCTCTGTACTTTGACTTGACAAGCATTACTGGTGCCTTCACAGATGTGTAAGTTACCCATTCCTTGAGAACTAATGCACCCTCATACCATCACAGATGCTGGTTTTGAACTTTGCGTCGATAACAGTCTGGATGTTCGCTTCCCCTATGGTCCGGATGACACAATGTCGAATATTTCCCAAAACAATTTGAAATGTGGACTAGTCAGTCCACAGACCACTTTTCCACTTTGCATCAGTCAATCTTAGATGATCTCAGGCCCAGAGAAGCCGGCAGCGTTTCTGGATGTTGTTGATAAATGGCTTTCGCTTTGCATAGTAGAGCTTTAACTTGCACTTACTGTTTTTAGTGACGGTGGTTTTCTGAAGTGTTTCTGAGCCCATGTGGTGATATCCTTTAGAGATTGATATTGGTTTTTGATATGGTGCCGTCTGAGGGATCGAAGGTCACGGTCATTTAATGTTGGTTTCCGGCCATGCTTACGTGGAGTGATTTCTCCAGATTCTTTGAACCTTTTGATGATATTATGGACCGTAGATGTTGAAAACACTACATTTCTTGCAATTGCACTTTGAGAAACGTTGTTCATAAACTGTTTGACTATTTGCTCACGCAGTTGTGGACAAAGGGGTGTACCTCGCCCCATCCTTTCTTGTGAGAGACTGAGAATTGTTTTGTTATACCCAATCATGGCCCCCACCTGTTCCCAATTAGCCTGCACTCCTGTGGGATGTTCCAAATAAGCGTTTGATTAGCATTCCTCAACTTTATCAGTATTTATGGCCACCTTTCCCAACTTCTTTGTCACGTGTTGCTGGCATCAAATTCTAAAGTTAATGATTATTTGACAAAAAAAAAAAAAAGGTTTATCAGTTTGAACATCAAATATGTTGTCTTTGTAGCATATTCAACTGAATATGGGTTGAAAATTATTTGCAAACTATAGTATTCTGTTTATATTTACATCTAACACATTTTCCCAACTCATATGGAAACAGGGTTTGTATATTTGGACTTTTTAGGGTAAGGACCATGAAAAAAAAAAGTATCCTATAGGTCCCGTATTTTTAGGACCATAGGGCGCACCGGATTAAAAAGCCCACTGCCGATGAGCGGGTTTATTCAGGTCTTTTTTCAAACAAAATGGGGACCCGATTATAAAGCGCATTAAAGGGGTCAAATTATGATTTTTTTGCTACATTTAAAACATTATCTTGTGGTCTACATAACATGTAGTGGTGTTTTTTGGTGAAAGTGTTGCATTGATTATGTTTTACAGATCATTTTCCAGTAGCTTTTTGAGCATCTTTTCAGGATGCACCATTTTGTGACTGTTCTTATTAACGTGGCTCACCTTCAACAGCTTCTTCTCTCTGTCATCTAGTGAAAGTACCAATGATTGTCACACACACACTAGGTGTGGTGAAATTTGTCCTCCGCATTCGAACCATCCCTTTGTTCACCTCCGGGGAGGTGAGGGGAGCAGTGGGCAGCACCAGCGGCCTTGCCGGGGAATCATTTTTGGTGATTTAACCCCCAATTCCAACCTTTGATGCTGAGTACCAAGCAGGGAGGTAATGGGTCCCATTTTTATATTCTATGGTATGACTCGGTCTGGGTTTGAACTCACAACCACTCGGCCACCGAGTAGGTTCATCTTTGTTGTAGCGGTGTAGCATGCAAGGACGGGGGTGGAAGAAGTGTCAACAGATGAATGCTAACTGTTTTAATTACGGACTTTACTTAAATAAATAATGGAGCATCATATCCTCATCCATGGCTCAATAATGCAACATCAACGCCGGAAATGTGTCCCGTAAAAAAATGTCCGACCGGAACCCTCTATTAACTAAAGTTCCCTGGGTGAATAATATAAAAACCCAGTACAGGTTTTAGCACTTTGATAGCTAGTCTACTGACAGATATAAGTAAGAACTTTATGCTACTCTTTTATTAGAAATGGCAACAGCGTAAGATGGATACCATATAAGAAGGTAGTGAAAAAATACGCTTTTGACTACGGGGTCGACACAAACTACAATGGCGGACGCGCACAGATTTTCCAGAAGGTAAGAAAAGTTTTTTTTTTTATAATATTGCAAAAAACAAAATGCCAGGTAATATGTCAGCTAATATTTGTGGCCCTTATACTAATACCATAATAATACTTGTTATACAAGTTGCTTTCTAGCAGTTCCACTGTAGACACGGCACAGGAGCCAAGAATGTAGTTTTAACAAAGTTGTATTGTGCATAGATTGTTTGTCAAAGTCTTTCTCCAGTAGAACGTGACTTTTCAGTCACGTCCGTTTCCTCTCTCCTCTCCTGCTCTCGGCCGCTTACTGTTACAGACAACAGATGATTAGATTAACACGTACCACCTGTGAAATCTAATCACCTGTCAGCTGTGTCTCGCCGTCAGCACATGCTCCACCTTCATCCGATGGTGTTCGTCCTCAGCACCATAGACAGAGGCGGTGACCTTTGCTCTTGCAGGCACGCTGGCCACACCTCCCCCCACACCTGTATATTTAAAGCGCCGACAATCCATCAAGCGGTGCGGATTCAGAGCTTACAGAAGTCATACTAAAAAAATTGTTGACTGATTGTTTTGCGCTGGGTATCCATCCATCCATTTTTTACCGCTTTTTCCCTTTCGGGGTCGCAGGGGGCGCTGGCGCCTATCTCAGCTACAATCGGGCGGAAGGCGGGGTACACCCTGGACAAGTCGCCACCTCATTGCAGGGCCAACACAGATAGACAGACAACATTCACACTCACATTCACACACTAGGGCCAATTTAGTGTTGCCAATCAACCTATCCCCAGGTGCATGTCTTTGGAGGTGGGAGGAAGCCGGAGTACCCGGAGGGAACCCACGCATTCACGGGGAGAACATGCAAACTCCACACAGAAAGATCCCGAGCCTGGATTTGAACCCAGGACTGCAGGACCTTCGTATTGTGAGGCAGACGCACTAACCCCTCTGCCACCGTGAAGCGCTGGGTATAATGTTCTATTTTCTAAATGGAACATTTTAAAGTGTTGGTGTTGTCTACTGCCATCAAATTGCAGTCTACATGTATCTCTTATGTATGACTGCCATCTACTGGTCATACTTATCATTACACCATGTAGCAAAAAAAATGTCTTCGAGGTTAGTAAGCACTTATAACTAACTCATTCTTCTACATATCAGAACAGTTCACATGAATAGGTCGCTATTCAACATGTCCGAAAAGGAGTAGGAAGAAGCAGAGCTCATGTAACCCCACCCGTTTCCTGGTAATTATTTCTAACACATAATATTTAGCCGAACAACAATAAATGTATAAAATAATTAAAATATCAAAACATATCAAATGAATAAGTCGTTATTCAACATGTCCGAAAAGGAGTAGGAAAATGGAGATCTTATTTAATCCCACCCGTTTCCTGGTAATCGTTTCTAACACACGATCTTTAGCACAACAACAATGAATCAATGAAATAAAAACATTTAAAAACAGTTCACATGAATACGTTGTCATTCAACATGTCCGAAAAGGAGCAGGACGAAGCAGACCTTATTTAATCCCACCTATTTCCTGGTAATCATTTCTAACAAAATATTTTGCACAACAGGAATGAATGAATAAAATAATTAAATATCAAAACTGTTCACTTTAATTATTTGTCATTCGACTTGTATGAAAAGGAGTAGGAAGAAACAGAGCTCATTTAACCCCACCCATTTCCTGGTAATCATTTCTAACACACGATCTTTAGAACAACAACAATGAATCAATACAATAAATAACAATCAAAACACTTTAAATGAATAAGTTGTTATTCAACATTTCCGAAAAGGAGTAGGAAGAAACAGAGCTCATTTAACCCCACCCATTTCCTGGTATTAATTTCTAACACACAATCTTTAGCACAACAGCAGTGAGTGAATAAAATAATTAAACATCAAAACTGTTCACATGGAATTTTTGTCATTCAACATGTATGAAAAGGAGCAGGAAGAAACAGAGCTCATTTAACCCCACCCATTTCCTGGTAATAATTTCTAACACACAATCTTTAGCACAAGAATTAATAAAATAAATAACTATCAAAACAGTTTAAATGAATAGGTTGTTATACAACATGTCCGAAAAGGAGTAGGAAGAAACAGAGCTCATTTAACTCCACCCATTTTCTGGTAATTATTTCTAACACACAATCTTTAGCACAACAACAATGAATCAATGAAATAAAAACATTTAAAAACAGTTCACATGAATACGTTGTCATTCAACATGTCCGAAAAGGAGCAGGATGAAGCAGAGTTTATTTAATCCCACCTATTTCCTGGTAATCATTTCTAACAAAATATTTTGTACAACAGTAATGAATGAATAAAATAATTAAAAATCAAAACTGTTAACTTTTATTATTTGTCATTCGACTTGTATGAAAAGGAGTAGGAAGAAACAGCTCATTTAACCCCACCCATTTCTGGGTAATCATTTCTAACACAATCTTTAACACAACAACAATGAATGTATAAAATAAATAACTATCAAAACAGTTTAAATGAATAGGTTGTTATTTAACATGTCCGAAAAGGAGTAGGAAGAGGCAGAGCTCATTTAACCCCAACCATTTCCTGGTAATCTTTTCTAACACACAATCTTTAACATTACAATGAAAAAAAAAACAAAAAACTATCAAAACAGTTTTAAATGAATAGGTTGTTATTCAATAAGTCCGAAAAGGAGTAGGAAGAAACAGATCTTATTTAACCCCACCCATTTCCTGGTAATCTTTTCTAACACACAATCTTTAGCATTACAATGAAAAAAATAAATAACTATCAAAACATTTTAAATGAATAGGTTGTTATTCAAAAGTCCGAAAAGGAGTAGGAAGAAACAGATCTTATTTAACCCCACCCATTTCCTGGTAATCATTTCTAACACACAACCTTTAGCACAACAGCAATGAATAAATAAAATAATTAAATATCAAAACTGTTCTCATTAATTATTTGTCATTCAACATGTATGAAAAGGAGTAGGAAGAGACAGAGCTCATTTAACCCCACCCATTTCCTGGTAATCATTTCTAACACACAATCTTTAACACAAGAATGAATAAAATAAATAACTATCAAAACAGTTTAAATGAATAGGTTGTTATTCAACAAGTCCAAAAAGGAGTAGGAAGAAACAGATCTTATTTAACCCCACCCATTTCCTGGTAAACATTTCTAACACACAATCTTTAGCACAACAGCAATGAATGAATAAAATAATTAAATATCAAAACTGTTCACATTAATTATTTATCATTCAACGTGTATGAAAAGGAATAGGAAGAAACAGAGCTCATTTAACCCCACCCATTTCCTGGTAATCATTTCTATACACGATCTTTAGAACAACAACAATGAATAAATACAATAAATAACAATCAAAACACTTTAAATGAATAGGTTGTAATTTAGCATTTCCGAAAAGGAGCAGGAAGAAACAGAGCTCATTTAACCCCACCCATTTCCTGGTAATAATTTCTAACACACAATCTTTAGCACAAGAATGAATAAAATAAATAACTATCAAAACAGTTTAAATGAATAGGTTGTTATACAACATGTCCGAAAAGGAGTAGGAAGAAACAGAGCTCATTTAACCCCACCCATTTTCTGGTAATTATTTCTAACACAATCTTTAGCACACCAGCAGTCAATGAATAAAATAATGAAATATCAAAACTGTTCAGAATTAACTATTTGTCATTCAACATGTATGAAAAGGAGTAGGAAGAAACAGAGCTCATTTAACCCCACCCATTTCCTGGTAATCATTTCTAACACAATCTTTAACACAACAACAATGAATGTATAAAATAAATAACTATAAAAACAGTTTAAATGAATAGGTTGTTATTTAACATGTCCGAAAAGGAGTAGGAAGAAGCAAAGCTCATTTAACCCCAACCAATTCCTGGTAATGGTTTCTCACACACGATCTTTAGCATTAGAATGAAAAATAAAAAAACTATCAAAACAGTTTAAAAGAATAGGTTGTTATTCAACATGTCCGAAAAGGAGTTGGAAGAAACAGAGCTCATTTAACCCCAACCAATTTCTGGTAATCTTTTCTAACACACAATCTTTAGTATTAGAATGAAAAAAGTAAATAACCATCAAAACAGTTTAAATGAATAGGTTGTTATTCAACAAGTCCGAAAAGGAGTAGGAAGAAACAGATCTTATTTAACCCCACCCATTTTCTGGTAATCATTTCTAACACACAATCTTTAGCACAACAGCAGTCAATGAATAAAATAATTAAATATCAAAACTGTTCACATTAATTATTTGTCATTCAACATGTATGAAAAGGAGTAGGAAGAAACAGAGCTCATTTAACCCCACCCATTTCCTGGTAATCATTTCTAACAAACGATCTTTAGAACAACAACAATGAATCGATACAATAAATAACAATCAAAACAGTTTTAATGAATAGGTTGTTCTTCAACATGTCCGAAAAGGAGTAGGAAGAAGCAGAGCTCATTTAACACCACCCATTTTCTGGTAATCATTTCTAACACACAATCTTTAGCACAACAGCAGTGAATGAATAAAATAATTAAATATCAAAACTCTTCACATTAAGTATTTGTCATTCAACATGTATGAAAAGGAGTAGGAAGAAACAGAGCTCATTTAACCCCACCCACTTCCTGGTAATCATTTCTAACACACAATCCTTAGCACAAGAATGTATAAAATAAATAACTATCAAAACAGTTTAAATTATCAGGTTGTTTATTCAACATGTCCGAAAACGAGTTGGAAAAAACAGATCTTATTTAACCCCAACCATTTCCTGGTAATCTTTTCTAACTCACAATCTTTAGCATTACAATGAAAAAAATAAATAACTATCAAAACAGTTTAAATTAATAGGTTGTTATTCAACAAGTCCGAAAAGGAGTAGGAAGAAACAGATCTTATTTAACCCCACCCATTTCCTGGTAATCATTTCTAACACACAATCTTTAGCAAAAGAATGAATAAAATAAATAACTATCAAAACAGTTTAAATGTCCGAAAAGGAGTAGGAAGATACAGAGCTCATTTAACCCCACCCATTTCCTGATAATGGTTTCTAGCACATGATCTTTTGCACAACAACAATGAATAAGTACAATAAATAAATATCAAAACAGTTCACATGCAAACATTGTCATTCCACATGTCTGAAAAGGAGCAGGAAGAAGGAGAGCTTTTTTAATCCCACCCATTTCCTGGTAATCATTTCTAACACAAAATATTTCGCACAACAGCAAAGAATGAATAAATTAATGAAATATCAAAACTGTTCACAATAATTATTTGTCATTCAACATGTCCGAAAAGGAGTAGGAAGAAGCAGAGCTCATGTAACCCCCACCGTTTTCCTGGTAATTATTTCTATAACACAATCTTTAGCACAACAACAATAAATGTATAAAATAATTGAAATATCAAAACAGTTCACTTTATAAGTTGTTATTCAACATGTCCGAAAAGGAGTAGGAAGAAGGAGATCTTATTTAATGCCTCCCATTTCCTGGTAATCGTTGCTGGGGGAGCCATATAATGATTTACAATTAATTAAGTGAAGTTGTGGCGTATCAATAAAAAAAAATATATATGGAAACCACCGCGCCAATAAAACAAGCCAGCTGAAGCAGTAACTTTCACTTCCATTACCTTTGGGCAAATAAAAAGGGGATATGATTGCGATGGTAAGGCGTCAGCAAGGTGTCATTTTGGAGGACTAAATCCGATCTTAGCTGCATTCGGTGCTTTGAGAAAATATAAATTAAAAGGCATTTAAATTGCATGGACCCTGAAGGAAACGTCTTCCCTGGGATCCTTTACTACAGTCTGCACTGGACCGAACAGCAGGACAGGGGTAACAACTACATTAAGGTGCAATGATGGTAGTGGACTAGCGATACAATAACAAAATGGTATAAATGGTTAAATGTACACAACTTTTCTATATAATGAATAGTCAAAAGGTGCACAATTACGAAGATAAAATGTGTTATGTGTAGGGTTGTCCCGATACCAATAATTTAGTACCGGTACAAAAATGCATATAGATATTTTTCGATACTATGAAAGATGTCAATATTGCCTGGATTTTAACAAAATATCTTACACTATGTTAAACACTTAGTAAAAAAAAGATTTTACAATGTTAAAATATAAATTAAAAGGCATTGAAATGGCATCGACCCTGAAGGGAACGTCTTCCCTGTGATCCTTGACTACAGTCTGCACCGGACCGAACAGCAGGACAGGGGCAACAACTACAATAAGGTAATGTGATGTTAGTGGGCTAGCGATACAATAACACAATGGTATAAAATGTTAAATGTACACAACTTTCCTATATATTGAATAGTCAAAAGGTGCACAATTACGAGGATAAAATGTGTAAGGTGTAGGGTTGTCCCGATACCAATAATTTAGTACCGGTACAAAAATGCGTATAGATACTTTTCGATACTAAGAAAAATGTCAATATTGCCTGGATTTTAACAAAATGTCTTACACTATGTTAAACACTCAGTCAAAGAACAATTTTACAATGTAAAAAAATAAATTAAAAGGCATTGAAATGGCATCGACCCTCAAGCGAACGTCTTCCCTGTGATCCTTGACTACAGTCTGCACCGGACCGAACAGCAGGACAGGGGTAACAACTACAATAAGGTGCAATGATGGTAGTGGACAAACGACACAATAACAAAATGGTATAAATCGTTAAATGCACACAACTTTCCTATATAATGAATAGTCAAAAGGTGCACAATTACGAAGATAAAATGTGTTAGATGTAGGGTTGTCCCGATACCAATAGTTTAGTACCGGTACGAAAATGCATATTGATACTTTTCGATACTACGAAAAATGTCAATATTGTCTGGATATTAAAAAAAATGTTAAGCACTCAGTCAAAGAACAATTTTATAATGTTAAAATATAAATTAAAAAGCATTGAAATTGCATGGACCCTGAAGGGAACGTCTTCCCTGGGATCCTTGACGACAGTCTGCACCGGACCGAACAGCAGGACAGGGGTAACAACTACAATAAGGTGCAATGATGGTAGTGGACTAGCGATACAATAACAAAATGGTATAAATGGTTAAATGTACACAACTTTCCTATAAAACGAATAGTCAAAAGGTGCACAATTACGAAGATAAAATGTGTTAGGTGTAGGGTTGTCCCGATACTAATAATTTAGTACCAGTACAAAAATGCATATAGATACTTTTCGATACCATGAAAAATGTCCATATGGCCTGGATTTTTTTTTAAAAAACGTCTTACACTATGTTAAACACTCAGTCAAAGAACAAATTTACAATGTTAAAAAATAAATTAAAAGGCATTGAAATGGCATCGACCCTGAAGGGAACGTCTTCCCTGGGATCCTTTACCACAGTCTGCACCGGACCGAACAGCAGGACAGGGGTAACAACTACAATAAGGTACAATGATGGTAGTGGACTAATGATACAAAAACAAATTGGTATAAATGGTTAAATGTACACAACTTTCCTATATAATGAATAGTTAAAAGGTGCACAATTATAAAGATAAAATGCATTAGGTGTAGGCTTGTCCCGATACCAATAATTTAGTACCGGTACGAAAATGTATATAGATACTTTTTGATACTACGAAAAATTTCAATATAGGCTGTATTTTAACAAAACGTCGTATACTATGTTAAACACTCAGTAAAACAACAATTTTACAATGTTAAAATACAAATTAAAAGGCATTGAAATGGCATCGACCCTAAAGGGAACGTCTTCCTTGTGATCCTTGAATACAGTCTGCACCGGACCGAACAGCAGGACAGGGGTAACAACTACAATAAGGTGTCAAACAAATTTTATCTCAGGGGCCGCATGAAAGAAAATCAGTGAACACGCGGGCCGGAATATTCAAATCATGGCATTAAAACTAAAAAATAAAGACAACTTCAGATGGCTTTCTTTTTCTTACTTTGGCCAAAAATCGAACAAACAAATTCTGAAAATATTACTGTAAAAATATAGAAAACAATACTTTCAGTTGTAAACTTCAGCTCCATGAAGGAAAGTAGAAAGTGAAATGTGGGCGCTACGGTAAATAATGGATGACCATTGCACAATTTTGACATGCTACCGGAAACATCAAATATACAGATGATGTACATTTCCAGAGCTAAATGTTCTCTTTTACCTGATATTAAAACAAAAAAGGTACAAAGTGCCTTTCTAAAGCTTCAATAATAAAAATTAGGCATGACATATGATTAAAAATTATAGATGTCCGATAATGGCTTTTTTGCCGATATCTGATATTGTCCAACTTTAATTACTGATTCCGATATCAACCGGTACTGATATATACAGTCGTGTAATTAACACATTATTATGTCTAATTTTGTTGTGATGCCCCGCTGGATGCATTAAACAATGTAACAAGTTTTACAAAATAAAATTTAAAAAATGCCAACATGGCACTGCCATATTTATTATTGAAGTCTCACAGTACATTATTTTTTAGACATCTTGGAATTTGGGACATGCTCTCCCTAAGAGAGCATGAGGAGGTTGAGGTGGGCGGGATTTGAGGTAGCAGAGGGTGTATATTATAGCGTCCCGTAAAAGTTAGTGCTGCAAGGATTTCTGGGTATTTGTTAAGTTGTGATTATTTTGTGTTATGGGGCGGATGTTCTCCCGAAATGTGTTTGTCATTCTTGTTTGGTAACATATTTGTAACAGTGTTAAAGTTGTTTATACGACCACCCTCAGTGTGACCTGTATGGCTGTTGACAAAGTATGATTTGCATTCACTTGTGTGTGTGTGTGAAAAGCCGTAGATATCATGTGATTGGGCCGGCACGCCAATGCAGTGCCTTTAAGGCACGCCCCCAATATTAATGTCTGGGTGGAAATCGGGAGAAATTCGGGAGAATGGTTGCCCCGGTAGATTCTCAGGAGTGGCACTGAAATTTGGGAGTATCCCGGGGAAATCGGGATTGTTGGCAAGTATGCATGGGAGACGCAACTGCTCTGTACTTCTCCCTACGTCCGTGTACCACTCCGCACAGCGGCGTTTTAAAAAGTCATAAATTTGACTTTTAGAAACCGATACCGATAATTTCCGATATTACATTTTAAAGCATTTATTTATCGGCTGATAATATCTCTATTATCTCTATTAAAAACCAAATCGGATTAATCACACTTTTCGAATTACCTTGTTTTCCGGACTATAGAGCGCACCAGGATATAAGCCACACCCACTAAATTGGAAAAGAGAATACATTTTACCATATAAGCCGCAGATACGTTGTGAAATGAGTTATTTACACAGAAATATTCTGCAAATGTTTATTTACCTACTTTGATTGTTTCCAAACAGTGTCCGTAACGGGGCAGTAAAACGGCCGATCAAACAAAACAGAAGTCATCGCCATGGAGCCATTCGTTGCGGAAGCTAGCTCTCCAATCAGCTAAAAAGACTCAACAACTCTACGAAGACATTTTGGTGGGTTTTTTGTGGAATTTGTGAAACTAAAACAATAGTAAGTTAATAATACTAAGACAAACGTAAACGTTTTAGCCTATTAGCTCATGCTCACAATGCTAGCATCATTACATTGCGATAGTGCGTACAAATATACACATTATGTACATTTCTAGGGCAAAATGTTCACTTTTACCAGCTATTAAAATAAAACAAAGTACAAAGTGCATTTCTAAAGTTTCACTTATAAAAATTAGGCATGAAAGACGAATAAAAAAATAATCGGATTAATCACACTTTTTTAATTACCATATTTTCCGGACTATAGAGCGCACCGGAATATAACCCGCACCCCCTAAATTCTTAAAGAAAATATATTTTACCATATAAGCCGCAAATATGTTGTGAAATGAGTTATTTACACAGAAATATTCTGCAAATGTTTATTTACATACCTTAATTGTTTCCAAATAGTGTCCGTAACGGGGCAGTAAAACGGCCGATCAAACAAAACAGAAGTAATCGCCATGGACCCACTCGCTGCGGAAGCTAGCTCTCCAATCAGCTAAATAGACTCAACAACCCTACGAAGACGTTTTGGTGGGTTTGTTAAGGATTTTGTAAAACTAAAACAATAGTAAGTTAGTAATACTAAGACAAATGTAAATGTGTTAGCATATTAGCTCATGCTCACAACGCTAGCATCATTATATTGCAATAGCGCTTACAAATATACATATAATGTACATTTCCAGAGCTAGATGTTCACCTTTACCTGCTATTAAAACAAAAGATGGTACATAGTGCATTTCTGAAGCTTCACTAATAAAAATTAGGCATGAAAGATGAATAAAAAATAATCGGATTAATCACACTTTTTCAATCACATATTTTCCGGACTATAGAGCGCACCGGAATATAAGCCGCACCCACTAAATTCTTAAAGAAAATATATTTTACCATATAAGCCGCAAATATGTTGTGAAATGAGTTATTTACACAGAAATATTCTGCAAATGTTTATTTACATACCTTAATTGTTTCCAAACAGTGTCCGTAACGGAGCAGTAAAACGGCGGACCAAACAAAACAGAAGTCATTGCCATGGACCAACTCCCTGCGGAAACTAAATCTCCAATCAGCTAAAAAGACTCAACAACTCTACAAAGACGTTTTGGTGGGTTTTTTGAGAAATGTTTTAAACTAAAACAATAGTAAGTTAATAATACTAAAACAAACGTAAACACGTTAGCATATTAACTCAAGCTCACAACGCCGGCATCAGAAATATTCTGCAAATGTTTATTTACATACCTTAAAGGGGAACATTATCACCAGACCTATCTACAATATTTGGTCGCGGCATGACTGCCAGCTAATCGATACTAACATGCTATTTAGGCTAGCTGTATGTACATTTGAAACTATATTTACACCCAGCGTTTCCTTCCACCCACATTTAATGCCAAACAAACACTTACCAATCGACGGGTTTAAGTTGATCCAGTGTCACAAGATGCGAAACTTCTGATCGTTGGTCTGCACATTTTACCGGCGATGCTAACGCAGACATGGCCGAATAGCGTCAATAGCTATTCGCTCAATAGCTTCAGTTTCTTCTTCAATTTCGTTTTCGCTATCTGCCTCCATACTCCAACCATCCGTGTCAATACATGCGTAATCTGTTGAATCGCTCAAGCCGCTGAAATCCGAGTCTGAATCCGAGCTAATGTCGCTATATCTTGCTGTGGCATCTGCCATTGTTTGTTTGTATTGGCAGCACTGTATGACGTCACAGTAAAATGGACAGTGGCTTCGAGAGAGCGAAAATAAGGCACTTTAAAGCATTTTTTGGGATATTCCGGGTCGGGTGAAATTTTTAAAAACATTTCTAAAAATAAA